>NC_043703.1:84553765-84634253 GCF_006229205.1 Suricata suricatta | reverse complement strand
TTGGTTTCCATATAACACCCAGTGCTTCTCCCCACAAGTGCCCCCCACCATGACCATCACCCCCTGTCTACCTCCCCTTCCCCCTTCAGTCCATGGTTCGTTTTCAGTATTCAGTAGTCTCCCTTGATCTGGGTCCTTCACTCTTCCCCACTCTCTTTCCCCCTTCCTCTCCCCATGGTCCCCTGCCAGGTCTCTCCTGTTAGACCTATGAATGCAAACATATGGTATCTGTCCTTCTCTGCCTGACTTATTTCGCTTAGCATGACACCCTCAAGGTCCATCCGCTTTCCTACAAATGGCCAGATTTCATTCTTTCTCATTGCCATGTAGTACTCCATCGTGTATATATACCACATCTTCTCGATCCACTCACCAGGTGACGGACACTTAGGCTCCTTCCCTGATCTGGCTATTGGTGAAAGCGCTGGCTCACAGAAAACATGAGTGGAAAGTACAGTTATTCCATGTAGCTCTGCTCACACACACTCACATACCTGCCAATATCCTGCACTGCAGTGGTACGTATGTGATAGCTGATGAGCCTACAGTAACATCTCACCATCACCCAAAGGCCATAGTTTACATTAGAGTTCACTTTTGGTTGTTGTACAATCTATGGATGTGGACAAATGCAGAATGACATGTATCCACCATTATAGCCTCATACAGAGCAGTTTCACTGCCCCCAAAATCCTCCATGTCCTGCCTATTCATCCTTCCTTCCGTCTATCCCCTGGCAAGTTCAAGTATTGTATTGTCTCCACAGTTTTGCCTTTTTCAGAATGTCAGATAACTGAAATCCCACACTCTGTAGACTTTTTAAATTGGCTTCTTTCACTTAGTAATATGCATTTAAGTTGTCCCATATCTTTACATGACTTGATAGCTCATTTCTTTTTAGCGCTGAATAATATTCCATTGTCTATATGTACTACAGATTATTCATTTCCTTACTGACTGACGGCCATCTTGGTTGCTTCCAACTCTTGGCAATTATGAATAAAACTGCTATAAACATTGTGTGCAGGTTTTTGCACGGACAGAAGTTCTCAACTCCTTTGGGTAAATACCAAGGACTGTGATTGCTCGATCATATGCTAAGAGTATGTTTAGCTTTGTAAGAAACTGCCAAACTGTCTTCCAAAGTGGCTGTATACATTTTCATTCCCACCAGCAATGAATGAGAGTTCCTGTTGCTCCACATCCTCTCTAGCATTTGGTATTGCCAGAGTTTTGGATTTGGGCCATACTCATAGGTGTATAGTATATCTCATTGCTGTTTTAACTTGCAATTCAATGATGACATATGATGTTGAATGTCTTTTCATATGCTTACTTGCCATCTGTATATTTCTTTGATGAAGTGTCTGTTCAGGTCTTTTGCCCATTTTTAATTGAGTTGTTCATTTTCTTATTGTTCAGTTTTAAGAGTTTTAAGTATATTTTGGATGAGTCCTTTATCAGATGTGTCTTTTGCAAATATTTTCTCCCTAGTCTGTGGTTTGTCTTCTTATTCTCTTCACATTGACTTTTGTAGAGTAGAAGTTTTTAATTTTAATGAGTTCCAAATTATTTTTTTTCTTTTATGGTTTGCAATTTTGGTGTTGAATTTAAAAATCGTCATCACACCCAAGGTCACCTAAATTTTCTCCCATATGATCTAAGGATTTTGTAGTTTTGCATTGTATGCAAAGATGTGAAGTCAATGTCTAAATTCACTTTTTACATGTGGATGTCCTGTTGTTACAGTGCTGTCAAAAATACTGTTTTTGCTCCATTTTGTTGCCTTTGCCACTTTGTCTAAGTCTAAGATCAATTCATTATATTTCTGGGCGTTAATTTCTGGGCACTTTATTCTGTTCTATTGCTCTATTATGACCTAGTATTTCTCTAATAGCACACTATCTTGATTATAGTAAGTCTTGAAATCAGGTAGGACCAGTCCTCCAACTTTGTTCTTCAATGTTGCACAGGCTCTTCTGGGTGTCTTGCCTCTCTAACTAAGCTTTTTTAAAGTTTATTTATTTAGAGAAAGACAGAGAATGTGAGAAGGGGAGGGGCAGAGAGAGAGGGAGGGAGAATCCCAAGCAGTCTCTCCACTGTCTGCACAGAGCCCAATGTGGGACTTGAACTGACCAACTGTGAGATCATGACTGGAGCTGAAACCAAGAGTCAGATGCTTGACTGACTGAGCCACCCAACCGTCTCTTCCCATATAAACTTTAGAATCAATTTGTCAGTATCCACAATAACTTTCTGGGATTTTGATTAGGTTTCCATTGAATCTAATAGGTAAAGTTAGGAAGAACCAACATCTTGACATTATTGAATCTTCCTATCCAGGAATATGGGCTATTTTTCCATTTATTTCTTTCTCCTTTGATATCTTTCATTAGGATTTGTAGTTTTCCCACGTGGTTCTTGTAGATTTTATTAGATTTATATATAAGTATTTTATATTTGGTGCTAATGTAAATTATAATATGTATTTATTTCAATTCCACTTACTCATTGTTGGTATACAGGAAAGCAATTGGCTTTGGTTTACTTGTACCCTGCACATTGCTATAAGCACTTACTAGTTCCAGGAGGTTTGTTTCTCAATTCTTTCAGATTTTCTACATAGATGATCATGTTGTCAAGCTCAAAGAGTTTTATTTCTTCCTGTCCAAACTATAGACATTGCATTGCCTTTTCATGTTGTATTGCATTAGCTAGGACTTTCAGTCCAATGCTAAAAAGTAGTGGTAAGAGGGGACATCCTTGAGTTGTTCTTGATCATAGTGGAAAAGCTTCTCATTTCTTGCCATTAAGTTTCATGTTAACTGTAGGATATTTTTGTAGTTACGCTTTTATCATGTGGTGGACATTCCCTCTATTTCTAGTTTGCTGAGAGTTTGCATCATGAATGATGTTAAGTTTTGTCAAATACATTTATGCATCTCTGGATATCATCTTGTGATCTTCCTGTTGATGTGATGGACTATGGTCATTGATTTTTGGATGTTGAAGCAGCTCTGCATAACGGATAAATTCCACTTGGTCGTATTATATGATTCTTTTTATTCATTGTTGAATTTGATTTGCTAATATTTTGTTGAGGAATTTTACATATCTGTTCATGAGAGAAATTGGTCTGTAGTTTTCTTTTCTCATGTTGTCTTTTTCCTGTTTTTGAAATTAGGGTAATGTTAGTTTCATAGAGTGGCTTAGGAAGTTTCTATTTCTACTTTCTGCAAAAGATTGAGAGAATTGATATAATTTCTTTAAATGTTTGGCAGAATCACAAGTAAATTATGGGTATAAAATTTTCTGTTTGGGGAGGTTATTAATTTTTGGTTAAATTTCTTTAATAGACATAGACCTATTCTGATGGTTTATCTCCTCTTGTATGTGTTTTGGGAATTTGAGTCTTTCAAGGAATTGATTCATTTTATTATGTTGTCAAATTTGTGGGTATGGAGTTCATATGATTTTTTTTGTCTTTTTAATATTCATGGGATATGAATTCATTTCTAATATTAGTAATTTGTGTCTTCTTTCTTTTTTTCAGTTAGCCTGGGTAGAGACATTGATTTTATTGATCTCTTTGAAGAACCAGCTTTTGGTTTTGTTGATTTTATGTTTTAAATTTCATTGATTTCTGCCCTAATTTTTATTATTTTATTTTATTTTTCCTGCTACTTTTGATTTAATTTGAGGGTTTTTTTTTTGTTCTAGTTTTCTAAGGTAGAAGTTTAGATTATTGATTTTAGATCTTCTTCTTTTCAATACATACACTCAATGCTATAAATTTTCTTCTGCATTTCCTCTATTTATTGCATCCTACACATTTTGGTAACTTGTATTTTCATTTTCACTTAGTTCAAAACAATTTGATATCTCATGTGATTTCTTTTTTGACCCCTGTCTTATGTAGAAGTGTCTTATTTAATCTCCAGATATTTGGGGTTTTCAAGCTACCTTTCTGCTATTGATTTTTAGTTT
This sequence comes from Suricata suricatta, assembly GCF_006229205.1. Taxonomy (NCBI): domain Eukaryota; kingdom Metazoa; phylum Chordata; class Mammalia; order Carnivora; family Herpestidae; genus Suricata; species Suricata suricatta. The sequence goes on along the minus strand of NC_043703.1, from coordinate 84,630,266 downwards.
AATTCCATTGTGGTCTGAGATCTGATATTTTATAATCTAGTCTTTGAGGATGTGTTTTATGGCTCAGAATGTGGTCTGTCTTGGTGAATGTTCCATAGAAAGAATGCATATTTTTCTTTTGTTGGATGACAGAATCTATACGTGTCAATTATAGCTTGTTGATTAATGATGCTTTTGAGTTCAATGATATTCCTACTGATTTTCTGCCTGCTGAACTTGTCAATTTCTGATAGGGGGATGTTAAAGTTTCCAAATATAATATGGGATTCATCTATTTCTCCTTAAAATTCTCTTCAGTTTTTTAGTTTTTTCTTTTCAGTTTTTGCCTCACATATATCACTGTTCTGTAGTTAAGCAAATACACATCAAAGAATGTTATGTTTTGGAATATTGAACTATATATGTAAATATATATAAAATCCCTGATAAATTTTCTTGCTCTGAAAACTGCTCTGTCTGAAACTAATAGCCACTCCTGCTTTCTGTTGATAAGTGTTAACATGGTGTATCTTTCTCCATGTCTTTACTTTTAATTTCTTATATATATTTATATCTACATTTATATTTATATGTTTATATCTACATATAAATATAGACTTTTTTTTGAAAGAGATAGAGAGACAGCACAAATTGGGAAGGGGCAGAGAGTGGGAAAGAGAGAGAACCTCAGGCAGACTCCACACTGTTAGCACAAAACCCAATGCATGGCTTGAAACTATGAATTGTGAGATCATGACCAGAGCTGAAATTAAGAGTCAGAAGCTTAACTGACGGAGACCCCTGGGGGTCCCAATGTTTCTTTATATTTAAAGTGGGTTTCTTGTAGACAATATATAGTTGAACCTTATTTTTGATCCACCTGGACAGTCTCTGTTTCAATTAGTGTATTTACTTAAAGTGAATATTGAGGTAATTGGAATAATATCAACCACAATTATTACTTTTTTCTATTAGTTGTCCTTGTTCTTATTCCTATTTTTGTCTTCCTTCTCTTGACCTTAGTGGTTTTAATTAAGCATTATATATGATTCTATCTTCTTTGCTTTCTTAGAATACCAATTTTACTTTATCTCCTTTTTTACTATTTTTCTTAGTGGTAGCCCTAGAGTTTGCGTATACCTTTATGACTAATCCAAGTCCATTTTCCAAAAAACTATATTGCTTCATGGTAGCACCAGTACCTTATAATAACAATTATATATATATGTATAACAATTCCAAATTCTTCTATCCTTTCTTTTGTATCATTGCTATCATTCATTTCACTTAAACATAATCACATGAGCACATATGTATACTTTTATATATGTGTATGTATATACATATATATGCAAAGATAATTGAATACATTATTGTTATTAGTATTGTGAAAGAACGATTATTTTTATATCAATTTAGAAAAAGAAACGTTTGTATTTTATCTTGACTTATTCATCATCTGATACCCATTCTTTCCTCATGTAAATCCAAGTTTTTTCTTAATTATTTTCCCATTCTCTGAAGAATTTTGTTTAGCATATTTTGCAAGACAGGTCTACTGGCAACAAATTTTCTCAATTTTGGTTTTTTTGAGAAAGCCTTTATTTCACTTGGGAAGGTAATTTCTCAGGGTGCAGAATTCTAGGTTGGTGGTTTTCTTTACTTGGTACTTTATTTCACTCTACTCTCTATTTAGTTGAATGATTTCTGAGAAGTCAGATTTAATTCTTATCTTTGTTTCTCCATAGGTAAAGTGTTTTATTCCACTGGTTTCAGCCAAGAGTTTTTTCTTTATCTTTAATTTTCTGAAGTTTGAAAATGATATATACCCAGGTATAATTTTTTTTTTAATTCATCCTGTTTGGTGTTCTCTGAGCTTCCTAGATCTGTGGTTTTGTGACATTAATTTTGGGAAATTTTCAGTTATCATTTCTTTAAGTATTGCTTCTATAATTGACCCCTTAATAAAGTGGTTAGAGGCTAGGTGCACTGACCCCTGCCATGCCTCACCCCCCAGTGCAGATGAAAATCTACATGTAATTTTTGAGTCCCCCAAAACTTAATTACCAACAGCCTCCTGTTGACTGGAAACCTTACTGATAACAAAACCCATCAATTAACACATATTTGTTTGTATGTTATATGTATTATATAATATACTGTATTCTTACAATAAAGTTATCTGGAGCAAAGAGAATCTTAAGAAAAAGAAAATACAGTTGCAGTAATATGTTTATCAAAAAAAGAATTTGCATGTAAGTGGATCCACAAGGTTCAAACCCACATTGTTTAAGGGTCCATTGTATTCCTCCTTCCTTTCTTTCCCTTCTGGTATTTCTATTATGCATATGTTATACTCTTTGTAGTTATCCAGGTATTCTCGGATATTCTGTTCCTTTTTTAGTTTAAGGTTAGTCCTTTTTTGTCTTTCCTTTTCTTTCCAGAGGTTTTATTGTCATATCCTCAAGCCAAGAGATTCTGTGTTCAGATACGTCCACTACACTTCTGAGCCCATCAAAGGTAGTCATTGTTATGTTACAGTGCTTTTTATCTCTAGCTTTCTCTTTTGATTCCTTCTTAAAATTTCCATCTCTCTTACATTTTCCATATATTCTTGCATGTTTTCTAGTTTTTTTTTAAATTAAAGTCCTTAATGTGCTAATCATTAGTTTAAAAAAAAATTCCATGTCCGATAGTTTCAAGATTCCTGCCGTATCTAATTCTGTTTTGATGTCTGTTCCATCTCTTCAAACTCTATTTTTTTTAAGTTTATTTATTTTTTTTGAGAGAGAAAGAGAGAGAACAAGGAAACAAGGAGGGGAAGGACAGACAGGGAGGAAGAGTGAGAGAATCCCAAGCAGGGTCGGTGCCATCTGCACAGAGCCTGATTCGGGGCTCTATCCCTACCACCATCAGGTCATGAGCTGAACGGAAACGAAGAATGCCAACTGACTGAGCCGCCCAGGCACCCCAGAACTGAATCTTTTTTGCCTTTTGGTATGCCTTAAGATTTTTGTTTGAAATATGGAGACAATGTATTAGGTAGAAAGAACTGTCGTGAATAGGCCCTATTTGTGTGGTGGTAAGGTGACAGGATACATAGTCTTTTAATAAGTCTGCACCTCTGGGCTGTGATCCTCACAGGAACTTCTCCTTCCCTCTAACCCCCATGTCTATTGATGGCTAGAGGAGGTTGGAGTTGGATATTTCCCATCCCCCACGTGGAAAGCCACCACCAGCTAGAATTGACTATTTTCCTACACCCAGGTCATTTAAGCTCCGATAAAACCCCAACACATAAAGTTCATAAAGTTTATCCCAAGGCCAAGCCAGGTTCCTTTTCTCCCCTTGCAGGATGCATGAGGGGATTTCTCTCTGATATTCACTGTGAGGATCTTATAGAATTCCTAGAGATAAAACTCACAAACACTGGGGCCCCCTAGAATTTTTACTTCTCAGAACTCTCTGGGCCACACTGAGCCTCCATGGTGTCCATCTCCTGGATGTCAAGAATTGTGGAAACAGGGCCTTGCAAGGCATTCAGCTGCTGACCTCTTGTGGCCTGTCGCCGACCCCACTAACCCTGGTATAAACAGATACTTAGGATTTAGAAAGAAGTCGTACAGACATTGGCTGTCAGAGTTGATCCTTCACGGCTTCTGGAGGTTCCTTGCCCCTCAGTTGCCATCATAACATTCCATAGACTGTGGAGCAGAATTCGTTTTTCCCTTGTTTTTGACTCAGTTTTCCTGAGAAGACTGCTTTATTCTTCTGTTTGCTTTCGCCCTTTCTTTTAAACAGTTTGCTTGAGAGAGAGAGAGAGAGAAAGAGAGAGAGAGAGAGAGACAGAGAGAGAGAGAGAGAGAGAGAGAATCCCATGCAGGCTCCATGTACACTGAGGAGCCCCACACGGGGCTCATTTCCACCACCCAGAGATCATGACTGAGCTGAAATCACAATCAGGTGCTTGACTCACTGAGTCATCCAAGCACCCTGGTTCTTGCCCTTTTCTGACTCACTTGACCAACTAACAACGTCCCAAGCTTCCGCTTCACCACATCTGCTTTTCCTAGTGCCTCATTTTTGATACCACCAGGCTGGCAAGGAGAGGATGAGCCTCCATGACTTTCATTGCTTAAAAATGTGGTTTGTTCTTTGTGACCCCTTCACAAATATGGAGCCCTGCTTTGGTGACTCAAGAAAGAATCATGCATCTTATCCTCTCCAGAAGAGAAAACATGGACAAAGGCAGATGTCCAGAGATCCTTACAGAGGGTGGACTCATTTTCAGGGCCAAAAGCTTATTAATCCTCTGACTAGATCGGCATGGGAGCACATTCACCAACCGTGTTCTTACAAGAACTACAGGGTAAGCAGAATTCCAGGACTTCCAAGGAAAGAAACAACTCCCTGCACTGTTCCCACGTATCCAAATTCAAATGCTGTTTATGATTTTATAATGGTATATACAATCACACAACAGAAAAGCGCCAGAAAGGGCTTCTGGCTAAGATAGACACCGAAAAAGTGAGGCATTTGTTTGAAAAACTTCAGGCTCCTTTCCCCCAAATCCTTTCCTCTGCTTAATATCCAGAGAGTTGAAAGAAACACAAATACATGTTTTATCAATTGTTCAAGTGCCCTGGATGTCTTGCCCCATCTGCAGGCTGCGCCCAAGCCCGTGGTGACACTAATCCATGAACTGCCTCATCCGCTCCTGAGAGGTTTTGCTCACTGCTCTGAAGAGGAGACTTCAGGGTCATCCCAGGCCACTCTTTCGCTTGGAGCGGAGGTCTACACACAGTGGATTTGGCTGTCTCACTGTAGCACCAGCTGGTTGTCTCTGGTAGGAAAGAATTGAGAGAGTATTTTACACCATGGAAATTGTCTCCCAGGCCCAGATGGACCGTCGCTGTTCTAGCTTTGACAGGCCAGGATAGATATATTCAGAAAGCCTTCCAGCTATTTAGTTCCTCTTCCAAAACACTGTCAGCACCCATGCTAGGAGGCAGGGAGTGGGAAGGAAGTCTAAGTAGGGAACTAAGCCTAGTTAGTATATATTTGCATAATTATCCTGCAGTGAATGGATGTGTGACTGGCGTCAGGGCGGCGGTCGCCCATGGACACTGGAAACCAGGAAGGGGTTGAGCCCCCCTGGGCCCCAGCACCTGGGCCCCCTTCACCCAAACTCCTGAGCATTTGAAGCGTGAGGTTAAAAAAAAAAAAAAAAAAAAAAGCAGAAGGCCTCCAAGTCAGCTCACCTGGGAGCTGAAGTGAGAAGTTTGGGCTCCAGGGCCTTGGATATCCTTCCTCAGGCTCTCAAGGCTGAGGGTCAGCCTGTGGCTGTCCCCACCTGCAGGCCGTCCTGGAGGTGGGGAAGAAGTGGGAAGGGCGGCAGGATCTCCCCGGTCACTGGCGAGCAAAGATGCTGTGCAAAAGCGAGTATTTTATAAGAAAGATTATAGAGATACTATAGAATTCATGGCAACAGCACCCTGAATTTAAATATAGCTCTGTGACTGTTAGCAAAATGATGTGGTTATGAGCGGACTATTAATATAGCTCTTTGCCTGAGACAGACAGGGGAGAGTGGGGAGGGGAGCAAGGGAGGGGCAGAGGGGGTGAGGCATGGGGGAGAGAGGGACCGGCCCCTGAAATAAATGAAAGCTTATTTAATTTTAGGCTAAATATGTCCCTTTTAGGAGTAACTTTCACTTTTTTTGGTTTTGTTTTGTTCTGAAACTTCTCGAATCGGAGCTTCCCCTAATTTTTGAATCAATCAATCAGGAAAGCAGGGGAAGTCAAGTCAGAAAGAGGTGGCCCTGGGCTGCCTCTTTTACCCTACAGTCCTTGTCCCTCACAAAACAGTTCCTTAGGTTGCAGAAATTCCTAAAGTGTCAAGTATTTCCCCCATCCATATCATCATAATTTTGAAATGAATTTCATCAAGCTCCCTGGACCCGCACATTTGAAAGAAGGGCTGTGCGATTCTTGACATGAAATTTACTTGTAATGCTTTCCCAGGAGAAAATCTTGAGTGTTTTTTTTTCCTGTCTGCCTGTCTATCTATCCATCCATCCATCCATCCATCCATCCATCTAATGTTTTGTTTTGCGGCAGTCTCTAATAACATAGAATCAAAACCTCTGGTGTCATGATAATCTGTACTTCAAAAATCGCTTGTGCAATATTTTTACTGCTTTACCATTTTTCATTCAGCACATTAAACAAGTCACTGCTTTATTTCCATGGGAATTACTAATTGTGTTTTGACGGACCAGTAAGCAAGCACGGGGCTGTTCACTGCCTTACGTAACTCTGTTAATGACCCTATGGTGGCTGTTTATGAATAAGCTTGAAATAAACTTCCTTAAAAGAACAGCTCTGGACGGGAACAGACTCTCTCAGGTAAGGCAGCTGACTTATGCTCAGTGCAGTAAATGACTCTGTGTTTTAAGTGAAACACCAGACTGTTGGCTATTAGCCAGTTTCATGTAAATAGAAAAAAAACTTTACTCCTGTGGCGGTATTTCCGTCTCTTCTCTCATTTAATGGTCCAACAGGGTCCAGATTTTGCCCAAGATATTCATTAGAGGGGAAAGGAAAATACGAATATTATATTTTCCCCTGGAACCAAAATTAGGAGACCTAATTGGGCTGGCTTTGAAGAGCCACAACTGCCCCCAATTTTCTTTTTTTGTTTTAAGTCAACATTGCTCTGTCTACTACAGAGGAAGTCAGAGGGTTCATGAAGAAAAATAGACGTTTCCTCTAAATAATCAATCCAAAATGAGGTCTTCCCTTGCCATTACAGTTATGAATCACAGGGTAAGTTTTCAGCTAGCTGTTTGAGTCAACTGAAATCATTTCCCCTCATTCTAATCAGCGTTCTTATATGGAGCACTTACTTGGGAGGGGTGGTGGGGGAGAGAAAGATGTCTGTGTCTGAGCATTGCCTCCATGTGGTGTGAGCGCTCAGGGATTGAACACACCCTACCAGAGAACTGCACCTTGTAGGAGCTTATATTTCTCAAGACTTTTCCACAGTTATTTTCCCTTCAAATCATTCCCCTGAAATTTAATGTATTGCCTGGAATGCTGGATGTATACATTTCTGAAAGAGATTAGTTCCTAAAATTCCTGGAAGTATAAATTTCCAGGGGACAATTTGCCTATTTTATTTTATTTTAAATGTCCTGAAAGCTTTTATTTTCATGTCAAATTCTTTTTTTAAATTAAATAGTTTATTACCAAGTTGGTCTCCATATAACACCCAGTGCTCTTCCCCACAAGTGCCCTCCTCCACGTCCATCAACCCCTTTGTCCCTTCCCCCCTCCCTCTTCAGCCCTCAGTTTGCCTATTTTAGTATTGAAATGCCTTGGACTAAATGGATTTTCACTATCCATGTGAAATTTAATATGAATTACACTACATGCTATACTGAGAAATGTCGAGAAAGTTCTGATCACTCCCATAAAACACTCGTGTAAGCTGTATATGCATTTGACCCTTGAACAGCACAGGGGGTTAGGGGGCCCCAACCCCCATGCAGTCAAACTTAACTACCAATAGCCTAAGCTAGACAGGAAGCCTTACTGATAATGTAGTCAATTAACACATATTTTGTATGTCATATGTATTATATACTGAATTCTTAGGATAAATTAAGCTAGAGAAAAGAAAATGTTATTAAGAAAACATAAGGAAAAGAAAATACATTTATGATACGATCCCATATTTACTGAAAAAAATTGTGAGTGTAAGTGGATTTGAGTAGTTGGAACCTCTGTTGTTCAAAGGCACTATTTTTCTGTGAGACAGACTTGTGCTTCTGGTAGGTCTCATTGGTCATTTATTGGTATTCTCTACAGAAAACACCATGATGTATATTTTAAAAAATACTACTCACTGAAGAATCCATTAATATTTGAAGGTACTTCTTCTCTAACAGTGGCCTATTGTGGTTTTTTTTCATCTTATGTCCCTTTTCTTCCTTCATGTGGTCAACATTTTTTGACATGAAGTTCATCAAAATTATTGCACATGCTCTTCCTGATAATCATGTTGCCTACAAAGTATTTTGCAGATGAACGTTTCAAAAATGTATGTTTGAGCAAAGCCCTCCCCATATTTGGTTTTGACTTAAGTTCCAGTTACGCTAATTACCGAAGCAGAACTGGGATTTCCTTTTCTCATTATTAAAGCATACAACTCCAGTTGTAACGGGCTACCTGATCCTGCCACAAAGACACTGATTCTCAATCACTTAATGCCTTGGACAGAGCTTATTAGCATCTTGCAAGTGTCTCCTAGGCAGGCAGAGCCTGCAGGGAAGGAGAGGTTGCAAGAGGGCTTGATTTGCGTCTCCAAAAGAGGGAATGAATGGTGTCATTCCAAGTATTTACAGAAAAAAGAATGGAAAAAAAAAGGAGAGAAAGAAAGAAAGAAAGAGAGAGAGAAAGAAAAAGAAAGAAGACAAAGCAGAGAAGAATCACATTATTATCACATTGTTCCCAAACACCAGAGTCTCATTATGATAATGCAGTTTTTCTCCATCTGCATTTCAAATTTCACCTGAAAAACCCTTTATGCTTTCTTCCATTTAAAGTTTAAGTTAAAACAGAATCTGGCCAATGTCCATCAACTGGAAGGAGGCAAGCTGGGAAAATGAGCATTCTCCCCAAGAAAGAGGTGTTGCTGCCTTGCATGTGTTTTTGCTTTTGTTTTTGTTTTTTGAGAGAGAGAGAGACATAGAGAGAATCCCAACGAGGCTCTGCATTGTTAGCACAGAGCCCATCGTGAGGCTCAAACTCACGAATCATGAGATTATGACCTGAGCTGAAGTCAAATGCTTGACCGACTCAGTCATTCAGGAGCCTCCTACTTTGCAAGTTAAGAGGAAAAGAGGCAGCAGGATTCTAGCAATTTTTTTTTTTTTAGGAAACTAGTCTTTATGACTCTCGTACTTTCCCCAGAGTGTTTATGAAGACAGACGGAGTCCAAGGTCCAAGGAAGTGCTGGGGGCTGACTTGCTCCTGGTCACACCTCTTTCCAAGCCTGTGTTCCATCATCTTGGCAGTTTGAAATCAGCCACGGTGGGTGGGTGGGTTCACACCATAAAAGTCAGCAAATTCTAGGAGCCAGGTGTTCTTTCCTCCATTCAGAGCTGGTTCTTAAGCATTTCCCACACACCACCTGGAGGTGAGAGGGGAGAAGATCATAAACAATGAGTATGTGATAAGTCAGGTGATGATTATACTATGAAGATGAACAAATCATGGCAGGGGATAGATGGAGTGATGGATTGGAATGCTTGAAGTACTGTACCTACTGTTCCTTTTTGGTGTTAATAGATAACATTTAAAGCAATATGGTTTTCCTAAAAAGGTCCTGGAGAAGGGGAGAGGGGAGGTCTGGGTGCTTGCCCTTGTAGTTCTGTGATTTTTTGCAAGTTCACTTAACATTTCTTAACTGTTGTATTCTCATTTATGACATAACTGGATTGAACCTGAGACTCCCTAAGATTGCTCTTTGCTCAGGCATTCTCTCTTGATTTTTTGAAAAAAAAAAAAAAAAAAAGGACGAGGTAGAACATATCCAGCTAGACCAAAAAAGTTATACAAGGGCAGAAAAAAATAATACTTAGAAAAAAAGTATAATTGGGCGCCTGGGTGGGGCAGTCAGTTAAGCGTCTGATTCTTGATTTCGGCTCAGGTTATGGTTTCATGGTTTGTGAGATCGAGCTCCTCATTGAGCTCTGTGCTGACAGTGCAGAGCCTGCTTGGCTTGCCCTGGCCCTCTCTCTGCCCCTTCCGCACTCATGCTCTTTCTGTCTCTCAAAATAAATTTTAAAACATTAAAAAAACTTTTCTCTTTATTAAAAAAAAGGAGAAGAAAAAGAAAAACAGAAAAATCATTATCAGATTCACTACAGGCCTCCTGGGATCTAAAGGTATTCATGAAATAGCTCTTGGCAATCAAATGGAATCAGGTGCAATTGCTATCTGACCCGGATTACAGAGCAAAAAGGGACATAGACACCATGGAAGTGTTACCTGCAATATTGTTACAGAAGAAATCCCCATGTGTGTGTTTAGAGCAGGGAAATGAATTCCCTTGAAAAGTTTTTTTTTTTTTTTTAACATAATGAGTTTCCTAGTGATGAGCAGGACCTCAGGACGTTCCAAAGTGCTCAGGTGACCAAATTGCCCTGCAGCTCCTGTTCCCCATCCTGCCTTTGTGGGGCAACCAGAGAAGAGACCACAGTGGTGCTGGAACATGTCCTCCTTACCAACGACTGCCTTTCAGAAGGTCCAAATACATCTCCATCCCACTCCAGGTGCATGCCATGCATGCCACGCAGCAGGTAAGGTGGCTCTCCGGCCCCGGGCAGAGCAGCCTGCGGAAGGGATATGGTGGAGAGAGCGGGGACCCCAGACTTGAAGTCACAGATTCAAGTTCCCCTTCAGCCGCTGACTAGCCATGATGCATGAGACACATGGGTTAAGTCTTTTGACTTTTTCTCATCCGTTAACTGAGAGGACTTGTTGTCTCCTACTGCTGCTGTAGGGATTAAATGGTGGTAAAATATACACCAGTGTTTTGCAAACTGTGTAATTATTAAGTATTATTACCATGACATTTCCCTCTAATTAGCAGAATATTCTTTCTTGATAGGGGTTCCCCATTCTGGCTACAAATGTATTTGATGCCACTTAGATCAAGTTCTAAAAGGAAGCTGTATTGCTAGTTTTCTACGAGGGAGACATTTTGTAATGGGTATACAATGGTAACACAGGGGGTTGAGGAAAGAGAGAAGGGAAATCAGATTAGCCAGGCTCAGTGGAACACTGAAGGGATGTTTCAAAGCTTGGAATAATTATAGTTTCAACACCGAACCACAAATAAACATATTTCCAACGATGAAAATAAGCCCCGTGGATGCCTGGATGTAGTCATTCTTTTCTTTACAACTTTGGAGCACTCTGCTCACTGAAAAAAAATAAAAGGGCAATAAAAGGAAACATGAATATGAAAACCGCCTTCATTCCCATCTTGATTTTTTTGGTCCAGAAGTGTGTTGTAGCTCCACACTGTCCTCTCCAGCATCACTAAAGCTTTTATGTGACTTTAAATTTCAAAGCTACAGGTGGCCCACAAGTGCCACACTTCAAAGACAGTTTTGATTAAATGAAACAATATTTGTGTAATACAGACCCTGGATCTTTGAACTTTTCCTGTTCAATTCATCCTACAAAGGTTCAATCAGGAGAGATCAGAAGACACTGCGCCCTGAGCCATTTCCATCTGTCACTCAAGTTTGTCTTTTCAAATATCTTTTATATCAATCCAGGCACAACAATTTATTTTGAGGATGTAATAATCATAATTCAAAAGCCACTTTCAAAGAGGCAATGTCCTTTGCTAGCAAGTGCGGTGTAGGCCCACATACGCACTATTTGAAGTGAAATTTTAAGCCTTGGCAGCTTTGTGATTCCTCGTCATGTTACAACTTGTCTTACTATTGATAACTTGCACTTACTGCCAACAAAAAAATCTAGCCCAAGAGACCCAGCGTTTGGTGAGCCTTTGTATCAGTGACTGCAGCATATTTCACTTCTGAATCTTGTGGTTTTGCCTTCAGTGAAAGAAAAACTGATCCTAACAGTTTTAAACTTGTTAATTCAAGCCATATGTCAGAAACCCAGTCTCCATATGGTGCTGTACCACCTTATATTTACAGGGGCCTGCTTTTCAAAACATTATTCTAAAAACTATATTTGCCCCCAAGTTAACACGCGCCATCCTGTGCCATTGAGCACTGTTTTTAAATATCGCCAGCTAGGAGGCTGCATGCTGATAGAGCAAAAAATATATACTGGTTATTAAAAACTAATTACTGACTGTGTTACTGGCAAAAATGTGCTAATCAAGGCCTTGAGTAGGAAGCATACTGAAAAGAATGCCCTGCCAATCCTCTCTCGGCAAAGATGGCAGAAAGAAAAGAGGACCCCAAGAAAGGAAAATCATAACCTTGTTGATTATAAACAAGACTTGAGTGTTTCGATGCAAAGTGTCCGCAGCAGAAGCGCAGTTACGACCACGAGGCACAATCTCTGTCTGCTCTCAGCATGGAGGAGAAAGTAGAAATGAGGTGGCGAATCAAATATCTGAAAAATCCGAAGAGTAGCAAGTACCTCCTTCACCCCATTGCTTTTTAATTGGGGTCTCTAGCCGGCAATCCTGCGGACCCAAAATATTAGGGAAGAGCCTCCTACCAACTATGGAGTTCACTTTCCCAAACACCTACAAGGAGACTACAGATGGATTAGAGCATAATTATCTTCAAACAGCTTTGTTTGCTCTGCAGCGTCCAAGCAAGCATGGTTTTGATTTGAGAGATGAGCTTTTGAACGCAGTTGGCACTATATAGACAGTCGGTGCATGTACAACATATCATTTCTTTCTTTTTCTGGATTTAAAAAAAAGTGTTTTCCTTGTGTCTGTTTCCTAGTGGGCATTTGTATCTCCATCTTACTTTGGAGACTTGCAAAGTTCACTGGCAAGATTCTTGCACATGGAGGACTGCTTGCTCTAATTCGATTCATTCCTGTTTTCTTTTTTTTGTTTTGTTTTGTTTGTATTTCACATATTACTCCCCTGTTCCTTCATATTCCTTCTCTTGTGTAACTCCTTACCTTCCTAGATCCTTCTCCTTCCTTCCTCCTTTCCTTTCCCTTCTTCCCTTCCCTTCCCCTTCTTTCCCTCCCTTCCCTTCCCTTCTTTCTCTCTCTTACTCACCCTCGTCTGTCCTTCCTTCCTTCCTTCCTTCTTCCTTCCTTCCCAACAAATCAAAACATGACATGAGATTTTTCTTCAAAACCTATGAAAAGATTCCAAGACATTTTCTAAGACATAAACGCAATATCAGTTATAAATATAGCAATACCTTTAAAACCTTTTCCATGACGATAAAAAGGTTGTTACACGCATTGTTTCTGAGTCATGAGCAACTAAATCCAGAGAGACTCCCCTTTTTTCCCTTAGGCCTCAAGAAATATGCAGACCAATGTTTCTGCTTTAAAAGCAGGACAGGTCTGGAGTGGGGCAAGAAATGATGGGTGCATTCAAGGGAATGATGGGGTTTCATTTCTTAGTAACTCTTCATGGTTTCCATAACATCCTCACTTCTAAGAACAAAACAGCAGTTTCCTGAAATAAAAAACACATATGTGTGAAGAAAACAGTCCATTCAGGATCTTCCCAGTTAGTTTAAGTTCCCAACCAACCAAGTGGGTGGGGTTCATCACCCCCTTCACCACTGCTGCGCACAAAAGGATGGAGTGAACTAGAGCCTTGCCTGTCACCCTGAGTCCCTGCTGTGTTGAAAGGACTCAGCCAGCCACCCAGTGCAGGACTGAGGGGAGAAAGGTAATGCTTTCTCTAGACTATGTGGTAAAATCCAACCCAAAAAGCCCAGTACTTCATGTGGTGCTCTGTTATTTGCATCTGATATTTGGTTAAGACTGAGAAATAATAACCAACTATGATTTTGAGTAGCAGATTAGCCCTGTCACTTATCTTAGTCTGGGAAAGATGTTCCAGATTCCCAGGATCCCTGCAAATAGAACTTTGTCAGGCATCTGGTTGAGACTACATGAAGTCAAGGTCCTCAGATGTTCCAGGGCAGCTCAAAGATGAATCCTGATGGATGTCAGTTACCCGAGTTATCTCCTTCCCACTGGCAATGATAATCAGTCACTCAAATTTCCCATCCTAAGGAATGAAAGTAATGTTTCCAAATTAGTTTAGAAGTAAAATTGCTTAATGGTGAACCCATTACCAAGGTAGAAAACTAGTATCTGGGGCATCTGGTGGCTCAGTTAGTTAACCATCTGACTTTGGCTCAGGTCACTATCTCATGGTTCATGAGTTCGAGTCCCATGTTGGGTTCTGTGTTGACAGCTCAGAGCTTGGAGTCTGCTTTGGATTCTGTTGTCTCCCTCTGTCTCTGTTCCTCCCTGGCTCACCCTCAGTCTCTCTCTCTCTCTCTCTCTCTCCAAAATGAGTAAACATTAAAAATTTTAAAGAAAATGAATATCTTGCCAACAGGCATTCCTAAAGGACTCAAACTCTTTGTTTTTTGTTGTTGTTTATTTTTTTTCAGTGGTTCCCTCTTGCTTCTGTCTCTCACGAATACTGATGCTCTAATACAAAGGCTACTCATGAAGCCTGTAGATCTTTCCCCCTGCTTTTTATTTGGCATTAGAAGCAAATTCTGGTTCTGATACACATTCACTTTCTAAATCAGAAGAGACACTTTCTGATTGATGCCCCCAATAAATACCACATGAGAGTCTGTGATGCTGAGGGCTCTCAAGTTATAAAAACAAGGAAGCTTTGGTCTTGGAAGCTTGAGATGTGTTTGCACAGTTTAGGAATAAAAACATATTACGCTAATAGAGCCTGTAATTGTGCATTCTTGATATGCTGCTAGCAGGAAGCATCTGGCGCTGCCATCAAGGATTTATATAAGCTCTACCTGAGCCCAACCTACTATTTAATCGAAACCCGTGTTGTTTCTAGCATGATTCCCATAGAACTTTCCGTGGAGGACAGCAGTTGATGGAATTTCTCAGGGAACCAACTGCTGGACAGTTACTAAATTCTCTTCTAACAAGCTGGGGCACTCAGGAAATATTAGGTTAACTGACCATCAGCAGCGATAAATTACACACAGTGAACGGGCCCCCAGGCTGCAGCTTCTGATACATTATTAATGTAACAGAATCAAAATGATTAAGTTGTAAACAACATTTTTTTAAAAAACGGAAGCTATTTGAAATATTCTCCCTTTTTCTTCACATTTATCCTCTGATGTTACCACTTCCGTTGTTTACAATAAGGATAATAAAACATTAATCGGATCTTTAAAACATAAATAAGTAATGGTGTCTTATTGAAGTAAATAACAACTAGAGTCTGACAGTGCTGTTTCTTCTTCCCCCATATTAATTATAGTTGCCTTTTAGGAATTTTACATTTCATTATATATAAATGAGTACATTTACACATTGTCACTGCCATCTAGGATTTTGTTTTCAAAAATACATAGTTCCAGGTCATGGCCTTTTGAAATAATGGTGCGTCAAGGATGCCATGGAAGGAAACTGATGTTTCACTAGAAACAGGAGGCAGTATGTGCAGTAATTACATTAATCATCCTATTTTGTTAGTATAAGAAACACTTTGCATATTTCAAAACTGCAGATTAAAATGTGTTGGTCTGAACAGCCATAATTTAATTTTAAAGAAAATAGAATCACAAATCCTAAATTACGTTTTCATATCAATTGCCTTCCACCTGTGTGGTCTCTGTCTTTGTGTTACTTACAAAGGTAAGTACAGATGTTTGAAAATGATTTTTTTGTTGTTCTCTTCCCTTCAAATAAAAAAGCTTACACTAATTTTTCAGTCAAGCTACTACACCTTGTGAAATAAAACTTTGGTGATCAATATGTAGAGGTTTAGTGGTTACTCAGCACCCATTCACCCTTACCCCACCCCAGGAACCCCTGCAAATGGAGCTTTGCTTTGTCAGGGATCTGGCTGAGACTACTTGAAGTCAAGGTCCAGGCCAATCCGAAGATAAATCCTGAGGGATGTCAGTTACCCTAATCTCCTTCCCACCAGCAGTGACTCACTCAAGACTAGGTGTGTGTGCATATATGCTCAGTATAATCAGTAAGACCTAAAAAGAAAGATCTTATTGGAGGTGGCAGGTGGGGACAGGAGTGTGGGACAGGAGATGGATAGGAGGAGAGGTTTCTTTCCTGAGTGACAAGATGAAATCTCTTGAGACAAAACCCTCTTATCCCCGTCTGTCTCATCTTTTTGACCTTAAACATGAATGTGATGTTGGAGCACAGTCACCCCATCCTTCGACTCCTGATGCCATCGTGAAGTCCAGAGCCCTGTACCAGCATCCTCCTTCCACTGGGCTTCTTGTCACGGAGATAGATAAGCTCCTGGCTTTTTAGCTCACTCTACTTGGGTTTCTTGTTCCCTGAAGCCAAATGGAGCCAAATGATATAATTACTAGGAGATCTTGCTCTTCGGAAATGAGATCAGCCAGTGCACCCATGTCCAAACCCCAACTCATGCAATGATATTATGATTGCCTTTCCAGTAAAGTGACTATTTTAAAAGATACTATTTTTGTACGATTCCTCTTCTCTAATAAAAAAATGTGTCATTCTGAAATCTGGGGTGATACTTCCTGAATTAATCCCAATTAGATTTATTAGTAAAAAATGCTTGCTATGTCAAAGAAAAACAAAGCCACAATTATTTCCATGCCTTTGAGGGACAGAAGGGCCTTTGTCAAACTTTCATCAACTTCTTTTAACTCATTTGTTTGAACCCAGATGTCTGGATATTCCCCAAGTCTTCATGCCCACTAGAGTAATGCTGTCCTTTAAGAATTAGGGAATGCTCTAACACTTAGCCCATATGTTGTAGGAATAGTGTTCTCCCTAGCTTGTGGTCGGTGATGTTATATTTAAAACAAATTTTTAATGTCTATTTATTTTTGAGAGAGAGGGGGAGAGCGCAAGCAGGGGGGGCAGAGAGAGAGGGAGACAGAGGGTCGGATCAGAAGCAGCCTCGGTGCTGACCGTGGAGAGGCTGACACGGGGCTCGAACTCATGAACTGGGAGACCTTGACCTGAACCAAAGGCAGAAGCCCAACCAGCTGAGCCACCCAGGCACTTTGGCGATGTTCCATTAATCCCAGTGGCCTCTGGTCTGATCTCTGGCTCCTTTTGTTGCAGTTCCTTCTCTCCCCTATTGTGTTGACCTAGGCATAAAATGCAGTTAACTTTTCCCGGAAGGCATTTATTCTTTCTAAATATACTTTTTAAACTTCCAATCATGTGGATAAAGATTAATGTTGCTGGGATCCAATGAAATACTGTATGGAAAGTGCCTATCACCAGTGTGCACATGAATATCTTGCTTTTCAAAGCAGAATCATAATTACATGCTCAAACTCTGGCTTGACAGACCTGGATTTCTGCCCCTACTCCTTTCCTGTTCGGCCTCTGACAATATATTTGGTCTCTATGCACTTTGCAAAATAGGATCCATAGTAATACATAATAGTTACAGTAGCTGAAAGGACCAAATGCAATACTGTAAAAAAATACCTGACAAATACACTCTCTATTATTATTATTATTATGGTTTTGACTTTTTTTTTCCCCTCCAGCCTATCTTTAACAAGTGCATGCCTGTGCCACTTCTTCCTTTCTTCTTGTCCATTAGCCTTTAGATATCAAAATAGCAGTTATAATGAAAACTTACCTGAGAGTTTATGAAATCCACAATGCTGTAGATGATTTATTTCATTAAAACAGAACCTTGCTAGGTATTGAGGATTTTATTTGATTTTTGTTTTGTTTTGATGTGTAGACTATACATTGCTTTTGATGTCTTTAGTGCTTTTACGGGCTCATTTGTATTTGAACTCGGGCTTTTTCTTTCCTGAATCTCAAATGTGTTTGCACAGAGAGAAACATTTATGCTCTTTACTAATCCTCTCCCAAAACAACAGAATTCATGGGATACACCAAGATGGTCTGCTTTGAGTTCAAAATTAGCTTATTCACTTAATCCCTTTAGAAACTGGAAGATTCAATGGCCTTCAATAAACGCCAGGTTTTTTTGTCCTTTAGCTACAAGGAGAACATTCTAAAGATAATGAGTTCCTTCTGGGAGAGTCTTATTCATCGTGCTATACTCAAGTCAAAAACAACTGTCCGGAAGGTTTGGATGGTCTAGCGCACTCCTGCTCATTTGGGTGAGGCCAGCAAACTCACTGGAAGATCTGTTAGCTTCTATCAGTGGCACAACACACAGATTCCTAGGCGTCTTCACAGAGAATATTTTAATACAAATGCTTTAGTTTTGTTTCTTTTTTTTAAGAAAGAAAACAAAATGCCATTCCCCACATAGGAAAGGTGACATTTTTGAAAATCATTGACATTTTTCTGTATCCTGGGCTATTTCAAGCAGTGACATTATTAAATTAATTCAGCAGAAGTAGAAAAATTGCCCACAGAGTATTCTATTCAGCCAAATAGAAAGTCCAAATGTGTAAATATGATCAACTGATGAAGAATGCACATATTCAGAATTACTCTTAATTTCATGACCTTGAGTCTCCTCTTATCAAGCTGATAAGACCAAGCAGTAAGGATTGGACTTAAATTTGTGCACCACATTTTAGACACATTATATCTGTTCATATAAACATTTCTGTATATAAAAGTATCAGTAAATGTGCTTAGAACAGTTATATTTCTGAAAAATTTTTCTACAAAATGGAATTTTATATATGATACCCTATAAGTGAATTTGAAGTGCTCTATTTGTGGATTATAAAATCACAAGCAATTTTTTTGTTGTAATCTCAAATAAAAAGAGAATCAAACAAACAAAGACAACAACAAAAAAATCCCTTAGATATTATTAAGTCCAAAGGTCTTAAAGTGGGCTTTGGGAAGAGAATGTAGTAATTAATTTTTGTCTATATTTACTTAAATAAAAAGAATTTGAGTTTCGCTAGCATTTAATATGTGAACGATCTCATCCCCTCACCTAGTTGGAATGTCAGAGGGTCAGGGACGTATCCTCCAAATGAGCACTGACCACTCCGAGCCATGAGGGTGCACACCAGCCACAGAGCTGCAGGTGTTAAAGTTTAGATGGCACATTTCGGGGTGATATGAAGTCTAGAGGTAGAGTCGGGTGAGTAGGCATTTGGGGAGGCTCAGGGCAGTGGCTATTTACATCCAGAATGAAAGTGATTTGGGTCTGTATTTTAACAACCACTACTGCGCTCCACCTGTGTATCCATCCTACATGATTCCCTTATGTTGTCCACAGTAAACTGGTCCATGGTCAACTGGAGGGAGAAAAGACCCTTTCGTGTGGAGCCATGGACCAGGCAGTTTCCTCCACACAGATGCCCAATACATCAGTACATAGTGCAGTGCTTTTGGACTTAGGTAAGCAGATATAAGAAATGGATTCTGCAGTTTCGTGCAGACTCACCAGCACAAAATGGGAAAATGATTTAAATTATTCTTGCAAAGCAACCTCTGATTTGAGATACAGCGGGTGACAGAGGCCTGTGTTCCGCCAGTCAACGGAAGAGCTGGGGTATGCCACTTCTGGCAAAGACCTTCCTCAGTCACATTGTGACATTTAACGGAGTTACGTGACAAGAGGCTGAAAAAAGGAAATACGTAATTATCAATAATATTAAAAACATGGATTTATATCTAATATGAATAATGTTGAACTGCACTCTAAGTGTGTCTTGTATTTTAGATAATATAGAATGACACACTGTGGTCAGGGAGACATTTAAAAATAGCGTTTAATATCATCATCGACTCAAGCTTTTAAAGAATCTAAATTTTAAGAACTCAAGTGCATAGAACTGGATTAATTTCATTTTTTAATTATTTCCCATAAACCTTCAAAGGTCTGCTTTTGTTTAAATTGTACTTTTTCATATGCCGTAAGAAGCGTCCATGATTCATGAGTATCCATGAATCCCTCGCCCAAGGCAAGAACTAAGTTACTGATAATTTACATATGTATATATCCCAGATTTAAAATGTTTCTGTTTTGTATGAGGGTATATGTTTATGATGAACATAATATAGCAATACACTAGTACTCTTCTTTTTATTCCCCCAGGCCTTTTTTTTTTTTTGCAGTAATATCAAACCATCCATTTACAAATTTTCTGGTCTCCCATAAGCTACTGGAATTAAGTAGGTATATCTTTGGGATCATGTAGCTGTTTTAATTCACTTTGGTAGATTCAAGACGGGCCAAACCAACAGCTAGAACAGAAATGTATCACACACCCTCAGCTGGAATCCAGTGGTAACACTGGAACATGCCACACGGGAACAAATAAAAGGAGTAGGGGGTGGGGGGGGTGGAGAGAAGAACTGCTCTTCATTGGTTTTCAAAGAGAATTAACTGAAAAAGTAGTGAACAAATAAATGGTCATGATGAGTCAAAGGTATTAATCATTTAGACCTTCAGCTTAGGCAACAAAGTTTTTCTTTTTCTAATCCCTTCCCCTGAAATAAATTTACCAGTGAATCCCAAAGATGTAGTACAATGAGGATAATTCATATTTGCTTTCTTTTCTAGAATTTGCCAGTGTCTTCAATCTTCATGGGGAACTCTAATAATTCCTACAATAATTTGGGGGTTGAGTGTCTATGAAAATTAACCTTAGGTCTATGAGTTTAAAGCAATGCAAATTTTAGCACACATTGACTATTTTAGGATTTTTATCCAAGACAATGCCAATTCAGTGCGTGTGTGCCTGCACGGCTCTATATAGCCATAAGAGAGAGTCCACCCATCACCAATGTAATGAAGCCTATTAAAGAACACAGGAGCCACATTCTTAGGCTTATTGTTTTATCCTCTGTATTTAGCAGGGTACATGGCACATACTGGCTACTTACTGTATATTTACCTAATGAATGAATGAATGAATGAATGAATCTGGAAAATCTTTCTTTGTTGATAATTTGCCTTGAGGCATATGTGTATCATGTATGCAGTTCTGAGCTTCCAAAAGCTTGGCTTCAAAGCCCCTTCTCTTACTCAAGAATCCTCAGTCTACTGAGTGTTTCCACCATCTGCAATGGCATCTGTAAAGGGCGACCGTGCCACAGCTGGGACACTGATTCTATAATGCAGAGACGTCTGAGCCACTCCCAGTACCCACTGTGGGAGCTTTCCCCTCTAGGTCACTTAATAGTTTACTTTTTCATTCTTTGAAAGGAAGTTCTTAGGAAGGCCGTTCCAATTTGGGGGATGGGATTATTATTGTCATTTCCCATCAGTGTATAAACGTATTTACCACAATGTCCAGTCTGGAAGAGAAAACATGAAACCGCTCCCCAGAGTCCAGACTTCCTGCCCCCAGCTGTTTCTGATATTTTCCAAGTTAAAAAAGTATATACAAAAAGACCCCCACCACACAATAAGTTGTCTATAGCTGTCATCTTCATTTTCTTGCTTCTTATTCTCTTTTTAATCCATTTCACTCATGATTCTGTCCTTACTCCACCAAACTCCCTCATCCAGGACATCATGGAGTAAGTACTTCAGCAACAGCTCACTGCCTCTGTCTTCTCTTCACTTGGGTCATGACACTCCCGGTTTTCCTCCAAAGTTTATTTGTTCTTAAAGGAGAGGGAGACAGAGAGACAGACAGACAGACACACACACACACACACACACACACAGAAAGAGAGAGAGAGAGAGAGAGAGAATCCCAAGCAGGCTCCACGCTGTCAGCTCAGGACTTGAACTCATGAACCATGAGATCATGACCTGAGCCAAAATCAAGAGTTGGACACTTAACCAACTAAGCCACCCAGGCACCTCTCCTAACACTGCTTTTAGTCTCCTCTACTGCTTTCGACTTCCCTGATGGGTCTCCTTTTGTTGAGAAGCTACACTTTGCATTGTAAAGAATTCCAAGCAGTTTCACAAGAATATATGTCTTGTAAATAGCAATAATTTCCAGTTCCTAAATTTTTCCTTAACTCTTCAGAGTCACATATCCAACTATTTACTTTAAATAACTACTTTGGTATTTGCATCTCAAATTTTACATGGACAGGGGCACCTGGGTGGCTCAGTCAATTAAGCATCTGACTCTTGACTCCAGGTCAGGTCATGATCTCAACTGCTCATGGGTTCGAGCCCCACACTGGCTTCTGTGCTGACAGTGTGGGACCTGCTTAGGATTCTCTGGAGGTTGTTTGGGATTCTCTGTCTCCCTTTCTCTCTGCTCCTTCCCCACTTATGCTTGCTCTCTCTCTCTCTCTCTCTCTCTCTCTCGCTCTCAAAAATAATCTAATCAGAGGCACCTGGGTGGCTCAGTTGGTTAAGCATCCAACTTAACCTGAGCATTGGCTCAGGTCATGATCTCACAGTTTGTGAGTTCAAGCCCTGCATCGAGCTGTCTGCTGTCAGCACGGAGCTTGCTTCAGATCCTCTGTCCCTCTCTCTCTGTCTCTCTGCCCCTCCCCTGCTCTCTCCCTCACTTAAAAATAAATAAACATTTAATCAAAAATAAATAAAAAATATAAATAAATATCAAACATTTTACATATGCAAAAGAAAGATCTTGATTCCTTACTCCCCAGTGCATCTCTTTCTCAGCCCCTCCTATAACAAGTTAAGTCCACCACTAACAAGCAGGTCTTCAAGTCAGAGCCCCAGATCATTCACGATCTTTCCCTTCCCCACATCTCTCCACATTGAATCCTTAGCAATCATTTGGAAAGTGTTTTCAGAATGTAGCCTGAACTTATGACTTACCAACCCTATTTCTATCATGCACGTCTAAGACACCATTATTTCTTGCCTTGATAATAGGCAATAACCTTGTAACTGACTCCTTCTTTTACTTTTCTTTTTTGCTCCTCTATAATTCATTTCCTCCAGTAAAGACAGGATTTTTACATTCATGACTCATTCTCCTACCTAAGACTTCCTGCGTCTCACCATCACACTTCGGATTATACCCAAACTCTTTTGCAGAGCTTACTACCTGGATTCTGACTCATTCTTCTTCATTATTTCCTACACCCCAAACCAAGTACAACCTTCACTCCACACAGTGTCCTTGCTGCCTTTGAATTCACCAACATATTTTGAACCAGCTCTGGGCCTTTGAACCAGATGTCCCCTTTTCCTAGAAAAACTTCTTCCAGATATTCCAGGGGCTTATTCATTTCTGTCATGCAAGTCTGAGCTTACATGTCATTTCCTCTGTCACCTTGTCTGAAGATCAGCCATGCAATTGTAGCTGATGGATTCCCCACCAGAAAAACAAATAAGCACATATACTTTATATCCTATCCTGTTGCTTTCTTTTTAGAACTTTGTTTTCAATGACAGACAATGGTCTTACATGTGTATTGGATGAATATTTGTTAAAGCAATGGGTGGAACAAGGGAGGGGAGTGTAACTGTCCATCCAGATCTTTTTTAGAAATATAATTTTTTAATTGAAATATTTCTTTTTTAAAATTTTTAATGTTTATTTATTTTTGAGAGGGAGAGAGAGACAGCACAAGTGGAGGAGGAACAGAAAGAGGGGAGACACAGAATCTGAAGCAGACTCCAGGCTCTGAGCTGTCAGCATAGAGCCCTACATGGGGCTTGAACTCAAGAACCATGAGATCATGACCAGAGCAGAGGTAGGATGCTTAACTAACTGAGTTCCCCATGTGCCCCTTAATTGAAAGTATTTCTGAGGCACAGTAGGTACATAATATCAGGCTGGTTCCTCAACATGGGTATCATATTTTGGTATTTTAAACGTGGAGTCCAGATTGCTTCCAGTGGGTGCCTATGGTTTGGTCTCCAACAGTTGCTCAGGCCTAATGTAGTAGCACAGTTCCCTAGAATCGGCAAATCTGTGTAAAATTTCACTGACTTTCATGTATATCCAGGAAGTCCTATTCAGGAAAATCAGCTGCAGCTTTTGGCATCCCCATGACCATACCCGATTTTAATTTTTCCTAGCCATCCTGCTAAGGGATTTTGGAGGGTAAACAAGCATGAAATGAATTTTCCATAGTAATTTAGTCGTTTAAGGAAGGCTCAGGTCTGGGAACACTTGGAGAAGTGGTGCCAAGTTCTCGACTTCCGCTTTTCCTCTTTTAATACTGATTTTGGTTGGGTGAAAACACCAAAGGCGACTAATGCGTTACTAAAAATAACTCTATTATAATTCTGATTCTTCCTTGGTAACTCTAGACAGTTTACGATGGTTTATCGGGGTTGAGTGCCCTGATAATAGATTGTCACAGCTGACTGAATGATGCTGGCTCATTCTCTGAGCCAGACGTGGCTTCATTACCAGCCCTAGCTCAGGGTTTTTCTAATATAGAAAATTAGACGTGGGGAATTGTACTAGAATTATTTATATTAAATCATCTGTGAAAAACTAGAGGGTGGGTCTTATCTAGCAAAATTAGAATTCAGATGATCTTTAAAACAGCAGTTTTACATTATCTAAATCTGGCACTAACCTACCTCCATGAATACCCTAGAACAAACTTCTGGACCATGCGTCTTGCAGGTTTCTAACATGACACATTTCTATTTAGTGCTAGGCCCCTCCTCAAGGTCTTCTAAATGTATTGCCATGTTCTCTTGTCAGCAAAATGGAAGAATGGTCCACCTCTCGCTGTCAAGTGCTTCAAGTCTACTGGAAAATTAAAGGGTGAGGGAGACTCTGATGAACAAAACCATTTCCTTTAAATGAGGAAAGAAGAAATAGACAAGTCAAAACCTGAATAGTATTAACAAATTATTTGAAAATGTATGTATTAGAAGAGAGATACTTAATTAATTATATAAATACAAAATGGAACAAGTATAGCCAGCAGGTTCGTGATGAATATTTCAGAAGCCGGTGCTTAAAAAATATGTTTCTTAATTATGTTAATTTACAGATTTCTGAAAGAAAGGGTGTTAATGGGATAAAAGAATTTCAATACGTAATATAAAGATGAATCAAAATGAATCGTGAACAAAAAAATGAGAGCAGATGACACACAAATAGGTTATAAACATTATGGTCTCTTTTTTCATGCATACACACTGATATAAAATGTTCTCTTTGTCACTTTACATTTTAGAGATTGAAATTTAATAAAGTGTTAGACTAGGAGACCGAAACTTTAATGGCTTCCCATTCTTTTGTATGCTTACTTCTAAAACCTGGATTTCTTATAAGACAATATTTTTAGCCAAAGATTAAGGTCCGATTTTACCTATAAAGCAAATAAACAAACAACTCTTTAACATTTGAGGAAATAAGGGTCAGAGAAATCATTCAGGGGTGGAATCTATCAGTTGCAAAGTGTAATTTACTGAAGCTTTGACTTTTATTTTCATATTTACTTGAAAGCTATCACAATTATTAATATCAGGGATTATCTATGGATTTGAGTTTTGGTTGGGCACCCTGACTTGCCTCCCCTGGACCTTTTGAGGGATTCTATTTGTTCTAAGTCAAATGAATGTCACAGAATGATAGAGCTAAATTCAAATTTAGAAATCACTGAGTACCACTCCACGCAAACCCACCTGTGGATAAGAACTTGGAGTTCCTGGAGTTCCTGGGTGGCTCAGTCAGTTAAGGGGCCAATCATGATTGACTCAGGTCATGATCTCACTACTTGTGAGTTCGAGCCTTGTGTCAGGCTCTGTGCTGACAGCTCAGAGCTGGGAGCCTGCTTCAGAGTCTGTGTCTTCTTCTCTCTCTGTCTTTCCCCTGCTCATGCTCCATTTCTCTGTCAAAAATAAATAAACATTAAGAAAATTAAAAAAACAAAAGAACTTGGAGTTCCTGATAGTGTAAATTGTAGTTCAGACAATGAGTCAGAGAATGAGCTTATGGAGATATTAGGGATACCAAGTCCCAAGTCTTTCATTCCCCTTCAGTGAGAGAGGCCAGTCCAAACTTAGGGCAAATATCACAAAGAAAGAAAGTTCAGAACTGTGTTCAAGGGGCCACCATGCCCCCCAATGGTCAAGGTAGACCAGGAAGCTTGTACCTTCAGCTCCGTGGGCAGCCTTGTGCCTGTTCTACCAAAAGGAGCTTCTGTTCTGGGTGCCCTTCATCTTACTTTTCCATCTTTACCATTTCTCAGAGGACATTTGAAAAGCATCACATTCTAGCAATAGAAAAAAAAATTGCAGATTACAGATTAGTGATTAGTGATTTGAAAACACTTCATTTAGCAATGAAGGAGACAACCAATCCTGCATATCTTTAATTTTCAGTAAGATATTCCCTGAGAAATAGACACTGTAGTTCTGGAAAGGTCAATTCCAACAAACACCCAGGCTCAACTGCCTCACATTTCAATTAAATATTTTTCTGGCGGCGTTTGGAGGTAATTCCATTGATTTGCTCCATGTAAAAGAATTTACCCAGCAGGGTTTCCTGGAGGAGGTCTGGCCAAGTCAATTTTCTAAATATAAAGAAATATAAGAGTGTAGCAAATCTTGTTGGTTGTGAGGCTCAGTGGATCTCTTGCCTCTTTCTTCATTCTAAGAAAACATCAGTTTGACTCAGGGTCTCCGTCTTTCTCCTATAGCCACAGGCTTCCCTGGGCCAGTCACAGAAGTCGCACGTCCCTTACACATGCTTAGTTTTGGAACAGGCGTGTGGCATAACTCAGGATAAAATGTGAGGAAGCATCTGCTGCATTATTTTTGAGAAAGGATCTCTTCTTATAAAAGCGATAGTGAGGAAAGCATTTATCTGCTCCCCTTGGACACTGTCATGTGTGGATGTCACATGCAGGATGAAAGAGCCATTTTGCAACAGTGAGGGCAGCCAGCTGGAGAATGGAGCTAAAATGCCAGGGAGGAGAGAGAGCAAAGGCAGAAGGGAGGCCGGCTCTCAGTGACATCACAGAGCCCCTGCTGTCACCAGTCCTTCACGATGATGCCCCAGGCTCCGTTACACAAGATAATACCATTCTTCTCATTGTTTAAGACAGCTAATTGTGAGTTTTCTGCTGTTCTGCAGAAAGTTCTAGTGAATATACAATGAATACAGAAGTGGCCTTTTTCTCTGATATTTTGTTTAAATGTAGTGACCCCTATCAAGGACTTCGGCTTCAGCAACATACTTCCATCACTAAAGATGCCGCTAAGAATATATAGTTGGCTAGATTACTATCCCGAGTGATGGAATATTCAAAATCTAATCAGTTTTCAGTTCAAGGAAATAACCGCTAATAAAAAAAATGCTTTTGGATCATTTCATGAGCTAGAGTACTTTATTCCATATGGCATCCTGCATGTCCATATGGCTTCAGGAATTAGAGAGGTATATTTGTCAAAATATTCAATCAATTGCAGCCCTTAGAGTTGATAATGTTATGTGTTTGGAGCATACACCATCTCTTGAATATGGGGGAAAGTCAAAGGAGCAAATGCCAGCCAAAGGAAAATCATAGTGAGTTTATATTCAGCAGAGAGAGAAAAGAAAGAAAAGAGGCCCGTGCTGCTGTAATTTAATCTAAATCATGTGAACGATATTGACTCAATGCAGCTATAACCTACTCACGGGCAAAAGCAATGTGTAATAAGGTTTATTCAAATAAGAATGGGGCAGGAAATTCTGATTATTTTACATTTCAATTGGCATAATTTCAGAATTTCAACCTTATATAAAGCAGTTACCTTGGAGAAAAAGACTTGTAATAAGCAAACTTAAACACTTTCAAAATATTTCAGGTTGTTTTTTTTTTAAATTCTTCTGTACCACTGATCTTCCCAACCAGACTTCAAAGATTGTTCTTAACCCCTTCTGGCCTTGGCTGCCTGTAAACTGTTTCGGTTGTGACTGATTTGTGAAAGCTTCTGCAAATTAGGCTTTCCAGATATAAGGCTTAAGGCAAGCAGCTGCCCATGGAAAACACACCACACCACAGACTCTGGCCATTTTTATGTACCGTCGTTTGTGCCCATTGGCTCTCAGGGTGACTGGGGCAGGCCACTCAGCGGGGCAGGCAAAGCTTCCAGGGCAGCAAGTCCTTTTTGCAGGGTGAAAAAGAAAAGTAAAGGAAAGGAACAACGAGGATTAGCTGGAGCTGTAGTGCAGTGAGACTCTCCCCAGGAGTGAAGGCAGAGAAAATGTAAGATTCCAATGCTATGTAGAAAAGAGAGTTAACTACCAGAGAAACATGGTCAGTTCCCTTGAAAAAAAAAAAGAATCAAAACATCAGTTAAGAGATAGGCGGAAAAATCGCAAGGGCCACAAGGCACAAAGAGATAAATTTTCTGAAATACATTGCATTGGGAATTGACTACTCTCAGATCAGGACACAGAATAGACCCAGAACAAGTTAGGTGAGTAAATGCTTTGTGTGTGTGAGTGTGTGGGCGCGCATAAATGTTTATTCAAAGGAACTTCTGCATGACCAAATTCAAAATATATTTCATTTCATCAGAGAATTCTCCTCCAGATATGGTAGTGAAACTGGAATGGCACCAGCACTAGCTAATTCCCTTCATGTCCTCTCAGATTCACTACTTCTCACTCATCAGAACCCCAGGAGTGTCCACCTCTGGGGTTCCCCTTACAAATTGGCAAGACAGTGCCTTTCGAATAACATAACGAAACTACTGAAGTTGGAACCACCACAGGCATGAACCCATTAAAAAACACAAACAACAAACTGAGGTATGTGGAATCTAATGCACCTGTCCTGTGACATCAGGATTGGTGGCACTCTCCTTTCTCCAATTTTTATCGAAATTCTTTGATGTGCGCATATCACATCTCGCCACAGTTGGCCTGTCACAAGCTCATACAATGTGAGCACCGTGAGAGCAGGGCAGTGTCTGGTGTCTCTCTGACTGAAGGCACCCTGGGGGTTCAGCCCCATTGGCGAGTCTGTCCAAATTCTCTCTTCTCTGTGCAGACTTCCCTGATTTCCCTAGATCCCATTGGTTCTTCCTTTCAGGAACCTTCAGCCCAGTAAAATTTAGTGTTTAATAGTTTCTTCCTCCTGCCTCGTCTCTTCAAATAGTTGCAAACCCCTTGAAGAAAAGAACCCCGACTGTTGATCTCTTAGCTCCTTATCATCAGGGCTTGACATGGTGCTGAGGATTAGTGAGAGTAATTGATTTGGGGCTGAGGAGAGAGGGAATTTCTAAAGCACTAGAGAAGGCCTGCAGCTCAGTTTCTGCTGACCCCTTGCACGGTGCGAGCATGCGCTGGGTATGAGCCATAATGCCCTTAAGTCACAATGACATCACTCAGACTTTCCTCAGAGGGTGGCTCGAAGAGAGTAGAGTGAGCAAGGATTTGGAAATAGAAAAATCTGGGCAATTAATCTCTCTGTTTTTCCATTAGGAAAATTGGAATAATGCAGCTTTCTTGCATGTTTAGGGAGTAGTAAATGAGATAACCCATTGGGTCGGACCTAACACGTAGGGGCAGAACGCTGTTCCCGTCATTCCCTTCCTGCGCTGGTAGCCATTGACTTTTTCCCCAAACTTCTCCTGGAACGAATTTCTGTTACCTTTGATGTTACCTTTTTGAGAAAATACCTAAGGGAGTTTCTGTGAGTAAAGTCAGAGGATTCAAATGGCTAGAGGGAGATTTCTGTGGGTAACTGTTCCAAGACTCCCTGCTTATTATATACATAATAATTATTCCCCAGCAATTAGCGCTCCAAGTCATACCTACACACACACACACACACACACACACACACACACACACACACACACCACACTAAATTTCAATATAGGTTTGTATCTATATAAGTAACCATAAATGATTGTATTGGTTTTTTGTTGCTGTCGCAAGGATTCCCACAAACTTGAAACAAGATGATAATACAGATTATTATTTTACAGTTCTGTTCACATGAGTTTCACAGGGTGAAAATCAAGCCGTGGGCAGGAAGCCGTGTTCCTTTCTAGAGGATCCAGGGGAGAATGCATTCCTTGAGTTTTCCAGCTTCTAGAAACTGCCTGCATTCCCAGGTTCATGGCTTCTTCCTCCTGAAAGCCAGGAGTGGTGTCTTTCTTTCAGGTTCTCGCACTATGACCAGGAAAGCTCTAGTTTTTAGGATCCCTGTCATTGGATCGGCCCACCTGGATAAACCAGAATAATTACATTTCAAAGTCGTTAACCTTACTTATGTCTACAAAGTCCCTTTTGTCCCATAAGGTAACACATTCACAGGCCCGCATGGTTAGGGCATGGGCATTTTTCTGGCTGGCGGGCACTATTCTGCCTACAACGGTTATGAGGCAGGCATTTTAAACCTCAGGCATGCAGAATGCACATACTACAGAGAGTTCCTAAGCCACCTTAGGGTATAAACTAATCTGTCTCTTCTGCAAACTTCTGATACTTCAAAATTCTGCTCAGGCTGGTGGGTCTGGCCTCCTGGGTCCTCAAGCCTTCACTGCACTCATTAGAGGCCTCTATGTAGCTACTACAAAACCAAAACTCTCGGTCTCCTATTTCTGTCTGATCCACCACATTCTCTGCCACGTCTACGTTTGCCTCTGGTTGTTTAAACTGGAGTCTCTGCATTTGACACTTTCTGAAAGTTTAAGGATGGGCAGAACTGTGGAGACCTGACTCACTCCCTATCCTTCCCACCCAAGGTACTCTCAAATTCCCAAATCCATTCTGATGTCTCCAGGGTAGAAGGAACCCAGGAAGAATGTCATTCTGTTTTCAGGAAGTTGCCATCCTATCTCTCATTATAGGGTTATTCTTGCACTGA
Source organism: Suricata suricatta (assembly GCF_006229205.1). Lineage (NCBI taxonomy): Eukaryota > Metazoa > Chordata > Mammalia > Carnivora > Herpestidae > Suricata > Suricata suricatta. The sequence goes on along the minus strand of NC_043703.1, from coordinate 84,599,885 downwards.
CGCCCCCACCCGCCCCCCGCATAGCCTCATCCTTCTGATCTCTGCCATTTCCTCTGCAGCTGTCAGCCCATCCATGCCCCAGCATCAACATGGACCCTGTGCTCTGCTAAACTAGTACTTCATGTTGGGACAGGGATTAGGCACTTGAGCTAATTTGGTCCCATTTCAAGGAGTCCAGGACTTGAATGGCAGTCATGGGGAAGAGATGCTTTTGTTCCCTGTTGGTCTTGTCATTCTAAGGATGCTGTGAGGCAGGTGCTATCAGTAACTGCCACACGCAACCTGGGATGAAGCCAACACAGCAGAGTCAGAGAAGAGATGACAAGAAGGTAGGTCCTATTGGCTTTGATTGACATTCACATCCAACCATCTCTGAAATCAAATATCGGAGAACTTGTTCTTTACAGTTTACAAAATTTTTCTAAACTGTGTGAGTTTTAACTAGATTACTCCTCACTCGATTTTTCTCTCTTGAAAATGTAGGTAATGCCTTCTCTCGCTGGGCCTTATGTCTTCTTAAATAATATTACTCTGGATTATTTTCTTGTATAATATAGTTTGGGCTGGCACAGATACTCTCCCATTTATTTATTTATTTTTAAATAGTAACATTGGTGGAACCAAGGGTGGGTGATTAGACCATGTTTGTCTAAATTGAAACATACCAATGGAAACAGCAAGTCATTTTTTCCTACCCTGGAACTACTAACTGTTAGTCTGATTCTAAACGTATGAATATTATCAACATTCAAGTTTCACATTAAGATCTTTTTTGAAAAATAATAAGAAAAATACTTTTCTTAATATTTTCTAGGAAACGCTGGCTTTGCATTTTGAGCCATGTGTTTGATAACAAAGTGGAAGACTTTATTTCCCGGAGATATAATTATATTTTGTCTCTTGCTCCAGTGAATGTTTTCAGGATCAAGTGAATATTTTTCCTCAAGTTTGGCCCAGATAAGTGTTGATTTGGTGAAACTATTAGCATTTCACTTATTTGTCCCAACTTCTTTTTCAGAAATGAAGTAGATGGTATTAAGGGCATATTGTGTATTTTACAAAAAATCTATCTGAGGATTCCTATGACCAACGGAAACTTTTTTTCTTTCAAATGGCTTAGCGCATTATTCAACCATGAGCTCTAACAATTTTCACTGAGGTGAAATTCACAACATAAAATTAATTATTTCAAGTGTACATCCCAAAAGAAAACCCTATACCCAGTAAGTAGTCACTTCTAATTCCCCACTAGTCCCAGGCCTTGGAAAACACCAACTTGCTTTCGGTGTCTATGGATTCACCTATTCTGAAGATTTCCTTCCTAACAGTGGAAACAAATATATAACTGTTTGCATCTGGCTTCTTTTACTTAGCATAATGTTTTTGAAATTCATCCACATTGTAGCATGTTCCCCAACCTTATTACACATACACATCATGATTCATTTATCCATTCACCCACTGCTGGACATTTGAATTGTTCCAACCTGTCGGCTACCATGAATACCACTGTTCAACTTTTTGTTCGGACACCTGTTGTCACGTTTTCTGGGTACTGATCTAGGAATGGGATGACTGGGTAATCTGGTGATTCTGTGTGACATTTTGAGGAATCATGAAACTATTTTCCACAGTGGTTGCATTATTTTACATTCCCATCGGGAATGTACGTATGTTGCAATTTCTTCATTACCATCAGTTTTGCTAAATTTATTAGCTCTAGAACGTTTTTAAAAACTTCTTTGGAAAAAAAACTGTGTGGGACTTTCTATATGTAGGATCATATCATCTGCAAGTAGAAAGAGTTAATTTTTTCCTTCCGCATTTAGTTGTCTTTAATTACTATTTGTCTTGTCTAGTTTCTCTGGGGAGAGTGCCCAGTGTCGTGTTGAATAGCATTGGTGCAAGTAGACATCCTACCTCAGTCCTTAGCTTGGGAGGGAGATCTTTTCCTCTTTCACCACTAAGAATAATGTTTGCTGAGCTTTTCATAAATATCCTTTATCATGTCGAGTCAGTTTTCCTCTATTTCTGGCTTCCTAGGTGTTTTTAACATGAAAAACTATTGAATTTTGTCAGATGCTTTTGCCACATTAATTTAGATGATCATCACTGTGTTTTTTCTTTGTTATGTTATTGTGCATATTATATCAATTGATTTTCTTATGCTTAACGACTCTTGCATTACTGGGATAAATCCCACTTGGTCACGGTGTACCCTCCTCCCCGCTTGCTATTTCACTCTGTTTATTGTTGTTGAGGAAATTTACACATATGTTCCTTAGAGATGTTGATAACTTTTCTTTTCTTTTGGTGACTTTGTCTGGCCTGAGTAACAGGGTAATGTTGGCCTCAAAAAATGAATTAGGACATGTTTCCCCCTTATGGTTTTTGGAAGACGTTGAGAAGGTTTGGTGGTAATCCTTTCAGTGTTTAGTAGAAGTCATCAGTGAGCAGTCTGGTCCTGGACCTTTCTTTCTTTGGAGGTTTCTTATTTCCACTTGAGTCAGTTTTGATAATTTCTAGGAATTTTTCCATTTTGTCTATCTCTGTAAGCTATGTTTGGTATAAAGTTGCTCTTAGTATTCTTTTGCAATCCTTTTCTGTAAGAATAGTAGAAATGACACCTCTTTCATTTCTGATTTTAGTTGTTTGCATGACAGAGGCATAGCTGGTGCTGTGGGTCCCCCAGGGAAAGATGTGATCTGGTTAGGGAGTGACATGTCACAGTTATTGAGCCTTGTGGGGGGGAAGGGGTAGACAAGTGGGCAGTGGACTTAGACGGCTCCAGGCAGAGGAAATAGGTGAGGCAGATTTGTAAATTCTTGTGAAATGCTGGGTGTGACACATAATCTGGTGCAGCTGAAGGATTTGTGAGGCAAGTCTTGACTAGATTTTTTTCTTCCAAAAAAGGTACCTGGTAGCAGTGTGGACATAGAGGAAGGCACTATGGACACGGTCAGGCTTGAGGCAGAAAGAAGGGTCAGCAGGCCATTAAACACAAAAAAATGATGAAAGTTTTAGGTAAGAAAACGGCATGGGGCGGAGAGCAGATGTGGGACACTCAAGTGGGCTTGACGTTTCAGTTGCTTTTTCATTTATTTTGCAAATAATCATTTATTTTGCAAAAAATCAAAGAATCTGGAGCACCAGGGAGAGGTCTAGACTATTGACATGCATGTAAGAATCATTTGCTACAAAACCTTTGTTTTCTAAACTGCTAGCTGGTAACTTTTTAAAACAAAACAACAAAGAACATTCTTGTGAGGTGGGTTTTTTTTTTTCTTTTTCTTTTTTTTTTCCTGGCTAAAAACCCAAACAAAGCAAAGCAAACTGAAAGGATCATTTTTGAAAGAATATTTTTGCAAAACATATATGTATAAAAGGGTTTATACTGAGAATACATGAGGGACTTGTGTGTATAAATAATAAGAAGAAAAACAACCCAATAAGTGGGCCAAAGATCTGAACACTTACCAAAGAAGACAACAGACGGGCCTCACTGGCAGACGAAAGGATCTCACCCTCTCTGATCACAAAGGAAGTGCAAACTAAAGCAGAGATTATACAGCTCTGTACTCACAAGAATGCATGAAGTTTAAAATATTGACAAGGCCATGTATTGATGAAGATGTAGAACAACAGGGACACTCACATATTGTCAGTAGGAATGCCAAATGGTACTACTGCTTTGGCAAGAAGTTGGATAGCATTGTAAAAAGCAAAACATAATTCTGCCATATGACCCAACAACCCTTTCAAGGCATCTAGCCATGAGGAATGAATGTACATGTCCTCACACGTACTTTTACACAAATGTCTCTAAGAGCAAGAGTCATGATACCTCTTAGCAACTCACAATGTTCATCAACAGGTGCAACTCAGTAAAATAACAAAGTACTGATAAATGCAACACCATGGATGAAGCTCTAAAATAGTGTGTAACATAAACATCAAGGACTCTATGCTTTTCTTAGTCTGCTTCATCTCCTGTAACAAAAATACGGCAGACTGGGTGACTTGTAAACACTGGAGATTTATATCTCACAGTTCTGGAAAAGATAGGGTGCCAGCATGGTTGGGTTCCTGAAGAAGCCTTCTTTAGAGCCACTTCTCACAGCATCCTCCTGTGGTAGAAGGAGCCAGGGAGCTCTGCAGAGTTTCTTTATAAGAACACCAATCCTACTCATGAAAGCTCCATCCTTATGACCTATATCCATCCATCTCAAGGGCCCAAACTCCTAATACCATTATCTTTAGGGATTAGGATTGGTCAGACCAGAGCAGTACTGTTATCCCATTTATGTGAACTTCTAGAAGAGGCAAAAGTATAGTGATGGAAAGCAGAGCAATGATGGCCCGGGGTTGGGGGTTAGGAGAGATACCTGATTTAAATGAGCCACGAGGAGCTCTTCAGGGCCAATGGAACAACTTTATGTCTTGATTGCAGTGGTGGTTATGTGGCTGCAAGCAACTGCCAAAATCCATCAAATTGCACACTTCATGTGGATGGATTTTATTGTGTGTAATTTGTACCTCAATAAAACTGAAAATAAAGGACTAATCTCAATAATACAATGAAGTGAATAGGAAGGTGTTTAATAAAGATCTTTATAAAGACGCACTTGTTGAAAATAGCAATTTGTCATCATGGGGACATTATTTTTGTGCTGCCATATCACTTTGGCTTCCTTTGGTCTTTGAGTAGAAAATATTTGCTAATAAAAGTTGTACTAAGATCACAGGAAGCAACCCCACACCAAACCTTATCTCTACCTAACTTTTTGAGATACTATTACTGGAAGCTCTTATTTTGCTCTCTCAGTAATGGCTAGGGTCATGGAAATTCCTAATGGCACAGGGCCGTTTCATACCACATTAAAATAGCAGTATGGACAGTACTTTGTTCTCATTCTTATCACCCACAAATGATTGGTGCCATCTTTGGGAAGGACTGTCCCACTCTGGGTTCTAATTGTATGTACAGCCTTCTTTACAATAGCTCAAATGCACCTTAGAAATGTGGCAGAACTAGGAGTCTGTACTGGCCACTTTGCCTCTGTGATACAGTAAAAGGTGTAATCCAACTGACATGTAAATCACTGTTCTTGAAAACAAATCACAAATGGAGATAACAGGGCTGCAGAGCAGCTTTAAGCTTCCGAAGGCCCACCTATTTCTTTCAGGGATAAATTGCAGCCACACTGCTATCAAGGGTAATAGGGGGTTGCTGAGGCATGCTGATTACAAGGTGATGGTAAACAATGCTTTTAAACGCAGTGCCTGAATAGAAGAACACACAACATTAATCACCTGAATTCAAAAAGACTCACAGGAGGAGTCTGTGTTATAGCTCTAGCTGGTCCCTGTAGATGGCCCACAAGTATCCCTTAATAAACAGTATTTTTTATTCCTCCGTAATCATCACCAACGTATGTCAAATCCTAATTGCCAATCCATTGGTAAAAAGAAAAACAATGATGAATTTTGTTTTGTTTGTGACCATGGATGAGTTATTATTACTGTATTATTATTATTATTACTATTATAATAAATGAGGTTTGTAAGTTTGAGGTTTGAGAGCTTTAGGAGTTGAAGAGGAGAGAGGAATTAGGCAAACATCTGATAGTTTGACTTCTCTTTCCTTGGTAGAAGGCGATGAGGATGCTGCAGGAGATCACAGGTCTGTTCCAGGATGGAAAGGCACGTGAAAATTCCCTAGTCCCACAGCCATGTTTGGTGAATGAGTATCTCCAGCTTGTGGAATTATAAAGTAAACGCCAGGTCTGGACTTACCATAGTTAGTGTTCAGGCCTGATGGGCATGCAGGTAACTGGAGACAAGACAAGAGTCTTTTGGTTGATCGGGGCTTGGATTCTTTTGTGTGTGTGTGTGGTGTGTGTGTGTGTGAGAAACTACTTACATAATGTTTATACCTCTTGAAAATATCATTTATAATTTACCTCTTCTATATTTAATTAGATCAAATAATTAGTCCATACCGACTTCAACCTACCGGATCAACCACCTCCAAAATATATACATCAAATCTCTTTCCTTCCCTTATTAAGACTGTAAGAAGATAGCTCTGGTACATTATATAAAAAAAAAAACAGTTCTTTACTTCAGCATTCAAGGTTGTCAGTGATCTGCTTTCATCATTGTCCTCCTCTGTGTCATCTTCTCCTTGTCCTACAAAAGCTTACTCCAACAGACACTAGTTTTCAGGAATTCTCTGAGTTTTCCATTTTCTTAAATTTATTCTTCCTAAAATACTTTTTATCAAATTGCCTATTTTAGTCTCATTGAATGTTCTGCTCATCCATCCATTAGATAACCATTTATGAAAGAGTGCATGCCTGGTGCTGCAGATGAGAATTGACATGGGTAAAACATTGGTCCAACTCTCAAAGTACTCATGGTTTTCTTGGAGAGAACACATTGGAGAACCAACAGAATCTCAGCCCATGCCAATAAGTGTAGTGGTAAAAAGTTAGATTCAGAAAAAAGGATAGCATGAAATTATACCATTCTACTATCTGGTATTTCATTGCGGTTACTTAAATAGGTCGCTGCTCACTTCACTGGTCCATTATCCTCTTGGTACCATTGAACTCCTCTTGAAGAGTTCATAACCCCTGACATTATGAATGTGGCTGAATCAATGTGTGATATAAAGACTTCTTTCTATAGAAAACACTTACAAGCTATGAAAGTATCTTTAAAAACTTCCAAGTTTGCCAAACACAAAGTAAACAACTTTGGAGTGAATTAGATCAGGTCTCATGGGGAATGGTCTAACTGTATACCTTGAACTCTCTGAGAATAGCAAGTGGGTTTGTGGTGCCAAGATGCTTAACAAAGCTACTCAAAAATAAGGAAGGAAGGAAGGACAGAAGGAAGGTAAGAAAAAAGAAAATCACCAGAACCCTAACTCCAAAACTATCTTCTTCCATGACCTTGGGTAAATTCATCTATCTTCCTGAATCTAAGTTTCTAAGATTTATTGGAAGATACCAAGCTATACTATTTCTCAGATTCTACGTATTCCAATTTGCTGTTAACTAAGAAGTTCTGGAAGCTCAGCAATTTCAGCAATATTGTTTTAATGAGGAAAATCAAAAATATATCTCTATCTGATATATAGATATGTAGCTCTTATATTTCTTACATATATAGATAGCAATACAATAAGATATTAAACACATGATCTGGGCCTCCAGATGAACACCCTTTCCTACATGTATATGACTATGTTAGTGAATAACATCAGTGGCCTATGTTTTTAAAACTTTAAATGTGTGAACATTCTCTTCCTTTGTGATACAAATTTGGTTGACTCCACTCTTCACACTAGACATGATTAAAGTAGCTTTGATTTTGTGGTTGGAATCCTACTGTCTGCAACCTGTAAGGGAGAAATGGTATAAGAGATAAGGTATAATTAGATTTCCTTCCAATGTATTTTATTCTTTGTCGCACAATACGCTATGGCATAGCACTGTATGTGGGGGTTGGTGATAATTAAATGGAAATTCTTTTGTAACTATTTTTGAAGGACTAAGCCAATTGAACATTAACACATTAAGAGTCATATCGTATCTAGCATCTCTAAACCATGCTACATGCAGCTGAGGGTTCTCTGGCTGTCTTATAGAAAAAAGAAATCACTTGTATCTAACTGCGGCCTATTTGGCTGAGTGCCTTTAATTACGTTTTTATAATTATGATGTTACTTTTCTTAAATGAGATGTAGCTAACTTTTACAGTGTTATTTTGTTAGACTTACAAGTTGGATGTCTGTATGATGGGTTGTTCAAATCTACTTGTGAAGGTGGAAGGGGTCTGTTGAAAAATATTCTGGGCGAATAGTATTAACCATAGGCCCTTCCAGGAAAGAGGCCCATATTGTCATTTTATGTATAAAATGCTTGGGTATTTGAGGTAGAGATTGCAATTGTTTTCATAAGCAAAATTTCTCTCACACACTCTCTAGTGTATGCTAATTTGGGGGTTTATGTCACTTAGGAAAGAATTCTGGTTTGCTTTTGAAAATTTATTAAGTTGTGGTTTCAACTAGATGAAAGATATTAATTTATTTCATCCATATAATTCCTGACTTCAGAGAGAGATCACAAAATAGAAATGTTCACCTTGCATTATGCAATCTAACTCATGTTGTCTGTACCCGAGAACATCCGTGAAAGACATGTTTACAAAGTTCAACTCAAAATTTCAATTAGAGTCAAACTTAAGAGGAAGAATACTGTGCCTTCATGATTTCTACATAAGATTTGATATAATGCTGCCTGATCATCAGGTCTGCCAACATCTTTATTTGTTTATTTTGCAAAGCTGTAGTAGAAGACATGAAAAAATGCTCTGGAGTGCTTTGTCTAATTGTGACTTTTATCCTCAGAAGTAACCATTTTCCTCTTCTGCATGGACCTAAGATCTTTGAAAAGTATCAAGTTTGCCTTGTAATGATCAAAGTATTCAATAATGTACACAAATGAAAGGTAGCTTCTATTTCATTACAAATTCAATTCAATCACAAAGGCAACTGACAGTACAAATTTGTGACAAATTGGGCAATTCAAGAAGCTGTATTAATGAATGCTATGAAACCCAGGGATCATTTGTGAATGGAGTTGAAAAATACACCTGTTGTTTCCAGTCTGTGATAATAATCATATATCTAGGCCATAGGATAAGGCCTGCTTTCTTGCTTCATGCCCGTTAGGAAACAACCCTTCATTGTTACTTTGCATGTGGAGAAGCCTTGCGAATGGTAGGGGCTACAGGAAACGAAGCTGTGGGAATTATTTAGTGCAACCCTATACTCAGGCAGGTGCCACTTTTGGGATATTTTAATTGATCTCATTTGTTAGTTATACCTGTAAATCAGACTGTTATTGTCCCTGAACAAGGAATGGAAACCAGAAATTGTCACAGACCAAAGATAGCAGATCAAGTCTCCAAATGGACCAACCATATAGAGTTCCTGGCTTAGTTTCACAACAGTACATTAGATTGAAATTGGATACCTGGAAAAATCCAAATTACATGAGGCCTCTTGTTTCTTTATATCACATTGACAGAAAACATGGTTTAATATTCTCTGGCAGCCAAAGCTGCATGTCATATATATACTAAGATGCATGTGTGTGTGGGGGGGGAGTGTATGTGAAAGGAACTTTTGAAATTTGTGAAAAGATTCTCTGTTTTTAGTACAGTAAGTAATGCTGCAGTATAGTAAATATAATGCTTATCCGAAGACTTGTTAGAAAGTACCACTTTGCATCTGGTTACAATACTCTCCAGTATCTGAATGATGGAAAGAAAGATATGGGCCAAGAATATCAATGGATTGAGAATAAAGAGGCTTTCAAAGGTTGTAGATTTCAAGGGAGTCCCAGCCTGGGTGGTGGTGGGCTGGGGGAGGTCCTGCTTTACTGTGTTCCTTTAATGAATCACTCAGGAATAGATAACCTTCATGAGATCCCTGAATGAGGATGGTTTTGAATTAAATGTAGCTTCAGCAGAAAGCCCATGACCCAAAACATACGAACAACACGCACTCAGCATAAAAACAAACTTTATTCTGTCTTTCCAGCAATGTGTCTGGGCTTCCACAATCATCGGTGACAGTAATGCCCAGACTCTGTGTTGTAGATCCATTCCCATGAATGTCATCTCAAAGCATTTAGCGTCAGCCTCTCTGCTGGCTAGGGCTTTGCTTAATGGGAGGCCAAGCCAAATCCCATTTTAGCTTTAACTCAGTGAATCGCTATGTGAAACACAATCAACTTTTCATCTGCAGCAGCAAGAATTGTGGTTAACATGGCAAAATCTGTGTTAAATTATTAAATGTTCTAAATATTTTGTTGTGATCACGCTTAACAATGACTATGGTCTGGGAAAAATATTGATGTAACTGGCATATTGAGAAATGACTACATTTGTACCAAGTAAAAGACACACAAAATATATTCATTTGATCAAATCTGAACTTTTAATGTCATTTTGTCATGTTATCATTTGTCTCATTAATCCCTAATGTAAGTAAATGTTCCATTTCACTTTTGAAGTTTTACTTTATTTAAAACAGATGAACTGGTTTTATAAATGAGGTAAGAATGACATTCAGAAAATATAATGTAAAAAATAATAAAAATCTGTGAAAAAAATAAAAGACTGTGAGGTGAGGTGATATGGCAGATGTTTTTGCTTAAAATGTGTGAAAAATCTGTTATTAGATAGTCATCAGATCAATGATTCTTAACCTTTTGGGGAGATGGGGCTCTTCAACAATCATATTAAATTCTCTCCCCAAAAGTGAAATCAACATACTCTATTATACCAGATTTTAATTCTGGAAATTGATTCTCTTCACTTTCAGATTATCAAAATAACCTTACTCTTGTCTTCCATGAGCAATTTATTGGTTTTTCTTTCTGGAAGATTTTTAAATTAGTCCACAGTATGCAAATGAACCAAAATTAAATTTTATTCTGCTGGAATGTAAATTTCAATGGGAAGGGTGCCATTGTGTAACAGCAAGCTGCATTTGCAAACTGGAGAGTGGTCTTCGATATGGAAGTGATCTTTAGCATGAGATCAGTTTGGATGTTTTGGTCTGACAGCAAGTGTTGAAATAGCTCAGCTGTAGTTCTGCAGTAGAAAGCGAAACCTAATGTCTCCTAGCTTCAGTTGCTAGATGAGAGTAAATTGATGTAAAGAATCACTTGTACTTTCTAAATCCACTCAGGTGAAATCACGCAGCATCATTTCTTTTGATCACAACTTCCTTTGGTTACAAAGCCTGTGTTGCAGATCTGAGGCTGTGTGGAGTCCTGATCATAGATTCACAGTGGACATCTCTAGGTGTAGAGTCAACACCTCCTTTTGAGAAGTGGTTCTTGGTTTATTATGATGTTCTGGTGGAAAATGATCGTGCTAATGCCAGCCAGGCTGCTCATCAAGAACAGGGTGTTAACTGGATTGATGTTGACCAGATCTGGCATTCCCTGGAGCACGGAATCATCCAGTGGGTGAAATATTGTAGAGTGGACAAGACTGGGGTCAGGCATGCACATGAAGGACGCATGAGCCACTAGTTCATATTCTAGTTGCTTCCCTGCCAACCTCCTTCAGGGCACGCCATAGACGCATCAGTGCTCTAAAGTGAGAAAGAAAACAATCCAACCTGAGTCAATGGTGATTGGCATCACTGAGAAGGGGGTTTAGGGGTGTTATAACTCCATTCATATGTGGAAAACAGTGCAGAATGGAAATCCTCCCCATGGGCAGAACTTCAAATTATTTATGTTATTTGGTAACGAGAGAACTGAAGGATGGATCTATCCTAGTTCATAAATTGCCACAAATGGGCTGAATGGAGAGGGATTTGGAAGGAGCAATATTAGGGGATTGAAAATAAAAAGGTATGTGGATAGAAATCTAGGAATGGATTCCAAATATGAGGATATTTGTATCTGGTTTGAATGTTCATCAAAAAATCTTTCACTGCAAAAACATCTTTTTAGTATCAGTGGACATGTTAGCCCAGCTGTGCCGGAGTCTAGCTCCAGCAGGTGTAGGGCTCCCTGAAGGATGGATGGTGTCGGTGAAAAGGAATGAAAGAGCCTCAGCTTTCTTTCTGCTCACCAGGCAGGCAACTCTGCACTGACCTGAGAGTCAGCTTTATTTATTGAAAAAAATGTATGGGGTACAAAACAGAAGTGGCAATTGCCTTAGACAATAATTTCTGACAACAAATTCTTTGGTATATAAAAACTTCCCAGAACATAGATTGGTGGAAGACTCCTGAATAATTTTACCAATAAGTGACTAGATGTTTATCACATGGGGAAGGAAGGGATCTTTCGCATTCAAATACAAGGCAAAGTTTTTAGCACAGCAAAGGCAAGAGTTAGTCCTTGTGAGCAGGGGTCAATAGCCTGTTTTCTTGAGGAGAAGAAAAACAGGTTTTCTCAGGAAATGTAATATTTGCTCCTATGATCACAAAAGAAGAAACTCCTATAACAAGTTTTTTCACAAGGTACAATTCACATATTTTTAGCATAAGAAGGCAAGTCTCTCTGGATATCAGTCAGTCAGGTGCCTTGGGAGTCAGTGCTCAAGCAGAAATTGAGTGGGGGTTGAGTGGGTGTAGACGCCAGTCTCCACCTGACTTTGGGAGGCCTTGCAAACCTGCCTTACTTCAGAAATGGCTCCCAGCACAGCTGTGTGGGTATGACTCAGCCACCTTCCACAACCTGTGCAGTATTTGCCCAGTTGGCCAGGATGGCAGAGATGGGAGCTATGGAGGTTTGAGTGATCAATGAGGAGACAGGGCAGGGCTGCTGCTGTGCAGTGGGGTAGGATGTCCTGGGGATGGAGCACAGTTGAGCTCCTGGGACTTCTCTTCCACTAACGCTATTCATAGAGGAAGTTAATGGAAGTGATCATGAGCCATTAATAGACACACCAGTAAAGAATCACATACCTCAGAAATGAAACTATGGATCACCCCAGTGGAATAAAGTACTCTAACTAGGTATGTGCTGGGCAAAGGTAAAATGAGGTTGATAATGAAAAAAGTAAGTCAGATATATACTAACTATGACCATCTGGGAAACAAAGAGTTTAGTTTCTATCTGTATCTCCTTTCTTTAAAGTTATATATAACAATCATAGTATATTTATAAGTAATTTAATAACAAAGATATTCTATATTCTATGTTGTTATATATTAATTATATGTAATATATAAATTACATACATATAATTTATGGTTTCTCTCACCTCCTCCATTTTGGTGGGTTAGTGGTAGTTAAATTATTTAACTTTTTTCCAAACATTACAGAACACCTAAACTTGATTCCAACCCAGTAAGATGAGAACTAGACATTGCCAGGAATGCCGGGTTTGGAGCTAGATGCAATAACTGACAACACGTTGATGGCTTCCTTTGAGGAGAGGATAGGTGTACAGTAAAAAGTTGGTTTGTGAGCATAATTGGCTCTGGAAACATGCTTGTAATCCAAAGCGCTTGGACATCAAAGCAAATTTCAACAACCATTGACTCAGTTGTGATCATGTGATGTTCAGTGTCACATACTACTCGCATTGCAAGATCTCACTCATTTATCAAGATAAAATGTATTGAAAGTGTTTGCTTGTCTTGTGAAACACTCGCAGAACAAGTTACTCACATCAAAGGTTTTACTGTGTTTCTACTTCTTTAAGGGAGAGTTGCATTGAGTTGCATGCTGAGTAAACACCTTTTCATTTGGAAATGTTTCAAAGGGAAGAAAAGTGGGATATTAGATGCTCACAAGAGGAGCATTTTGTGAACATTTTTCATCCTTGTAGTCACTCAGCAAATAAATCCCATTATAAGCAGTGATGATGGGGCCCATGCCCGCATTGCTACAGGATCAACCAGGGAGGTGCTCACTTCCCCAGAGCCTGAGAGCTCGCCCAGGGCAAAGGCATGTGACTCAAGCTTAAGCAAACCTTCATCCACCAATGTAAACTTTCAGGTCCTGACTCAAGGCTGCCGAGACCATTTAAGATGTATTCACGTTACTGGTGCCAACGATACCGTAGCCATGACTACTTTCTAACCACATTGCTGCTATGGCATGAACTTGGCTGTGGTTTTGCTGTCTAGTGAAACTTTTGTCTACCTGATTTTTTAAAATCTTAAATTGTGGTATTCAGATTCTGTCAATAGGGAAGTTTAATCACCCTCTCTCTCTGCCCCTCCCCTGCTTGTTCTCCCTCTCTTTCTCCCCCCCAATAAATAAACTTAAAAAAAGAAAACAAAGTAAAAACTAAAGTTATGACACAGTTTATTGAAGAGATTCAAAGATTGTATATTCTTTGATTACTATATTTATAATTTTGAAAATATACAATGACTGTGATAAGTGAGAGATAAATTTAGACCCCCCAATTTCTGTGGAAGCCAGGAGCACTAATAATGTGCAAGACTCCCTTACATAGATTATGCAGTGAATATGAAACTCCCAAAAGGTATTTTCAGAATAATTTGCACAGTCATGTGGAATATAAGAATGTACTCCAGGGGTGCTGGATGGCTCAGTTGATTAAGCAGCTGCCTCTTGATTTCTTCTCATCTCATGGTCATGAGATCAAGCCCCACATCTGGCTCCATGCTGGGCTCTTAAGCTGTTCAAGAGTCTCTTTCTCCCTCCCTCTGCCCCTCTCCCGGACTCACTCTCTCCATACTCTCTCTCTTTCAAAAAGAATTTAAAAAAAAAAAAAAAGAATGCACTCCAAAGCTGAAAACTTGGAAGGCAGTTCAGAATTTAGTTTAGAAAATTCTAGTATATTTGTTAATAACTGCTCATTAATAATAATTCAATTACTTGTAGCTCTAACAATAGTTATAACATGACTCTATCCATCCCAGATATTTTTCATGTGAATGTAACCTCATTACCGCCTTAGTCTCTTTTGCCTAATTCTTTTCTCTATCATCTCTCAAACCTTGGTGTTCCAGGTTTTCCCTTTCCAAGTACTAGAGTGAACATACTTTAAGAAGCTGTTTGTTTCATGTTTTCTAAAGGCACATTGACCAAAGTAAATTATATGGTCAGTTCCAGATTTGAGGGACTCCACCATTTTAGAACAGTAACGAGGTCAAACTACAAAGAGTATTACTCAAAGAGGGAAATGGGAATTTGGAGCCCTTGGGGGAGCTGCTATAGTCCCTGTATAGGCACAGTCTGTTTGCAGCATTTAGTCCATAGAACGTACTCAGTAACTGTGTGCTGCCTGACTGACTAACTGGTTCAATGAACGAATGAATGAATGCGTACTAGGAAAGTAGACCTTCATATTTCTAATTGAAGAATACCTTTACATACAATTACTTGCTGCTTTGAAGAGGTAACATGCTTAGCTATTACTTTAAGTTATGGCCACTCCTTAGTTTAGACTAAGAAATGCAATGAAAAGCATCCACATTTCATCATGGAAAAGTGTTACATAACATAGCAGACTTTTGCAGGTTAGAGGTTTTAAAGACCAAAATAATGAGAAAGAAACAACTGCAGCATTTTGTTAGTAAGGGTAAAAATGGAATACGTAGTATCAACTGGAAGATATTTTTTCCCTCTTAAGAGGAACAGAGAGAATGGCATATGCTTTTCTAAATGTGGAGCTGCTGAGTTCTGAGTACAACTAGCGCAAGAGGAGCAATTAGGTGACTCAGCTTTGAAAATGCTCCTTAATTACACTACGCAAAGTCCAGTGGTATAGGATGAAATATAGTGGAAATCATAGTTAAGATGGTGTATTTATTTGAGGTGGTGTGTGTGTGTGTGTGTGTGTGTGTGTGTGTGTGTGTGTGTTTACTAGGTACCCGTTACTTTGACTTACTAAAAAGCTTTTTTTGATTGAGATATCCTGATAGATTTTTTTGCACCTGTCCTTGATGTGGCCTAGAAATTAAAGAGTCCTAGATTTCCTATCATCTCCATCAGATGCAACAGTTGGCCAAACAAAAAATTCTCAAGCTGCTCCTCAGGGAATGTTTTTTTTTAAAGACATGAATGAAAGTTTTCTTTGTGACGCGATGATTGTCAGAGCTTTTCTCCTGCAGTCTTCACACGGGATGGGCTAATGTCTTCGGACATACTTATGAACGCTGCCATAAGCATCCTATTTCTTGGTTCTATGATTGGGTTTCACAGGTTTGGGTACAATTAGCTAGTTTCCTACTTCATCCTATGGTTTTAATTGTTTCACTCTTTTCTGTCATTCATCAGCTCATCTGCCTGGAGGTGAAAATGGGACCAGTTACTAATCAAGGCCAATGGCAACCATGATGGCATTGGGGCACCATGTTTCAGCTGTCAAGGGGCATCTATCACTTTTCTTCCTGTCAAAAAGAAAATTAAATTAGACTAATATAAACCTCTATTTTTGCCCTGATTAAAGGCCTACCTCCTCCCTAGGCATTGCCTGACATGATTTTGACTTGTGAAGGACTGAATGTTCCTATAACATCATTTGGAGAGAGAGTGCCTGTCTCCCTGGGTCATGATTCTTCAGATTCACTTGTTTTTCATGGACTATAGGCTAGAAAATCTAGATCTCCTTTGGGGTGTTAATTAAAAAGAGTATCCAAAATTAATCAACGGACTCACTAGGGCGAAGGGGAGCTGTCTGAAGACCTTGGAATATAACATGCTTCTGGTGCAGAGAAATGAGCCTTCGGCTATTGACAAAAAGCAAACAAGTGTACAGACGGCAATGTGACATAAAGATTCGTATACACATACAAGTATACACTCATTTTTCTTGTCAGCTTGTCAGCTTTAATTATAAAGGTTGATTTGCTATTTGGCAGATCACAACATTGTAGATGTCGGCCATTTGAAAAGCATTGTGTGGTCAAGGTCTTAGAACGATGGCATAGGAAGACAAGGGATGAGTGATGTGTTTGAAATCCACACTGAGCACAAAAATTCTTGCATTGTAGCTAAATTGTAAAAACCCTGTCATCCCTTCAAGAAAGAATGTATTTTATCCACAGTGGAATATTGATAATGGCTAAAACCTTGATTTAGAAGGTATAATTTTCTTATTATATTTTGCAGTATTCTTTTTTCGTTTTAGTTTCTTATTTTATTCTAATATATTTGTATTTGGTATTAAGGGTTTTCTTTAGACTGTAGATTAAAGTAACCTTTTTAGCAAATCTTGAGTTTTGAGCCTACTATGAAATAAGTAATTTTTGTCCTTTAACTTCAAACAGCATTATTATTTCACTTTTAACTTACAGAATCAAATATCACTGTTGTTGTGCTTGTTTGGTTAATTAGATATGAGTATCTCTCCACTGTCTGCCCTTCACTTCCACTGGAACAGTAACCTTCACTGCCGGACCAAAGGTCATGGATTCTCACCCTGTAGCTCAGATTTTCAACATCTTTTTCGAAGGTGAGAGATTAAAAACACCTGCTTTTGTCCTTTAGCATTCGACATGATATTTTTCAGATGATACACAGGGTGCTTATGTCCTGTAAAGATGGGTATACCTTCAAAGCCTAGTCTTGTATTTAATGGGCAAGAAATGAAGAAGTTGGTCACTGGTCCCCAGGAGTAGGATTTGGATCCCAAGGTGTCCCTGTTGGTCCTGAGGTTTGGACTGAATTTGCTATTGGTAGAACTTGTACAGCAATATTTAGTACAATTTGCAAACTGGTGAAATTGTTTGATTGCAGAAAGTAAGTAGTTTCTTACCTCCAACCAACACCCAGGTTTGGGTTTGCCAAAAATGAAAGAAAAGCAAGTAAGGTAAATCACTCTGCTGGAGAACCAGACATATATCCTAAGAACTAGGTGGTGAATCTTACTACTCTAACTTAATATTACTTACTCAACACCATGATTATACATAATTTATTTCTAATAGATACTTTTTACCTGAGGGTTATAAGAAATTCCTACTCAATTTTTTCAAGAGCATCCTACCAAATTATATTTCTTTAATCATTTTTTATTTAATATTATCCATTCAAAAAACTACTTTCTATGTCATCATTTGGGGTCAATAAACATACTATTGACAAGATAAAAATTTATGCAAAAGACAGAGACATTTCAACCATCAATCTGAAGGATACAGTACAATTTTGTTTTGCTTTGATTTTTGCCTAAAGAAATATGGAAAAGATTTAAAATACAGAAGGAATTTTCAAACCTTTATAAAATATTCTTAAGTTCAATATTCTGAATGTTGGCAACACAATAATTCATTAATATCATGTTTGTTTCAACTATTTCTTGGGATAATTGATAGTTTAATGGCCTCTTAAGTATTTTCCCCCAAAGACCGTGTTCATTTCTAGTTCTTTTTACCTTCACTTTGAAAAAAGTTCAATCTAAGTACATTATCTGGTAAATTAGTACTTCCAAGCTGTCATTTCAAAGCATAGTTTTACAATCTGACCAAATATTCCAGAATTATTTCAACTCACATTTACCTTCATTCAACAAATATGTATTGGATTCTAATGTATGTAATTTCTCAGAAATTACATTCTCTTGGGCACATCATTTTCCTGTAACAGGAGTCTCCATCATTTAAAAAATGCCTTTTAGCAACAGAGAGTCATAAAGGAAGTTTATTTTTTAAGTCATTTATCACATTTGTTTTTGGGATCCAATTATCCCAAAAGAAACTGATTGCTTGTTAGGTCACCCTTGTTATTTCTACAGTTTCTGGTTATTTTAGTCTCCATCTGAAGCCACTCTTTGTGTACTAAAGGGGAGCGCCGAATATTATCTATTTCTAAAGGGAGGCAGGGAATACTCACCACTTAGAATACTCCCTTAATAACCCCTGCATTGAGTAAGTTAAAACTTTTTGGAACTATAAAACATGACGATGGAAAAGACAGTAACATGACCAGTTGTATGTGACATATCAGAATCTATATGATGAGGTTCAGGGTGATGGTGGGCTTCACGTGGTTTAGAGCTGATGGTCAAGAAGGAATTCTTGAAGACGTCTTTGGTGCAAAAAGGTGATATTATTCAACCACAGGGATAGGACCAGTGGGCAGGAAGAGCAGCACCAGAGTTGTAAAGAGTGGCTCCTCAGATACTATGAAGTTGGGGGAGGTAAAGTCTAAAGGGAGGCCTCCAGAGGGACTTAGATATGTTAAAGAGGATTCTTAAGATGCCTGAGGCCTTGCAATTGTCAAGCTAAGGTTGTTTTTCTTCTGGTAAAGCATTAACTTTAAGACAGTAGGGAGTTCCTAGGGAAAGGTTTTACTCTGTATTTCCCTCAATTATTTGTCAATGGGATGTAAGGTATAAGGAAATTTAATTTTACCTGCTATTTCCTTCTTGCCTTTGTTCCTCATATCACTATGGAGGAGTGATGTTGGGGCTCTAGGAACTGAGTCTACAGGTTACTGGAGATTGGACTATTGGTAAGATTGCCTTTTTCTTTTAATTTGCTAAAACGTTTGTAAATTGATGGAGACTCTTATTGTTTAACCATTTGTTTTCTGTCTTGTCCTTTGTAAAGACAAAGGACAGCCAGGAGGGCCTGAGGAATATCATGCATACCCCGCCTGGGGGAGGGCTGGCCCTGCTAGCTTGTGCTTGGCCCTCAGCCTGTCTTATGCTCCCTCATTACATATAGCCAGTCAGAGATGAAAGAAAAGCATGTAAACTGGAGATCACTAAATGGAATAATGAGACACCACAGGAAATGGAATAGGATAGAGAACATTATGTTTCCCAGAAACCTTCACATGTATATATATTATCAAACATGGGGTTGCCAGAGTTGGAAAGAACAAGGATCTTGGAATGGGGGAGAATAGTAAGAGATTGCAGAACTCATGCTCTGGTCCAATAAATGGCCATGAACTGTCATTAGAGTAGGGCCAGTTCTGTTTTCCATAGAATTTTCTTTTGATCAGTAGACGTGCCACATTGAGGTGGGCGAGGCGTCTCTTGGGCTTTCCCCATGCAATGTTAAGTCCCTCTTCTAAGTCAAATACTGAAGAATCACTTAAAATTAGTGTTAGACTTTCCATAGTGCCCATATGTCTCTGTTTGGCCTGGCATCTCAAGACTTTACATATTTTTTCAAATCTTGCGCTGGTGTTCAAACACATCGTAGAATTTTTCTTTGGAAGTTACTAGTATGTTCCTTAAAATATTATCATTAATAACAAATGTTTTTTGAGTATGTGTTCTATTCACTGAAATTCATTTTAACCAGTAAAATGTTATTTTATTTTGGTAAATTAATGACTGGGCTAACTAATTCTCTTCTGGGTCAAAAATAGAGTAAAACTATAAAGTAAGGGGACTCACAAATAAAGTACAAGGTCACTTCCAAATAAATAAGTGTTTCAAAATGTTCAAAGCAAAAGCATTATTAGAGTGAGTGTATGTTTTAGCAAGAAGTTTCCAGTTAGGTGAGTATTTACCTTGATTTCCTATGTAGTTGTATTTTATACTGACACTTTGAATTTTTGTAATGTTTATTTTTGAGAGGAGGGGATTGGGGAGGAAGGAACAGAGAGTTGGAGACACAGAATCCAAACCAGGCTCCAGGCTCTGAGCTGTTAGTACAGAGCCTGATATGAGGTCTAAAGTCACAAGCTGTTGAGAGGATGACCTGAGCCAAAGTTGGATGATTAACCGATTGAGCCACCCAGGCACCCCTATAATACTGACACTTCGAATTTATACTTATAGCGAATTTATTTCCAATAAAATAAATTCAGTGGGTGATCTTTTATATTCCATCACACAGTTACTTAGCCTAGAGATTTTTGATCAATGACCTGCTAAGACTAAAACGTTTTTGCTTTGAAGAAGCAGTTTTAGAACGATCATCTTAGTGAATCTCTTATACCCTAACCCTCAAAGAAGAGAGACTGGACAGCAAATAGGATCACACTCAGAATACCCGGGCTGTTCACACCGCGAGTCCAGGATATGACACTTTCAAGCAAAAGATCATACATGTAGGAATATAATCACACACAGAGAAATGTAAATAAAACATATATCCTATGCAACATAGGCATAATGATTCTCATCCCAAAGACTCAAATAGTATTAACCTTTATTTCTTGCTGTCATTCAAATACTGACTTATATTTGGATGTGTCAAACTCAGGCTAATTTATAAACTCCCAGTAGGTACTTCTTGGTGTATATTTAAAAAATGAGATTTTTAAAAAATCAGATATTGATTTACTTAATTGGTATGGCTTGGATCCTAGACACTTTTGCCAAAAAAATTTTGAGTTGCTGTTGGCTAGTCTAGTGATTTAGAAGGAATATTTCAGTCAAAAAATTCTCACCAACTTGTATTTATTTCTATACTATGACCATTGAATAGTGAAGTTTGCAGTGCTGCATAATAAGTTGCCAAATTACCAATAAAATTATGAACTAGTTCAGCACAGAAGTAGTTGATAATTAATAAATAAAATTAATATTAATATAAACACATATGTCTTCACTATCGTTTTATTTTTCCAGATGAATGACTCATCTTCTTGCATCTTTATAGGAAAAAAATCCTGCAAACTATTTTTAAAGTTATAATATTTTTTATTTTCAAAGCCTGTGTGGACCTTTACAAATGGGGAACAAATCCATTCGAATATAAAAAAAATTGGTAAATTTTTGAAAACTTTAAGAAATATGTAATCCATGTTCACTTCAAAACTAAATTTGGGGGGAGGCAGTTTAAGATGGGGTCATGGGAAGATCCTGAACTCAAGTTCCCCAGCAGACACAGCAAACCTAGAGCTGCGTACAGAAAATTTCCGTCTGGAAAGGGCCTGAGAGCGAACTTAGTAGCTTTTCCACTGCAAGGGATAAAAGGGCAACATCAGGTTCAGCAGGAGAGTCAGAAATTTGGTCTCATCAAAAACCCCACCACTGGCTGGGTGCCTGGGTAGCTCAGTGGGTTAAGCATCCAACTTTGGCTCAGGTCATGATCTTACAGTTTGTGGGCTTGAGCCCCGTGTCAGGCTCTGTGCTGATGGCTGGGAGGAGCAAGGGGTTTGTGTCCTGTATAAGGAACCTCCACCTGCACTGGGGAAACAAGCCCTCAAAACATCTGGCTTATGTTTTTGGACCTGACAGGTCTGAAACCATTCAAAAAGAAGTTTTGAGAGACAATCAAGAACTGGGACATGTGTAAAGAATAAGGTTCATCACCTCACAGGGATACCTCTACAAACTTAATAGAGGTAACTCTTTCACCTAACACATAGAGAACAAACACAGAGAGTCAAGCAAGATGAGGAAATTGAGGAAATATGTTCTAAATAAAGGGACAAGATTAAACCCCAGAAAAAAACTTT
This sequence comes from Suricata suricatta, assembly GCF_006229205.1. Classification (NCBI taxonomy): domain Eukaryota; kingdom Metazoa; phylum Chordata; class Mammalia; order Carnivora; family Herpestidae; genus Suricata; species Suricata suricatta. The sequence goes on along the minus strand of NC_043703.1, from coordinate 84,577,989 downwards.
AATGAAACACAGGTAAGTAATTTACCTGATAAGAAGTTTTGAGGGATGGTCATGAAGGTGCACATGGAACTCCAGAGAACAATGGGTGAACTCACAAAGAACTTCAACAAAGAGACAGAAAATAACAAGAAAGTATTAAACAGAAGTCACAGAGATGAAGAATGCAGTAACTGAACTGAAATAATATACTAGGTAGGTTCACATATATTTGAATATAAGCTTACATACAAAAATGTAAGTAAAATATACACCATATGTGAAATGGACATAGGATTCTCACTCCAAATCTGTTGCACTTCTATACACCAACAACAAACTATCAGAAAGAGAAATTAAGAAAACATTCACATTGGCAATGATGTCAGAAAGAATAAAATGCCTAGGAATAAATTTAACCAAGGAGGTCAAAACCTTCACTATGAAAACTATAAGACATTGAAAGACACAATTGAATGAAAAGGTACTCCATGCTTATAGACTGGAAGAATAAAAATTGTAAAAATGTCCTTATTACTCAAGAGAATCTAAAGAATAAATGCAATCCCTATCAAAATTCCAGTGGCTTTTTCCCCCCACAAAAATAGAACAAACAATCCTAAAGTTTGTATGGAATCACAGAAGATCCCAAATAGCCAAAGCAATCAAACTTGAGAAACAGCAAAACTGGAGACATTGTGCTACCTGAATCCAATTTACAGTATAAAGCTATAGTAATCAAAACAGTATGATATTGACATAGAAACAGACACACAGATCATAGGATCAAAATAGAAAGACAGAAATAAATCCAAGCATATATGGTCAACTAATTTATGACAAAGGAGGCAAGAATATACAATGGGGAAAGGAGAGTCTCTTCAATTCACGGTTTTGGGTAAATTGCAAAGAAGCCACATATAAAAAAGGGAAACTGGACCACTATCTACACCATACATGAAAATTAATTCAAAATGGATTAAAAACTTGAATATAAGACTAAAACATAAAAAAGTCCTGGAAAAAATGTAGATGGTATGCTCATTGACATTACTCTGGGCAATGTATATTTTTTTGATCTGACTCCAAAACCAATGACAACAAAAGCAAAAATAAACAATGAGATTGCATTAAATTAAAATACTTCTGCACAAAGAAAACCATCAACAAAATAAAAAAGCAACCTACTAAGTGGGAGAAATATTTGCAAATCATATATCCAAAATATATAAAGAACTCATCTAGCTCAATAACAATAACAATAAAACACTCCGATTTAAAAATGAGCAAAAGCTCAAGATAGATATTTGTCCAAAAAGGACTTCCCAAAGATGGCACCAGGCACATGAAAAGATGCTCAAAATTGCTCATCATCAGGGAAATGCAAAACGAAGCCACAATGAGATAGTATCTCATACCTGTCAGAAGGGCTGTTATCAAGCCAAGAAATAACAAGTGTTAGTGAGTATGTGGAGAGAAGGATAGAAATGTAAATTGGTGCAGCCATTGTGGAAAGTAGTTTAAGTTTCTTCAAAAAATTAAAAATAGAACTACCATGTGATACAGCAAATCCACTTCTGAGTATTGAGTCAAAGAAAAAACATTAATTCAAAAAAACATATGCACCCCTATATTCATTGCAGCATTGTTTTACAGTAGTCAAGATATGGAAGTAATTGAAGCATCCATCAATGGATTAATGGATAAAGAAGATGTGATATATTTATGTCACATATGTATATATTCATACATAATCTACAAATGCACACACATATATATATGCACATATATATAGCATACACACACACACACACACACACACACACACAATGGAATACTACTCAGCCATAAAACATCATGAAATTTGCCATTTGTGACAACACGGGTGGACCCTGAGGGTATTATGTGAGGTGAAATGAATTAGAGACAGGTGAATAGCATGTGATTTCACGTACATGTGGAATTTCAAAAAGCAAAACATTGAACCCATACAACAGAATGAAACATAACTCACAGATACAGAGAATAGAATGTGGTTAGAGGCGAGTCAGGGACGGGATGGGTAAAGAGGTGAAGAGGCACAAACTTCCAGCTGTAAACTAAGTAAGTCATGAGGGTGTCATAGGCAGCATGCGGACAATAGTCCCTAATATTGTATTGCCTGTTTGAGAGTTGGGGAGAGTAAATGTCAAGAGGTTTTGTCAGGCATGCACAAAATGTTTGTAGTTGTGCGTGGTGACACATGGTAACTAGACTCAGCAGGGTGGGTACCTCACGGGTACCTCACGGGGTACACAAATAGCAAACCAAAGTGCTGCATGCCTGCAACAGCTATGATGTTGGATGTCAGCTGGATGTCAACTAAATTTTGAACATTTAAATTCACTAGTGATAATGACAGCAATATTTTACAACTGTTAGAATTTTAGATTTTATATGTTTTTAAAGTTGGTAAAATTAGGTGCCATGGATATTTGAAGCTATGCTTTCAAACTGTATTTCCTAGGCTATTCTTAATGCTACTTATAATACACGTAAATGTATTTGTATTATAAATACAAATAAATGCTGTGTATAATATATATAAATGTATTTGTATTATAAGTACATTTACTTGTTAACCTTGGAGACTCACCTTTTATTTTGGAGCTCAAGTCATTATATAATTAAATGGACATAAAATATATATTTATTATAGGTAATATTTCTCTATCCATAACATATAACATGTAGTACATAATGCTATATATAACTTATGATGCTATATATTATGTAATATTTTGCTATTCTATGGAATATGAAAATAAAAAGTAGCATATGTTCCTGAATATAAACCTAAACCAGAGGTATTGGCAAACCTGGTAAAAAGGAGAAATAGAAATTAAAGCCATCAAAAATTCATATAAACTTTTTTCAGTTATTTTTTCCCTAATCAGCTAAACATAAAGGAAATGTGTCTAGTATAAATCAAAGTTGCAATGTGACACTCACCTTACTGTGTTTAAAGTCTCCTTAAATAAAAAGCAGGACTGTGCGGCTTGATATGGCTCCGACACGATTAGAATTGTAAAGTCCAAGTAGTCGTCAATATGCTTCTGGGTATTTGGTTACCACGCATGAAGCATCTGTGTTGTCAAATAAGGAGTAGAAAGTTTTGAAAGAGTTAATGGCTCAGTGATGATAAATTCCTCCTAAACTAGAATTAAATTACTTTTTAAAAATGAGTCAGCAGTTCCTTAATTGCCTATCTTGTTATTTTTGATTAATAAAAATAACAGCATACAACAGAGTGAGAAATGCATACACAAAATTACCAGATTGTTTAGGAAAGATATTAGATTAGGTGGGCATTCGGTCCTTGTAATCTGAGCTGGCCAGAGAGCTTTCCTACAAACACACAAATGTACATATATTTACAGTCTGTGTCTTCACATCAGCTTGCATTCTAACTCATAAATGGTTCAAATTATTTTCACCAAGTGAGGAATGTGCCTTAAAGACCTATATGGCTTGACTATAGACTGTTTTTAACATCTCTTCAAAGAATACATTTATTTTTAAAACAATCTACTACTTAAAATAAGTAATTTATGTGTTCCATGATTTAGATTCATGAATTCATGTATCTATGCATTCAATTATAGGAGTGCTTGATAAGGAACGTGCATTAGAAAAATTCAACAAAGTTCAGTGCTTAAATGCATCAGTGGATATTTACCAGGTATTTAGATTCTCAATGGGACCGAGGCCATTGTAATTCTAATGATTATTTTAAATACAAACACACCTTGCCAGATTCCCCTTAAACTAGGTAACAAACCAAAATTTAGAAATAACCTACCTGCGAGAACAAGTACTTGAATCTTACTGCGTAGTCTCTCTTTGCCTTTTTTGGAGATGAAACTAAGATCAAAGGGTACCTCTTTGTGAGCCACGCCCCATCTGTCCTAACTAGAAATAGATGGCCATAGCAAGCCATTTCTCCTTTCACTTAATCCTGCCTCAATCATTTCCAAGGAGGAATACCTTTTCCTTCGAAATACCTTTGTAATGAAAAAAAGTGTATTATTTTACAAGGAGTAAGAATACGAAAAGGTAATTTAACTATATTTTTGAATGAAAATGAGATTAGAGCTAGCTACCAGAGAAAGCCCTGTTTCTGTTTCTCTTAACCATTTGATGGAAAACTGTTGACCTGTGACAAACTTTAGAAAACAGCACTAAATTTTTATGTAGTGAATTAGATTTGGCCAATTTTTCTTCTGACTGATGTTCCCGGTGGGAAGAGTCAGCATTTGAGTCAGCCAGAGGAATTCTGGCGAAAAACGGTCTGAATGACACATGGAAACTAGACTCACATTTGTGCTTTGTTTCTGCAGACAGGTGACAAAGTGAAAGCACATTTAAAATTAGTGCAAGTTTATACAAAAAATAAAATGATGTAGTGTCTTCCTTAGGGATTGTTAGGGGCACTAACAATGAAAATACACTCATCTTTTACCCAGAAAAAAAAATTTTTTTGAAATGGGGATTTAAAAAAACTATCTTTGAATCAACCTATTAAATGTAAATTCTGAGATTTAAAAAAAAATACTCATAAGTGTCATGGCTTATTTTAATGTTAATCCTTCACGTATAATAACAAGTTTGTATTCATATAAAGGTGTTAATTAATGAATGGCTAACCTTTGCCAATCATTGACACATTCTTCTCTAATCCTGTTATGTGAAACATTCTAATGAAGTCATAGTTTATTACTAATGATATACTTTTGATTTTTTTAAAAACATGCGAGATGGGGACTAAAATAATTTATTTGGTTTCAGCTCCTTTTAAAATCACAGCAGGTAAGAATGCTGCATTTTGCCTGCCACATTTAGCCTTCAGGGAAGGTCAGAACCTGGAAGGCAAATCCAGGAGCTGGCCCTTCACACCTTGCGGACCTCAACTTTGAATGTGCACACCAGTCCATTACTCTCCAGACCATAAAGCTGCTCTCCAATTATCTCTGAATAAGAATCGTACTGGTTCTTACTTTTTAGTAATAGGGTCTGATAGCTTGTGGAAAACAAAACAAAACAAAACAAAATTGAAAGAACAATCCTTGTGTCTTTCTCAGACTTTTTCTGTCTGGATCCAAATGGCATAACCCATTCACCATGTACAATGGAGGGAAACGTTATCACATTATGGTCCCATCCTCTGTCATATATCTCCTTCATCAAGAGGAGAATGTTTGTCAATAGTCAGTTCTATCATAACTATAATCAATCCTCTTTTAGGAAGTAAGTTTATAATTGCAATTCTAGAAAACATAAGTATATGGATTTCATTCAAATACTTCTTGAGAGGTCAGGATGAAAGCTCATCCTTTGTATCCTTTGGGGGCAGTGCATTCTTGTTTCCTAAAATTTGAGCATTACCCTAAGCTGTTGTTCACATGGTTTTGCAGTATGTGGGGTGGGCTGGCTCGAAGTTTGCAGATAATTGTTCCACAAATACACTGTGTGCAGTTTTTTTTTAAGATTTATTTATTTTTGAGAGAGCACAAGGTGGGGAGGGGCAGAGAGAGAGAGGGGGATAGAAAATTTGAAGCAGGCTCTGCAATGACAGCAGCGGGCTCAATGAGGGGTTTGAACTCATGAGCTGTGAGATCATAACCTGAGCTGAAGTTGGACACTCAACTGACTGAGCCCCCCAGGTGCCCCTGTGGCAGTTTTGAGAAAAGATAACCTTGCTAACAATTGTGTTCACAGATTGAGTAATTCCAGGTCGCATCTAGGCAAGTCTTTCTCCATCAATATGTGGAAGTGTTAGGTGGACAGCTAGTCTCATTTCTCCAGGGCTCCTTTCCCCTGGTGACCTTGTCCCCACAGACTGTCTCATAACCAGTGACACTCTGCCAGCCCCTTTGCTTCTGCACCATTCCAGAAGAGGTCTGTAAGTTTGTGGGAAATATTGGTGAAGATGCTGACACCTCCCCTACCTAACCTCTCCCTTACTCCTTGTTTTGATGCACGCTTGGGGGAAAGGCAGTAGACATAAGAAGGTAAGCTGGAGGCTGAGTGCAGGACGTGCACTGCACTGTTTTCACCAAAAATGAGCATCATGAGAGAGGCTGGTGTGACTCCAGAAGTTAAACATACTCCTTAAGGAGCCCTTGGTGAGGAGGAAATGTCACTGTTTTTTCGGATATGGGGCTCTGTTCTGTGGCCAGAAGACAGCAGCTCTGAATCTGTACTGTTGCAGAGGGGACAGACAGAGAAGGGTGCTGCTCTCCTTCTCCAGGCTGGTGGCCTCTGTGACCTATGTCTCAGGGATGAGCATGACCAAAGAGACCAGAGGGATGGCAAAGAGAAGCCCCTCACTCTGCATCCAGACTGTTCCTCTACCATCTCAACTACGAAGCGCGTTCCCGTGGTCCCACACTTGGGTTGTGTTGCGTGCTTTGAGCATGACCTACACCCATGGCTCAATGTCCACCCCGTGCACAGGACATGCCACCCTTCGTCCAGCTGGCTGCTTCTCGGGACTGATGTTGTCTTACTGCAGTGTAACACTATGCCCGGGAGCTGGGCCCTATGATGGTGCATGCAAATCCAATGAGAAAAACTGGGCTTCAGTGGCTCACTTGAGGCCACCCAGACAGCAGAGCTGAGAAGGGGAGCCAGGTCTATGAGACCCTGTCCTCACCCTGAGCACCACAGCTCCCAGGAAATGTGGACCGGAAGAATTTTCACACTAAGGTCTACCTCGATCATTTAGCAAGTGGCACCACGCATATTGCCTCAAGCAGCCCTCCAGACACCCTTTGCTTCAGATATGAACTTTACATCATGGTAGAGTTGGTAAGACTAAGATGGGTAGACGTAGCCTCTCCTGCTGGAGCCCCATCTTAAACGGGAGGGGGGGCTGTTTCCAACCAAAGTCAGGTGCCTTGCTCACACATGGCCCCATTGGCGGCACTGAGCGGGGTGCCCGGGGACTCCTGGAGGGCATCTTCTGGCTGAAGACGGCTCTTCTCTGCAGAGGAAGTCTGTGTTGGTGCCAGGGCTCCCTCCTCCCACACAAGGCTCCTCGACACTCAGCTGTCTTCACCCTCACGCATGGAATTGCCTTTTCTGTAGCTTTCCAGGCCCTTGTTCTGATTGTCCCTGCCCCTAAAATGCTGGTCCTTGACTTGGCTCTTTGCAGAGGCCAGAGTGGCAGGAAGGGGCTTTCGGTGCCCTTTATGGCGTGGATGTACGATTATTACAGCCAGTGCCTTTGGTTACAGAGAGGAGTTTCGTTCCTGCATCTGTCAGCAAACGCTTATGGACTCTGCTATGCACCAGGCACCGCCCGGTGGCCTGCAATGGTGAGGAAAACCAGTAAGCCCATTAGAAACTATATTGCTTATCTTCTTTCCTAAAAACGGAATAGCAAACACAATCTTTTTAAAGCTTAATTTCTACTTTTACCAACACATTGTCAAGGAAATCTTTCATGCTCTAAATATCCCTTCTAAGGCTCCACCTCCACTACCCCCTCTTCTGTGTGTCAAGACTATGAAGATCTGGGCAGCTGGGTGGAGGTGACCCCAATTACGGGTGGTAATATGACCATTTTCAGGGGTGGCTGTGGAGCTTAACGCTCAGAGTTGCACGTGCTGTGTGAGGCTGTGGGCTGCGGGCTGTGTTCTGGGGATGTTTTCTAAACTAGGACACAAGGGTTTACTGAAAGAGGTTATCTAAAGGTGATGTGTGGTAATCCTTTGAAAAGACTTAGTACAGAATTAGGCACCAGCAAGTGCTTGAGAAATGCTAGCATTGTTCTTTCCTGTGGTTTGAAGATGAAATGCAGTAACACATGTAAATAAAAAAATTCCGTACAATATTAGTGTTATTCCCAAGCTGTAGACCCAGTAAACCTTTAAGATATAAGGATGTTAAAATGTCTAAAAACAATATATGGATATAATAATCAAGATTCTTGTAGCTTTGTTAAAAATCCGATACCTATGGTAGTTTCATAAGGCAGGTGATGATGTTTACAGGGTGCTTTGGACATGCTGCTGCTGTCTGATTCTCTTAAGGAGAGATTAAGTAAGTGTTAAAGCTGAGCGACAAGAATCTCTATTACTCTTGTAATACTCATTTTTAAAACCAAATATAGGTTCTTTCTTCTGGGATCAAAGGAAAGAAGGTCCGCTACTCTAGAAAACTAAAGATGGTACATCACCGTAAAAGTGAAGAGTTGGCTTCTTTTTGAATCACACTGCTAGATAACAAATAGAAAGGAAAAGTGCTAATTCTTTGTAGCGTCTCAATGCCTGAACAAGTTCTTGACATGGAAGTATCGTCTGATCATTTACAATGTAATTTAAAGGCTACCATCAATTTCTTTTCTCAATGACCTCTTTACTTCTAAAAATATGAAAAAAATCTCATCTGGAGAAGATACTTTTTTTACTTCATTCACATGTGTCTTTATTTTTGAGAAAGAGATAGAGTACGAGTGGGAGAGAGGCAGAGAGGGAGGGAGACACAGAAGCTGAGGGAGGTTCCAGGCTCTGAGCTGCCAGCACAGCCTGATGTGGGGCTCAAACCCACGAGCCGTGAGTTCATGACCTGAAGTTGGAAGCTCAACTGACTGAGCCACCAGGCATCCCTGCACAAGACACTTTAACATAGAAGTTAATCTGCTTCCCCAAGTTTCCGCAGAGGGCTTTATAGGGTTCTGGTGAGGAGGACAAGAAACAGTGGATGGGTGGAAGCGAGCCTTCGGACACTGAGCAGGCAGGTGGGCATTCCTTCCATCAAAAGTATTCCTGTTGTGCTGTGTTGGACACACATTTGAATTTTTTTTTCTGAGTGTATATTTTTATGCATATCTCATTAGCAAGATTTTACAAGATGAAAGAAAATATTTAAAACATTTTTAAAAAGGAATCCCATTAGAGTGTAGACATCATATTTTGAATATTCTTTGTATCCAAGTCCAAAAATGTTTCTTTCTTGGGATGCTCTCCACTTGACCTCACTGAAGTTAGGGGTATTTGGGGGAAATAAAAGAAGAAAACACACTTGAAACAACACCTCCTAATATCCTAGTGAGGGGCCAGAAAATGAACAATTCTCTAATAAGTTTTTAGATATATTTTGTAATCAGAATAATTAAATAGCATCCATTTCAACTTTTAAAATCATTTTTTGTTTTCTAGATTTTGTCTGCACTTGTATCAGAAAATAATCCATTAGTAAAATAGGGCCCTCAGTACTCTTTAAAAGGTTATTTCAATAAAAAGTTTATTTGATGTTTTTGTTTGTTGTTTTCTTAAGTTGACTCTGATTCACGGAACTAAGTAATTTGGTGTCTCAGAAACACAACCATGGATTATTAGCCAGATATTGAAACAAGTGTTTTAATGTTCTCATTATTTTGTTCTTAGGCTTTGCCTCAAACTAAACTGATCATAGTATTCAGTTGTTTTAAAGAACAAAGTCTTAAAAGTCCAATGCTGGGGATTAATTCTCCTCCTTCATTTTATAGATTTCCAGAATAGAGTTTACTACTAGTTAGTTTATAGAAGTTTTCTCTTTGTTTTCTTTTCATTGTTTCATTCCTTAGTGGAGCTTTCACTTTTCATATTTAATCATTTAAAATGTAACTCTTAAGTGACACCTGGTGAAAAATATTTAACACTGTCTATCAATTTCTGAGTTCCTCCAGCAGATATGAACAGCTAGCTTCCACTGAAGATTTCTCTCTACCTCGAAGAGAATATGTGTTCAGTTACAGCACCATGTGAAATACTATAATTGGAACCTATTCTACATTCAAATAAATAAATTATTAATACTCTCTGCTGCTGTTAAACAAGCATCACATTTGTGGCATTGAAATTCTGCTTTGTCAAGTATTGGGGGCTGTAACTATATTAAACAATGCCTCTCTGTGAGGAGGAAAATATTCTTTAGAAGGGGGATCTTAATCAGTTTCATGCTGAGCAAAAGAAAATTGTAAACTATGCATTAAAAGAAGATTTACTGAAAGTTATTTTTGCTAGATCCACTGCATTCTAATTCACTGCTTCCCTTTTGCTTTCAATGGTAATATACGTAATCTTCCAGCCACATTCATGAGCAAAGTTTGATGTGGATTTACACTTGTGGAGCTACATTACAATGGGTAGATTTAAGGTATTATAAAATGAGTTTTTGGATTTGTTACAGAGGTACGGAGCCCCTCAGATACAGGCAGGCAGGTTTTCCAACATATGGCAACCACCTTATTATAAAACAAAACAGTGTTAAGTCAAAGTACCTGATTACGATTCGCGAGTGCCATGCAGCTCCGATAGCCAGGCTTATATTTAATACCTCAGAAACAATATCATTTATTTTTCTGTCTTCTCTTATCCCTAAGTTATTGGGTTTGTAGGCTTTGAAACCTTAAGCAAAAGGATAAAATACAAATTATAGAAAACATTGGAGTATGGAGAAATCAAATTACATTTTCCACAATCCTGAAGAAGATGGTTCACATTCCTCTTGTTCAGTCTGGGCGAATCCCCATTACCAGAGAGCTTTCGAGGGGATAATTAGTAGTCTTTGGGGTACAAGGACAGCATTCATATCAAACTAGGAATAGCCAGTCTACTAAAGGGTTAATTTCTGGGTTTGAAATAATAATTCTCGGAGTCAAAACAAATACAGCAACCCTTACTGAGAGGCTTCCAATAATTTTAAAAAATTATCAGGCATTATTTACATACCATGTTTATCAGTAGAGGTCTAGAGAGGGTTTAATTTATTTCGGACTAGTAGGTCAGATCTTCTTGTTTCAAGTCTCTCTTTAAATTTCAATTTTACCATGAAATTGTGGAATTTTGGAAGTCGTTCAGGATCTGAACATAGAGAAAAATCTGATCACCATCAATAGTAGAAAGCAAATTCGTTTGCAACATCAGTTTCTAATAAATAAGACCTTGTGGAAACGGCGGGGAACGACATAAACCGTTAGGGGATAGATACACTCCGTTCTGTGTAATAACTAGTTAATTTATAACCGATCAGAGTTAAAGTTCCACGGGCTTGTCTTGGGCTCTTGATCCTATACACGGCTCTCTTATTAACCAGGCTTTAATTCCAGTACTGACAGACAAAAGCGTCGGACCTTAATGAACTGTCTACTCGGTGCAGAAAGCTGGTGGTAAAGTAGAACGTTAGTTACAATAATGATAATCTTTAGTATTTTTAGCTTGTCAGAACTTGCACAGCTAACAACAACCAGTCTTTTACTAAACTCTACCTCATCAAACTAACTTAATTAGCAATTCAGCTCCTTATTTTTGTTTTGGATTCCCCTCTGGCTACTAATTAAAGCTTAATCGAAACCGCTGAACTGAGGTTGTAAAGAATTCATTAATATTAAAATTAGCCCCAACAATTTTTTTTGGGGGGCTGGTGCAATTTGTATTTGTTACTGTCAGGGGTTTGAAACTCCGTTGAATTGTTAAAAGAAAGCCGTCCCAGAAATTCTCAGTCTGTCATACATACGAGCTGAGCGCATATGACGAATGCCAATAGTTCTACAAACAGACCGTTTCTGACCGTGCAAACTCAGCCTACCGGGCCATTTAAAAATATATTTAGCCAAAATATAACTTAGGATACTTTTCTGAGGTCATTCACATGGCTTTATCCCCCTAAGTGGTTTCATATTTTGGATAAAAGAAAGGAGAAAGGGCTCTGGAAAAAATTTCAAGGATTGATTTTTATGTATTATCTTGACAAGATTAATATATTTGAAAAACGAACAGATTTAGCTCTTCACTTTGATTTCTCCACTTTTTGTAACATCAAAGATTACACCAACAGCGGTACTGGTCACTCTGAAAAGTAAAATCAAATGAACACCAAACCCAACTGCTATGTATAGGACATTTAAAAAAAGACCCTGAAATCTGATCTTTTATCATGAATGGTTGAAAAGGAAATGTAATACATTGTTTTTTCTCTAATAAAATGATTATGCTGGTGTATGCCTTCAGTTCTTATCCAGATTTCTTTTGATGGTTTAAGTAGGAAATTTAAAACTGTTAGGTAATTCTTAGCTCACATTAAAAAGAATGACTTATTCAGTGTTTGGATATTTGTAAATATTCTTAGTTTCAGAGAGACTACATTTTGTTTTCTAGTTTGTGACATGTGAATGCAAATTGGAAGTGCTTTTCTTCTTGGTGATCAGTAAATGATTTTCATAAATCAAATTCTCTTTTCATTTTAATTTTTGATATTTTAATAATTTTGTGAAAACATGTATATTTATTTTACCCTGTAGGAAAATTCCAAATGTGTAGGAAACAAACCTGTTGGCAGTAAAATATACAGCAACTAATACTATTTAGCATATCTTATTAAACCTGAACATTAAAACAGCCTTATAAAATGCAACACTTCCTCAAAATATATATGAAAATGATGCTCACATCTAGGTTTCATTTAGACAACATTTGTGACAAAATAATCATGTGTACATTCAAAAATAAGTGTATGTCCATTTTAAGCCCCCCTGGATTAAATCAACAATGGCATAGAAGGCACATAATTTTAAATCTTGGTGACAATTTCCATGAAGTTATTCAAATGCATTTTGACTTCTGACAAGAGGATGTAATTTATAAAACAGAGCGTGCCTATCAGTGGAACCTAAATTAGCATAATGAGGATACTTTCATTTCTGCAAGCACAGTTTTTGACATCCCAATGTGGAGCTCTTAGAAGAAACCAGTAAAAACAAAGTCAATATACCTAAGTAGAAAATTATGATTAAAAAAAAACTTGAAAACTTTATCTGATTCGAGTACACAAAAAATATTTTCAAAAAATCATGCTTCCTCATACTGATAAAAATGTTTCTTAAATGCAGAAAAGTCGAATACAGCCTTCAGCTGCTGTCAGCCCTGTAATGCGAGAGAGGTGTTCTGAGGTTATCATTGCATGACGAGAAACACTGTTTGACATTAATGTGATGCGATTTTTTTTATCAGTGTTTTGAGTTAATTTCCTATTGTGTTTCATATAAACACACTGCAAGCATAAGTATAACCTTTTAAAAATTGTTTTACAAATTTCCGTTTCGAGTGGAATTTCGAGGCTGGTTGTTAGCTGAGTGATTTTGGGTTATTTGAGAAACGAACAGCAAATTATTAAGGGAAAATAGATGCCTTTTTTATTTTAAGCCACATCAAACTGTATTAACCGGAGACAATGCTACTTGTACCGTTAGATTCGAACCTCACTTGAGAAATAATGAAAGAAGCCACAAGTACTCTGGACAATATTTGAAAAAAAGACAGAGCAGTTAAACAAGTAACATCAGCAACTGTATGTCAAAGCTTAAGTGACATATCGTTTGCTTCAAACTTGGTACATAAGAAAATAATATTTTCCAAACATACCCCTAAAACATTACTGATATTTTGTGGATACATTTGAATTTGATGGCTTTAAGCAGTTGCTGAGTCACTGACATCTATATAGTCACATGAAAACTTTCATCATTTTATACCAAGCCAGCCTGGAAAATGTTACTTCACAACCGAAGTATCTACGAAGGGATAGATTTCCTGAAACTTTCTCCTAAAGCGATACAGAGGAATGAGTACCTATTTGCCCAAGGAATTAATGTGTTGCATTTCAAAAATATGGTGATGTCTCTTTGTCAGGAATGGGACAATTTATTATCAATGTTGTATAAAACTGGTTGGATTCCAAAGTAGAATTGAGACGATGCCAAAGAGATTGTGGTATTTTAACTTTATTGCTTTAATTATATCTTTACATATTATACGTTTTAGTGAGTATACTTTCCTTTTATTTATTTATGATCTGAAATGAAAGGGAGAGCATTGGCACATTATTATTAGGATTATATAAAGCCTGTATGTTACACATAGATCCCAAGTAAATATTTCAGTATTTTTCAATGTATCGTCCTTGTTTTGTTAGTACTTGCCACTTTTTTAAAACTATGTAGGTTGGAATCACTCTTACATTTTCAATATTACAGAGATACAGTATATAAATATATTTTTTAGTTCTATTTTTTAAAAAATTTAATGTTTATTTATTTTTGAGAGACCGAGTATGAGCTGGGGATGGGCAGAGAGAGAGGGAGACACAGAATCCAAAGCAGGCTCCAGGCTCTGGGCTGTCAGCTTGAACCCATGAACTGTGAGATCACGACCTGAGCCGAAGTCGGATGTCCAACCAACTGAACCAACCAGGCGCCCCTATACATTTTACTTTTAAATGTAGCATTGATCTTAACTAGCATTGGGTCTTGCTATAATGTTCTAGGATATCATAGAAAAATAATAGGCAAAGGAATATATATAGTATACCTACCATTGATATAAAGATTCATTTTCTTCTCTTTTGCTATTCTTCCTTTCACTATATATGCTTAATCCAAAAGTGATTTTATTGCTCCAATATGAGTAATGAAAGAGATGCCATAATTTATCTATATGTGTATCTATATGCCAAATACCACTTGATATTTATTTCTATGACTGGAATTGATGGTAAAGGGAATTTTGTCATTGTGAAAAACCTAATTCTATGAAGTTAATACAATGTTGTTTGGAAAGTAACAATTTTTCTTAAGTAATATATAGAATGTTTTTTTCTGAACACTCAACTGTGATTTTGCAGTAGAGTAATACCACAAGAAGAAAAACTTAGTTGGCATATATAAAATCCTAGTGTTCTTTTTGTATCGTGTGCTTTGTGTGTGAGGACAGAAGGGAAGAACGGGGACATGAGCTGGCGTGGGGATAGGGACGTCTGGGAGACACAGAGGCCCTGAACTAGCCTCGGAATCTGCTGTCAAATGCCACACAGTGACTCAGCACTTGTCACTTGAATGAGTCCATTGGAGCTTACCTTTGCTGCCGTCCTGTGGGTCAGACCTCTGATGTGATTACCTCACCAGAAATTTTTAGAAAGACTCTTTGCACCATGTCCTACCGATTACAGTGTTGGAAAGTTAGCAATAGAAAGGCATCATGGAAGGGGGAAAGGGAATGGTGGAATGCAAGCCTTCAGGGAGGGAAAGTGGGGGTTTAGGTTTAATCGGTAAGGTTTCAATTTTGCAACAGGAAAGAGATTCTGGCGATGGACGGTAGCGATGGTTGTACAGCAATGTGCATGTGCTTAATGTCCTTGCACTGCACGCTTAAGGATGGTTAAGATGATACATTTTATGTCATGTATAGTTTGCCACCGTGAAGAAAGAAATATACTGAAAAGAGGAACTTTGAAAGAAGTGTAACTTGCATATTGTGAGTAGAGAATGAATGGGCAATAAAATTTTGAACACCCGCAGCTGGAGGAGGATCCTCTGTATGTGTTTTAGGGACACTTTTGTAGTCTGGGCCCTAGATAACCCAGGAGTGTGTGTCAAGCTGGACCTAGAGTCTCAGAAGAGGGGGGCTCTGGACCCGGACAAGGAGCAGGGTGGCGTGGGACAGTGTGTGTGAAGTGCCACTTCTTGCTGACACATAAGTAGGCCATTCACACATAAGGTTTTAAAGTCATAGCCAGGATTGCTCAGACCTGAAAACCTGTTACAAATCAAGACGCTTATATATGACAGAAATGACTAATGAGGAATTTTAAGGTTTGAAATTTGGACAAATGCTATCAGTGAGAATAAAAATTGTCATTAGAGTTTCTCCTTTTTAAAAAATTTTTTAGGAAGCATGCATGTGAGGAGGGGAGAGGGGAAGAGGGAGAGAGAGAGAGGAAGAAGGAGGGGGGGGGGAGAGAGAATCTTAAGCAGGTTCCACGCTCAGTGCAGAACCCCATATGGGACTCCATCCCAGAGCCCTAGGATCATGGCTTGAGCCGAAATCAAGAGTCTGATGCCACCCAGGCTCTGCAAAAGCTTCTCCTCTTAAGGACAGGTCATTATTTCAATTTGGAAAGCAAAGAAGACGCGAGGGGGACAGTGGGCCTCTGGGCAGGGAAAGAAACAGATAACAAACAGAGAGTAGGATAGTTAGCTTCAACCCAGAGCGTGGGATGCAACTGTGTCAGGATTCTGTTAACTGCAGAGTTTCCGTGGATGGGAAGTGTGCTTTGTATGGTAAAACGCTTGCTTACGTTAACTAGTCAGTAAACTGCATGTTGCTCTTATTTCTGTATTGCATATTCAATCATTTAGAAATGGATAATGCAGGTGTGCAAACCCCGAATAAAGATCTATGTTGGATTCATTAAAAATAAATATCTAAACATTGTCAGATCAAAATGATGTACCCCAGGTGGGGAAACTGTGCCCCTCTCTGATGAGTTTAACGGGACTTAGTCATTTCTTGGTTTTGTACACATTACAGAAACATGAGAGAAAATCCAATGATTTGTTGTCGCAAAGATTAGGAGTAAATGAATTATAGCCAGAATGCCTAACAATTAAGACTTAACATAACTGTGTAATTAAGATGATCAATTTTACAAATTTTCAAATGATTTGAAATGACTCTGTAAGTGAACATGGCAACAGATGTGTTTTTTGCCCCTTTAACTATAAAACCGGCACTAAAGTGTTAAAGGTTAGTCTTGCAGGCCCTGCCCCCCCCGCATTCCGTTCATGGATATATAACTGTTCAGGTCGTCCACTGGCCTATCAACTAAAGATTACAAATACCACTTCTTGGACCTGAAACACCAACTGCAATTTGTGTTTAAAAGTCATTCTTCAAGTGAACACTGAAAGCTTTGTTTTATTACAGCCTACTATTTTATTAATATTCCTTTCAATTTTGCATTTAAATATGTACTCTTCACACTTTACAAAAGCAAAAATTTGGGGTGATTTTTAACACACATTGCATTTTGATGTGCATCAAACAACTGGATCTCCCTTACGGACATTGGTGGAATATTTAAATTAAGTTTAATAATCCTTTCTCTAAAATGTAAGATGTTATAATAACTTCACCAAGATAATGATATTTTTCTCCTTGGACTTCAAGAAGATATGAATTTCAAACCCAGTACAATAAGAAATATACAGGTGTGCACAGATTACATTAAATTAAAAACATTATTTTGGTGGCTTTGTAATGTCTTTTTCTTTTTTTAAAAAAAACTTATGTTTTTTATTTATTTTTGAGAGACAGAGAGAGACAGCGTGAGCAGGGGAGGGTCAGAGAGAGAGAGGGAGACACAGAATCTGAAGCAGGCTCCAGGCTCTGGGCTAGCTGTCAGCACAGAGCCCGATGCAGGGCTCAAACCCACGAACTGTGAGATCATGACTTGAGCCGAAGCCGGATGCTTAACTGACTGAGCCACCCAGGCGCCCCTGCAATGTCTTTTTCAAATTGACAGAGTATGGGCATCTTTCCTTTCCTGTTTTCAGGTATAATTATGGATAAAAATTCTAAACAGGTTAAAGAGTTTAACAAAACGCTAAAGGTTTATTTAAAACTAACTTTTAAAATTTTAAATAATTAAAACTTGTAAATAAGTTTTATTAAAAATAAAAAAGAAGTATAAAGAAATATACTCCAACATCATTTTCCCATTACAGTTTTTTTTTTTTTGGCTATGTACAAAGCAGATCAACCACATTTTGGTAAAGATGAATGATTTAAAATCTTGGTTATAATGGTCTCCATTGCAAATGTCTTTATTTCTGTCAGAATTCATAAATATAGTTTATGGAAGAAGTCTTGAGTTAATTCCACTGATTGGTTTATGTTGAATTCTTCAATGACAGCTAATTTTTCTCAGTGTATTATTTGTTATGAAATGTAGCCGGCATCACTTAGTCTTTTTACTTATGCTTTACTCATAAAACCAATGCAGGGGACTTCTTACATGATCTCACATGAGTCACGTCTTTGTTTTAAACCTGGTTTTTGAAATTGTCTTAGGTATATTCACACTGTTCTATTATAATAAACGCAAACATAAGATAGGCAACATTGACACAGCTCGAAGCGAAGAACATTATTGTTTAGCAGTCCTTTCCCCTAGAAAATTCAAAAAGGATACACATAGAACTCTAAAGATTGTGGGTCCAAAATACGTTTTTTAAAATTCAATCATTGGAGTGGAAATCAGTTGAAAGCAGATGAACTTGCCCTCAACCTGATACACCATTTCAGCTGAACACTTATGACTTGCTTTCACTGATACCTCTCAGGCAAACTCATTCTGAATGTTCTCTGCAACTGTGTGGAGCATTTTAATCCAAACCCAACCGTAGCTGCATCATACAGGAATTGAGCTGTTTGAAGCATTTAGGTGAGGGGCCTCTTCAGTGACAGATTTTACTGCTGTGGGCTTTTAAGTATCGTGGCAACAGGGGCACCTGGGGGACTCAGTCACTTAAGCATCTGACTCTTGGTTTCAGCTCAGGTTTCATCAGTTCAAGCCCCATGTTGGGCTCTGTGCTGGCAGCAAGGAGTCTGCTTGGGATTCTCTTTCTCTCTCTCTCTCTCTCTCTCTCTCTCTCTCTCTTTCTCTCTCTCTTTCAGCCCCTCCTCCACTTGAGCCATCTCTGTCTCTCTCAAAATAAATATAATAGCAATAAAAATAAAATCAGAACAGGGTAAAAGATAGGGATAGAGATGGAGACTGAGACAGACATGGTGAGGTAGGAGTAAGAGAGATTGAGAGCTCTCCCTTCAGAAGAGCACCCATTCATCTCCTTAAGTTCAAGTTCTGTATATATCAGTGGCTGGAAATGCAGTGGGAAGTGTGCACAGGTGGCAGAGTGAGATTCCACCTGCCCAATCAGGTATTATGGCAGTACCTTGGGGTCTCACTGCCTTCTTTCCAGATTCTACTTTTCAGCGAGGTGCTTCATGAGAAAGAACCCCTTAAACTCTTTTAAAATGGAGAGTTCCCAGGAGTGGTAATGTAGCTCATCAGGTCAACATCTTCAAGAGAAAGAAAGTTCAGTAAAAAATGAACTTCGGTGGACAAGTTTTTACAATGCACTTAATTACATGTCACTAACTTCAGTGTCATTATCACTAAAATGTTTCTTGGTGGCTGAAGTTGCATGATCAGACAAGTGTGTGGAAGAGAGTGTTGAACAAGAGTTAAATGATATGTATTGGAGACGGGATGAGAGAAGAAGGGAATAGTTAACTTTTTCAACCCCTGTTAATATTCATCTCACAGATGGGCACAGTGTGTGTCGACCGGTCCACCTGGGCTGGAGAGCAGGTTGCCTGGATTTCTTGGGGACCCTAGTATAATTATAAACAGACAAGTGCAGAGATGCTGCAGGTCAGCCAGCAGGGTAAAGGGGGGAAGGAAAGTGCCAAATTCTCAAGGTTTCCCGGAGAATAATAATATCCACAACTTTCCTAGCACGTTTCATCTGAAAAAGAACCAGAAACAGAGCTGTCATCAAGGAAAGAAAGTGCTAGCCAGGCTTCATATTCTCATTGCTCTGATTTATATTTACTCACGTCACTTATGTTCACTTGAGAAGATAAGAGAAGTCCTTATTGTTCCACAGGAAATGTCTATCATTCCACATGTGTAGTGAGGCAGGTATAAAAGAAAGCAAATTATTGGATATTGGATCTTCCTTAAGAGTGGTATTTCAATGGAGTCCCAGTTTGCCCACAGGGTAACACGTCCCTGTTTTTATGCTGTATTTGCTCTTGTGGGGACAACAAGTAGGCCATTTGTGATGCTCAGACTCCCAGTGTGAGGATCAGGATCCCAGCTCTGGAATATTTCCTGCCTCAGGATCTCCCTACCCAACATTTGCATAACCTTACCACATTGCCCTTTTGCTGCCCAGATCATAATGATGCTGTTCTTTGAATGTTTATCATAGGGAGACTAATTTCTAATTTTTTTTTAAGTTTATTTATTTATTTTGAAAGAGACAAAGACTGCACAAGTGGCGAGGGTCAGAGAGAGAGAGAGAGAGAGAGAGACAGACAGACAGACAGAGCATCCAAAGTAGGCTCCATGCTGTCAGCACAGACACCAATGTGGGTCTTGAATTCTTAAACCATGAGATCATGTACTAAGATGAAACCAAGAGTCAAATGCTTAATTGACTGAGCCACAGAGGTGCCCAGGGAAGCTAATTTCTAATGTGGTATTTTATTTTGCTAGTGTCTCCATTTGTGTTCCTCCTGGATTGCCTCAGCATTGGAATCTTCTCTGGTGTTTCCAACTTACACATGGCAATGCCTTCTTTGCAGAACTTAGTTCCATTTGGGGGTAAAAAGATGAATGTTTGTGGTGTCTGGTATGGCTCTTGCTTTCAGCTCAGGTCACGATCTCATGGTTCCTGGGTTCAGGCCCCATATTGAGTCCTGTGTTGGGCTCTACATTGATAGTGTGGGGGCCTGCTTGGAATTCTCTCTCCCCCTCTCTCTACCTGTCCCCATGCTCACACTCTGTCTCTCTCTCTCTCAGAAAGCAAATAAGTAAATCAGTAAAAAAAATTTTTTAAAGGCTAAATGTGTTAAATTAATCTTTGAAGACAGACACAAAGGAATTGTGGTCACCCTAATTCACCTAGAAGCAAATAACCTTTTCACAAATAGACAGAAGAGTGGACAATTACATATAAACAAATAAATAAAGATGGATAGGTAACCTTGTATTTGGTTGTCAAGCTTTGAGTTTGAAAGCCAAGCACAAAAGAAGGCCAGGGTATCAATTAGATTGCTTTTGGCACAGAGTTTGAGAAAACCCAACAAACAGTAGCTTTAAAAAAGTTCATTTATTATTTACTTAGTAAGAAGTTCTGGCTTGGGAGTCCCAGAAGTGTGCAGGTGGTTCACCATCCCAAAGGCCCAAGATTCTTCCCAAGCATCTGCTGGGGCTAGTTCACCAACCTGGTTTTTCTGGAAGCTTCCTTCCTCATCATAAAAGGATAGAGGACACAACCCTAGGTATCACACCCTTGTCTCCGAGGAGATCAGGGCAGGGTGTTGACCCTCAGGTGAAAGATGTTTCTCTTTCCTTGTCAAAGATGGAAAACTTTTCTTACAGTTCCTCCAGCAGACAGTTGCCTCCGACCTCAGCAGTCGGAGCTGAGCCACGTGGCTCCCATCAAGCTGCTGTGCGGGGAATTTTCTGGGTTTCAGCCTCTCTGAGGGAACCAAGAATAAAAGAGGAGTTTGAGAATGATTCTTGACAAACTAGCCTGGTGGATCTATGCCAGCTTTGCTTCTAAACAGGGGCATGCATACAGTCAGGTACATATTTGGAAATACAGTAATGACTTTTCTTAAGCCAGGATAGTCATTTTAGGACCAGGAGGCTACTAACAGCAAGGCGTTAACAAACACAGAAGAATGCAATGAATTAGAAAAGAAGCTTGATCTCTTAACATTGGAAGGGATTGTTTGCCATTCCCCTTGTCCATTATCCATGGGGGATAAGTTCCAAGACCCCCAGTGGCTGCCCGAAACCCAGGAATTGTACTGAACCCTTTTTATAATGTTTTTCCTATACATACATACCTATGATAAAGTTTAATTTATAAATGAAACACAGCGAGAGATTGACAACAACAGCTAATAATGAAGTACAA
The DNA here is from genome assembly GCF_006229205.1 of Suricata suricatta. Classification (NCBI taxonomy): domain Eukaryota; kingdom Metazoa; phylum Chordata; class Mammalia; order Carnivora; family Herpestidae; genus Suricata; species Suricata suricatta. The sequence goes on along the minus strand of NC_043703.1, from coordinate 84,556,436 downwards.
CAATTATAATAATACCCTATAATAAAAGTTGTGTGAATGTGGACTCCTTCTCAAAATATTGCACTGCGCTTTACTCACCCTTCCTCTTAGAAGGTGTGAGATGATGACATGTCCATGTGATGAGATGAATTGAAATGAATGATGTAGGCATTGTCGCGTAGTGCTAGGCTACACCGACCTGACCATAGGAGGATCAAAGAGCATCATGGTTGACAGGAGATAACTGAAACCACGGAAAGTGAATCCGTGGATAAAGGGGGACTACTGTAATCCAGTTAATAAACAGGCTAGTTTCTGAGTCAGACTTACTGACAAACCTTTACATATCAGATTGGGCCACAATTCGCATTTATTCTCAATAAAATAACACATATTAAATCATTATAGAGAATCAGGATAAATATTCACCTCATACCCCGGGCAAAATTGGTCTGTGATTTGAAGTAATAGAAAGTGAAATCTAAGTTTGAATAAATGAAATCTTTTTTCACTTAACCTGGAGAGCAGGTTTCTTTCTTAGAGAAAGAAATCATCACACCGTGGACAGGAAGTCGTATCTTGCAAGCGGTTCCTAGCAGCAATGATCAATGAGTCACTTACTACAACCAAGAAGTAACCATACCCTAGCTAATTACTCAACTACGCCATGTCACTCTGCAGGGTGGGGACTGGGAACACCCAGTACCAGTAAGGACTCAAACTGAAGTAAGCTAATTCCTCTCATGTGATTTCTCCTGTAATTCAATCAGTATTTGACTTTAGTTACAAAAACTTGAACTTAGGGCCTTAGAATTTCAGTTCTGAGAAAATCAGAGGCATTTCAAGGTGGTACTTACTTTTCACAGGGTCTTCTGGAAAATGTGTGTGAGTGGCAAATGCTTGCTAGCCCTTTGGACCTAAGTGCTCTCTTTCCTTCAGCTCACTTTATCCTTGGTATGGTAGTATTCATTTCTCCACTTACAGAAGTTAGGCATTTATGTGTCTTCCTCCTCTGTGGATGAGTGGAAGGATCATTTGCATCCCCTGTAGCTATCTGTAACTTTATTTCTCTCATATCGCCAACCCAGAGTACACCTGGCATTCCTAACATGCTTAATCCTCTGTGCTTCAGAAGTGACCCAGAGTAAGAAATGACTCATCACCTGGTTGTCCCATCGTCAAATGTCTTCACAGTAATACCCAACAGTGATCCGTGCAGAAATTTGAATGGTTTGTTATTAGTGTTAGTAAACCCATTTAACAGATGAGGAATTGGGAGCACACGAGGGTGAAGTCAATCACCTCCAATGGCAGAGTCAGGATTTGCACACAGGCCTATGGTCGGAGCCCAGAGCCCTGACTGTCAACCTTTCTTCTCTGAGGCCCCAAGGTAAGGCTAAATGCGAAGGAGACTATAGCAATGGACGACAGCCATTACACTGGCAGGACACACTTCCTGCCTCTTCAGCTGTGGCACCTCCCCCCACCCCCCACCTGTCTCTCTCTTGGCCTTCTGTGTGGTGAGTGAGCTGATGTCATTGGGAAAGTCCTGACCTGCCCCCGTCACCAGTAGCTCACCCTTATCTGCTCCTAGAGTCCTTTGGAAGAGGTCCTTCTATCTATGGGGTCTGTTTCCTCCTCTCTAACTGAGGAGTTAAAGCACAAGAGCCTCCCACACCCGCTTCCTCCTGGCACAGGCAGGTCAAAATGCCCCTTCTTGTGGGAGGCAAACAGAAACCAAATGGAGTTTCTTTCCTTCTAGATTTCCTTGGGTTTTAATTTGAAGAAAAAGAGAGAGAACTGCAGGGGACCAAGCCATCTTTCCAGGGATTCATCAGCAGCCCTCACCTCCTGCGGCTGTTCTGATTAATGGCTGCGCCTCCCACCGAGTCCCTGTAATAGGTGTCAGGAAGGTGTTTACTCAAAGTTTTACACCCAATTGTCGTGAAGGTCAAAACAATAGGGCGTCTCCCATGCAGGTTAAACATCTTTTTATGAGTACATCCTCTATTAGGGAAGAGTCCTGTGTTTTCACACTGCTACACTCTCAGGACTCTTCCTTCCAGGCTCACTCAGAGGATCCAGGGTAGGGAGCTGGGTATGGGCACTCTCAGCAACATTGACCCTGAACTGGGCCTTGGGCCTGGGGAGTTGACCAGCGAGCTATGGATGCCCTCAGTCTCTCTAGCTTTGGAGCATGTGTCCAGTCTGCCTTTAAAATTCTGAACCATTTTATAAACCCAAACAAGTAATATCAAAATTCCTTTCCCAGGGAAGAGCTGCTCCTGCAGAACAGGGATGGCAAAATTCCTGAAAATGAAAATGTCTCCTTTGTCACATTAAACAATGACCTTGGACCCCCAAAGTCGTTTTCCCCTTCCTTACTATTTTCCGCCAATTTTCTCCCCCAGCCTCTCCACCTCCTGCATAGACAAGCGCTGAGAAAGAGTGAGCAAAATGCCACAAATTGGAAATGTTGTCTCCCATCTGCTGCCCACAGGTGTGTGTGGAGGGGGGTGGATTTTTGACCTTATTTCTGAGGAAGAGGAAGCCAAAGGTCAAAGTGAATTTCCTAAATGTCAGATGCTTTCAAAGTGCTGCCTTATGTTAGTTCACACCATGCCTGGAGCCATCTGCAATTCTGGTTCTTCCTGTTACACGTGGGGTGCTTTCTGCAGGGCCCACAGTGTAA
>NC_043703.1:84470217-84553665 GCF_006229205.1 Suricata suricatta | reverse complement strand
GAGAGAGAGAGAGAGAGAGAGAGAGAGAGACAGCATGAGCAGGGGAGAGTCAGAGAGAGAGAGGGAGACACAGAATGTGAAGACAGGCTCCAAGCTCTGAGCTAGTTGTCAGCACAGAGCCTGATGCAGGGCTCGAACCCACTAACCTCGAGATCATGACCTGAGCTGAAGCCGGGTGCTCAACCAACTGAGCACCCCAAGGAATTTTTATTACATGTGGGCCTCTGGGCTAATGAATCTGCATAGTTTTTATCTCATTGAATACTTAAAACAAATGTGTCAAGTGGAGATTATCTTTCCAACACTGAAGATGAAACAAAAGCTCAGAAAGCCAAAAGATAATGGTCACAAGGTCACAGAGTTGGTCAGAGCGAGGATGTGAACTCAGGTAAGACTGGCACTCAGACCTATGCTTTTGTGGCCTGGGTGTCACAAATGCTTCACCAGGAGTGTGGCCAGGTGCCTCTGGAAAATGGAAAGGAGGAAAGGAGCTTCTGAGCTAGAAACACTTGGAAAATCGCTTCTGTATCCTTACCATTAGCCACCATTCTACATCCTAACCCATGGTGGCATCTGATAAATATTTTTGGAGGTAAAATGACATTTGTTTTGCTAATGACCTCATTTTACAATGACAGGAAACGTAGGATTCCATTGTATACAGTGTTGGGTTTGTATCGGAAGACTTAGTCAGCATTTTCCCTTTGCCATTTCTAGCTTAGAAAACCTCTAAGTCAGGGTGCATGGGCTCTCAGTCAGTTAAGTGTCCAACATTGGCTCAGGTCATAATCTCACCGCTTGTGAGTTCAAGCCCCGTGGCAGGCTCTGTGCTGACGGCTCAGATCCTGGAGCCTGCTTCGGATTCTGTGTCTCCTCCTCTCCTTGCCCTTCCCCTGCTCATGCTCTCTGTCTCTTTCTGCCTCTCAATAATAAATAGATGTTAAAAAAAATTAAAAAAAAGAAAACCTCTACATCAACCTCTCTGGTCATAGATTTTTTTCTTTATTCTAAAATTGGAATACAATGCTTGTCTTTTCTGTCTGGTGATGAACTTAAAAGGCTCGAGTGACATCATGGATATGAAAGAAACTTGTAAAGTAGAAACTGTGACATAAATGAAAGATACACTCAAAATAATTACTATAACTATGACTAATTCTTGATTTTGAGTGATTGTAAAAGAGGCACCAGATTTTAAGAGAATTTTTTCAAGTGCCTGCAGCTCATTCATTCTATCTGCAAACAGGCACAAGTGTCTCTCTTGTAATAACATACTGCATGGATCACTTGTGTCACAAATAGAATGTGGAAACTGCCAGAATACCCAAGCACCAGCCCAGCCCCCATCCGTATAATAGTGTGACCTTAGATACCCAATCTCTCCAAGCCTTTAGTGGACAGGATCATCCTGGTCCAGCCTACTTGTGAGTTTCCCATGAAGTCATGGGTGGGGAAGAGCTCTGTTGACTGTAAATGCCCACATAATGCAAAGTATTATGTTGCTGCATTTGAAAAGTGCTATTTTAGTGCCACTCACTATTGTTGTGGTTATTATTATAGTTGAAGAGTAGAATGCATTTCAGCAACCAATGATACAGATATCGAATCTTTTACCACCACACAAACTCCCTGGGTGTTTCATAGACAGATTTCTTTTCATTCGGAGTTGTATATTGATATAATTAACCGTCACCATATAATGTGCTTTACTTTTAATTCTGGATACATTGCAGAATTATTTCGTTGTATTTACCCCTATAAATAAGACCTATTTGATGTCTAAATTAAATAGCATTAGGGAACATGTTCTCAGGCTGACTATTCTTATCGTTTCCCACAAATATATTATAAATGACTTAATATCTTTCTATGTGCCTATGTTAACTATGGTTTAGTGGATTAGGGTTAAAGCTTTTATTTTGAAAAAAAGTTAATGTTTAAGATAGAAAAGGGAAATAAGGAATAAAGCCTTCTTGGGATCACCTATAAAATCAACCAGTTTAATTTCAGACAGGAAGAATTTGATAATATTGTATTTATTACCTGGTGTTTATTTTTCACCTCAGGGTATCACCTTAACAGTATTTCCTGATGTTTCTCAAAATAAGTGTTTTAATCTCTAGGAAGCTTCATATGATAATTTGTACAAACATGAAGTAACCAAGTTATGTGAATTGTACTTTGGGGTACATATTGTCTTTATGTTCTAAATGTCTTAGCAAGAGTCTCTTATGTTCTAAATGTCTTAGCAAGTGTCTTAGCAATTCATCTATAATTCCGCAAATGGTTCTCCAGGGACCATAGTTTGCCAGAGACTTCTATGGCCTCTGTGGCTGCAAGTGACAGAAACTCTACCCATCATAGCTACTTTCTACCCCACAGCATCCTCACCACAAAAGTACCTCGGGTGGCCAAGATTCTCCTAGGTCCTCAGTTTTTTATTATATTATTTTAGCCCCTGGGGAGGAGACTTTAATTATGCTTTCTCTGGTTCTGTGTCCACAAATTCAGAGTAAAGTTCTCATTGGCTTAGATTACTTGATTGTCCACACTTGGATCGCTCAACTGGGACCAGGGAACAAGGACAATCGGTAATACAATACTCTGAATTGAACTGTGAGAGTAGGTGGTGGGAAAAGGGGTCATTCTTACAAAGGTTCGATGGGACAGGTCATGGTCAGGTGACCTCTACAATCACCATCTCTCACACAGTATCCTGGAGGGAATCCAGGTTTGCGCAATGATTCGAATTTATTTCATTAGCCAAGTTCTCCATTGTGAAGGGAAGAATTCTTACCACTTGAGTTAGTGCCTAGATGTATGATCTCATTCAATTCTACAATAGCCCTGTTGTCTTCATTTTGTGGTGGATGAACCTGTAGCTTGGAAACACATCAGCAGCTAGCTGATCTGGGAGCCAGCACCAAGGTCACAAATTGCTCAGGAGGAAAGCTTGTGGCATAGTCGCCATTAATTTTTTTAAAAAATTTCTTTCCAGAACATTTTTGCTAACTTCAAATCCATCTTTTTTAATCATTTCAATATCTCAAGATTTCATTTCAGGGTTAGTCTAACTTGTTCGTCCAGCCCCAGACTACCATTAGAAACAGATGAAATTTGCCTTGCTCTTTCCGGCACTGCTTTCTGAGACATTTCTCCATTTTCATATCTTCTGTTGTGTTCAGATTTTTGGACAAATGATAACCATCTGGCAAATTCATCCTAAGATGTGAGATTCTTAGCACATAAGTCTTCTTAAAGTAGTTACACTGCAGAATGTCACTCAATGATTATACATACATAGCAAAAAAGCTAACATATTATTGGTTACTTTGTCTTTAAAGCTATCAAATATACATAATTTTTCTCATGGAAGTTGGATAGTAATAGAGAGAAATTATTCACAGGCAAGTCTGTGCTGAAAGTTTTTTTTTTTAAATTTATATGTCTAATGTCCTTTCTAACTTTTTGATCAATCATATTCATGTAGAAAAGGTATGGCATTTACAATTTTGGTAAGGAAAATAATTATGATGATGTCCTTAATACAGATTGAGTATCATCAACTATTACTTTATTATGAAATCAAAACATTCAAGGAACTCATGCAAGTAAAGAACTTAACAGATCACTTCACTCAGAGCAAGCAACTCTCTGAAAGATAAACTTTGCAAACTTGCTTTAGGGTTATAAGAAAACTTCCCATAGAGGTGTGCCCATGCTTACGATGAGGGCTATGATAGACTTTGTGCATCAGTGGGGAAGGTACCTTGGAGTGAGGGGACAGGTACTCCCAGAAAAGAACCATATCTTCTCTTCTGCCAGAAAGTGAGGTGGCTCTGAGTTTCTGCCTCCCTATGGCTTTGCCTAACCTACCCAAAGAGCAGACAACACTGCCGGTCTTGTGTTCAGGAGGGCAACCAGAATTTCTTATTGTAAGTTCTGTTACCTGGGTATGGGATACTTTAATCATAAGTAATTATTCTATGCCTTTTCTCCTCCAGAGTCTTGAACCAGCTCTTCACTTCAGTTTGAAAGTTAAGTTCTTCTGTAATTTAATCTTGAAACCACATGACTTGAAAGGTCTACACGGCTTGAATTCCCACCTCCACCCTGCCCCTGACATCAGCTCCTGGGTAGTGTGGCGGAGGAGAAGGCACAGAAGGTTGGGATCCAGATAGAATAGACCTTTGTCCCAGCCTTGAGTTTACACTTTACTTTCCCCGTGATGTTGTGTAAGTTACTTGACTCTTCTCAGGATTGACTATTACATCTGCAAAATGGTGATCAAATTTAACCTATCTGACAAGGTTAAATTTAAGTGTGTAAGAGATTGACAAAGGAAGGTTTTATTAAAAGGATAATAGAGCATGAGTGAAGTACCTAGCTTTGGGTTTGGCTGCTAGTAGGTGCTTTAGACAGTCATTCAGTCTTCTGTCGATTTAGTAAATATACGTGGAGTGGTGATACTAAATGACAAGCGATGGGCCCTGTGATTTAAGAATGAACAAATGGATGCTGTCCTTGACTTTGTGAAACCCATATTTCATTGGGGGATTGTGGGATCATTATCCCAGAAGTATATATAGCTACCACCTCGGATGGAATCTGAGAAGGAAAATGCTGGGGTTCTTGGCAGTGCAATAACACTTCCACCAGGTATTTAGCGAGTGTGAGGTGTCTTCTACCCAAGATCACTCACCCCGTCATACACGCATTTGCTGAGTTTCTCTCTTCCTCACAGGAAGACATCGCGTGACTCCCCAGTCCATGAGAATATAACACAAACTCATTTAGCAAAAAAATCTGGACTGAACTAACATAAGGCTACTGATTGTTTATTCCATTTGCTTATGTCTGTGTTTTATTATCCCAGACCTCGCCAGGGTGGTATGCAATATGCAACGTACATATCATATTACCCACGTACATTCTGAATTATTCTGAATTCTCAAACATATCTGGCTGCAAGTGTTTAAGGACCTGTAATAATAATCTGAAAAATGGCAAACTGAAATTTCCCAGGTTCCTTGCCCAAGGACTCCTAGCTGCCCAAACTCAAGGCTCAGGCTACTCACCATTACATTCTATCCCCTTTCCCCCTGACCATTGCTTGTTTGCTTTCTCTTTTATTCAAAAGAAATATACCCACTGGCTCAGTGCCCTCTAATTATGAAATATGGATAACAGAGGAGCACAGGAGACTCACCCAGGCTGTGGAGGGAAAGAAGTGTCCTCCCCATTGCCAGATTTTTCTCTTCTCAGAATCCCACAGCAGCCTCCTGTTAGAGTACAGCACACCCACTCACCTTCTTTCATCACAAACTCCTTAAAAACCATCCATTCTGCAAAGCATTCCAGTTACAATAACCACTCACGTCTCAACATTGCTCACACTGCATTGTGTTTTATCTGTGATTGTGGTCTCGTGTGTCCTTGTGTGCATTTAGATTACAATCCCCCCCCAAAAGGAAAATTCTTGTTTTGTTCTGTTGGTTGCATGGGTACATCCACTCTAGAGCTGCACCCACATCTGTGCCCTGTATAAATAAAAGATAAAAATGAAAACACCGTCACAGCCATGTTTCATCTTTGAGGGTTAAGGAGCAGTTCTTGTCATATCAAGAAGACATTACATAATTCGATGGGGAAACATCTTACAAAGTGATTATTTATTTGGGTAGGAGTTTTCATTAATTTTAAAGTAATTGAAATTATTTGGAAAGCCATTTGGTGTAGGTGATAATAAAGTGTCAGTTGCCACCCATCTGAAATGACAGGTCCACACAGTATACGACAGAATTGATTGTTGAAATAAAATCACAATGGTCACATCATTAAATAAAAACATAATAGTTTCTCCCTTCCATACAAGAAGAAGCAAATCAAGTCTTCAGGAGGAGGGCAGAGAATAGAGTCAACTCATTTTTTATGCCTTAAGTATGTACTTGAGGTTCTGTGCCAGATTTAGATAGTAGATGTATAGTACCAGCCCCCCAAAATAAAGAAAATATGGGAAGGTACCAAGGTTCTCTTTTGTCAGGATGAACTGACCAGAAATGGGGAGATGTGTTTCAATATCAGAGATAACTTGGCCTCTTTGTGACAGTTAGTCTTTTTCCATCCCTTTGTTTGTATTTTGCTATCTGTGGTTTACAAAGACCAAATGTGAAGGCTGATGAGTTTGATGTACGTAAGAGCCAACTTCTTACTTCATTACACCCTTATTTAAAATTTTATGGTTACTGGGGCGCCTGGGTGGCACAGTGGGTTAAGCATTCAACTTCAGCTTAGGTCATGATCTTAGGGTTGGTGAGTTCAAGCTCTGCATCAAACTCTGTGCTGATATCTGAGAGCCTGGAGTCTGCTTTGGATTCTGTATCTCCTTCTCTCTTTCTGCCCATCCCCACTCATGCTCTGTCTCTCTCTCTCTCTATGAAAAACAAATAAATGTTAAAAAAAAAGAATTTAAAATCTAATGGTTAAGTGATTTGACCCCTTTTGTGGTGTGTGTGTGTGTGTGTGTGTGTGTGTGTGTGTGTGATATTTAACATGAGGGATTATTATTTATCCCTTTTAGCTAAAGAAGATATGTATTTGGGATATCATCACATGCAATTTGCTATAGACTGAATATTTGTGTTCCTTCAAATTCATATATTAAGATTCTAATGCCCATTATGGTGATATGTGGGGGTGGGGTTATTGGCAGGGATTAAGTCATAAAAGCAGATTTTGAAGAATATGATTGGTGTCCATATAAAAGAGACTCTAAAATAATTCCCACTCCTTCCTACCATGTGAAGAAACAGCAAGAATATAGTTATCTATTAACCAAAAAGCAGATTCCCACCAGACAATGAATTTGCTGGTGAGTTGACCTTCGACTTTCTAGTCTCCAGAATTGTGAAAGCTTCTGTTGTTTATAAGTCATCCAGTGTATGGTATTTTGTTATAAACAGATTAAGATACAACTACATTACAAAATTATCTTCAATACCAATTAACCACTTCTCAAACATGAATACTTTCCTTTTACACACAAAAGAGGCAGACTTGTGGCCTTGGACAGGTACAATATTGCACCTGCAACCACTGTGGATTTCGGAAGATTATGTCTGGCACCAAATACATTTCCTATAGTTAATAAAAAGTACTTTCTAGAATAGAGGCAGTCCAAAATATAAGCAGCACTGAAATGGAAAATGCCAAGGTCTGGATGAAAGGTAAGTCTTGTATTTTAAAAGTTACAGAGCGTAATTTCTTGAATAAGAAACACACACTTCTCTTTGGGGAGGAATATTTAAGACCATGTAAAAAAACTAGATGTTCTGAAGTACTAGTTTCTGTAGCAGCAGCAGCAACAGCAGCAGTAGTAGTGGTGGCGGTGGTGGTAGAAGATTTTGTTCATGACAAATCAGCACTACGTCTCCATCCTTGCCCAGGATATGTCATTATATGACCTAGGGAGATGTTAGATAAAAAGCTTACTTAAAAAATGAAAAAGAGAACTAACTTATGATCCAGTGGCAACTACACTATTAGGTATCTATCCAAAAGATACAAAAATACAGATTTGAAAAGGTACATGCACCCCAATGTTTGTAGTACCATGATTAACAGTAGTCAAACTATGGAGAGAACCCAATGTCCAACGACTGATGAATGGATAAAGATGTGCTACACACACACACACACACACACACACACACACACACACACTGGAATATTACTCAGACATGAAAAAGAATGGAATCTTGCCATTTGCAATGACATGGATGGACCTAGAATGTATTATGCTAAGTGAAATATGTCAGTCAGAGATTTCACTCATATGTAGAATTTAAGAAACAAAACAGAAGAACATATGGGAAGCGGGTGAAAAAAGAGAAGAAAAGGAAACAATTCATAAGAGACTCTTTTAATTTTTTTAAATGTTTATTTTACATACAGAGACAGAGTGGGAGCAGGAGAGGGACAGAAAAAGAAGAAGACACAGAATCTGAAGCAGACTCCATGTTCTGAGCTGTCAGCACAGAGCCTAATGCAGAGCTCAAACTCATGAACTGTGAGATGATGACCTGAGCTGAAGTCAGTCGCCTAACCAACTGAGCCACGCAAGGGACTCTTAATGATAGAGAACAAACTATGGGTTGCCAGAAGGAGGTGGGTGGGGGGATGAGCTAGGTGGGTAATGGGCATTAAGGAGGGTACTTGTTGTCATAAGCACTGGATGTTGTATTAAGTGACAAATCACTAAATTCTACTCCTGAAACCAATGTGCACTGTATGTTAAGTAAAATTTAAATAAAAATTTTAAAAGCTTACTTTGAGGAGGATACCACTTCACTCCCCCTTTATTTCCACACTGTCCAAGAAGGGCCAGGCTGCATTGCAATTTGTGTCTATTTGTGAAACTAAAAAGAAAAATGGCAGAGAAAATGAGGATTTGTATGATTATCTCCACGTCAAAGAGTGAATACCAGCACCAAGATTAGCACTGGGATATTTGTGATTAAAAGCCAATGATAGAAATAGCTAATGTTTATGGAATAGGTATTATACGCTAGATACTACTTTGCTTTATGTAGATGATCTCATATTATCCTCACTCTACATGAAACAAGTGGTATCATTATCCACATTTTAGAGATGAGAAACTGAGTCATGGATGAGGTCATGGTGGAGCTAGTGTTTAGAGTCTGGCGGTCAGATTCCAAGAACACACAGTTCTGCAGTGTGCTTTCTTTTCGTTTCTGTAATTGCTACCATGGAATATTCTAGTACATTTCCTACCTCCCTTGCCTTTCCTCCAGTCTGTTTTCTCTTCGTGGCACAATATTCAGGGGTACAATGATAAGATTCGCACTTCCAGACATAGAGTGTCCAACCGGGAAAAGGAGATGGGCTTGCCGGTGGCTCTATTTGTTGCTGGTGTAGATTCCAGAAAGATCTTTCTTCATCTCTGCTGTCACATGAACAGTTCTCCTTAGAAGCGCCTCTGCCTTTAAATTTCCTTAATTTAAAACAGCATCTATCCTTGCAAGTGTGGCTCTGTAAGGTGAAATCATGCACCAGGGAGGCTGGAAGGCTTCGTTGGGCCAAATGAGAGGGAGGGGACGTCTCTGTTTGGCAGCCAGATCTACAGATAGATCGAGGGCTTATGGGAGCAGGAAGACAATTCAGTACAAGACTCACCCCCTAATAGGTGCCAGGCCCCAATACCCAGCTGCCGCTGTGAGTCTGCGGGAAGCCGGCGTGATCAGTGAGGCCCTGGGCTATGGTGACACTCCAGCTGTGCTCGGTGACATATGCCTGCGAGTTTTAAGTCTTTCCTGCTCTTCTTCTTCTAATCAACGTGAGATTTTTCAAAGAAAACCTCATGGTACCTTCCCTGCCTCTCCCAGAATTCCTCCACTTATATAGTTATATAGTTAAGGATGGCCTAAGGAAATGGAAGAATTCTGGGAATTCCTGGGAAATATATGGCCACAGTATCTTGCTTTTTTTCAAAGCTACTTTCCTATCTTTCCTACTGGATCCACAAGTTAATGAATGAATATGTAATGTATAGTCACTTAAACTATAACGAATCTGAAGTGGCATAAGGGGATAGTAGATGCTGAGAAATAGGAGTCTGGATGAGGTCAGCCTGGCTGACTTCCCTGAGGAGGTGACCCTTGAGCAGACATCTGAATGATGGAGGGTGCTAGCTATGAAAAAACAGTGGAGTGAGAACAGCAAATTCAGTTCCCCGAGGTGCAGTGCTCTCTCCATGTTCAAACAACACTGTGGTAGCCAAATAATGTCCCCCAAAGATATGCACATCCTAATCCCTAGAACTCATGGGCATGTTAGGTTGCACAGTAAAGGGACTTATATCACGTGATTCAGTTAAGGATCTTGGCATGAGGAGAGTACCCCAGATTGTCCAGAGGGGCCCGATGTAGTCACAAGTCTCCTTTTTTAGAGGGAGAAAGGAGGTTGAGATGAAGAGTAGGGCCAGTGAGACGTGGGAATGACACGGGGGAGAGGCCAGGAGCCGGGGAATTCAGGTGGTCTCTAGGAGGCAAGAGAGGCCAGGAAACATTCTCCTTCCTCGGAGCTTCCAGAAGGAAGCAGGTCTGCCAACACCTTCATTTTAGTTCAGTGAGACTGATTATAGACTTCGTACCTCCAAAAGTGTAAGAGAGTAAATGCATGTTGTCTTGAGCCACAAGTTCATGGCAACAGGAAGCTACTATAAGCATCAGTGAGGGCAGATGGGCATGAAGTTAGAGCACACGCAGAGTTCAGATCTGTAACAATGGTGATAGTGGTCGAATAAGAGCTTGAGATCTAGATGAACAGGTAACGTAATGAGCGAGTCAAATCCTCTGGGAGAAACAATCAACCAATCAAAGCGTCAAACAAGCAAAAAAAACCCCTCAAGAGGTAGTCAATATTCCACCCATTTCAAATAATCTTTGATATTCTGAAGTTTGACTGCCAAAAAATTTAAAAGGTCAACTTACATTATTCATGGAATCATACTAGTTATGATAATAAATATGTCTGTGATCTGTATAAAACAGTAGCTTTAACTTTCTTTAGTCACAGATTCCTTTGAGTAGCTGCCACCATTGATACTCGATAGAAAAATACACATGCATAAAATCTGGATAAAATTTCAGTAGCTTTATGGAACCATTTGAAGCCCATGCGTGGGTCTCAGCTTACATATATCCTCGTTCTGCATCCAAAAATACTGAGCAAACTTTAAAAAAATATATATCAACTTTTATGTCATTGTTCTTTTTGGTCGAAGTTGTCTGTCTTGGCCTCGGCCCCACAAACAGAGGCTGGAGACATAATTTTGGATGCAGGTGGCTTACTTTGGAAGTAAGCCCAGAGGGTAGGAGGAGGACAGGAGGGAAGGGTATTAGAGCAGAGATGGAAAGAAATGAAACTCAAGGATGTCTTACTGAGTTGGCACCTCATCTTTCCAAAAGACTTTGGATATAGATCTCGAGATCATCTGTTGAGCTGATGGAAGAGGGACTGAGCTCCTGTGGGCTCATCCCCCTTCAGGACAGCAGCTCTGTGGTTGTTAATTCTTCTGCGCTTCCACTTGACAGTAGGGAATGCTGACTGCTCCTCTAGACCTTCCATGAGAATTCCACAGTGGGAGAGAGAGGTGGAGGTGCAACCTTGGAGTGAGGGCAGGGTGCTGGGTGCCACATCCTACAGACTCAGTAGAGGTCTGCCCGGAAGTGATCTCTGCAAAAGGGGCCAGAACAAAAGAGGGGCTCAAGACATTTACAGTAATGCTCAAGGGGTGCCTATTACACTGAATGTTCTCTCAAAAAAAAAAGAGTCTTTTTTTTTGTTGGAGAACAAAAATCAATTTTCACTGTTACCTTTAACCAACAAGTTCAATCTTAATCATCAAGTTTACTTTAATCATCAGAGTAAGTTGCTTTGATTTTTGTGAATACATTGTTTGAAGCTGTTGTTTTTCTCCTTGTATGCACAGTTTATATCTAGACGATTTAGTTAAACTGTATTAATTTAGTTATAACAATAATAACAGATAACATATGTTGTATACACACTTTGGGCCAGGCATCGTTACAAAGAATTGATATAGATTTTCTCAACAAATCTTTACAACAACTCAGGACATAATCTAGTTGCCTTTTCATAGATGAGCCACATGAGGCTCGAAGAAGTTAAATCATGCACTGAGAGACCCATGGGTAGTTTGGGGGGCAGCATTCAAACTCGGGTTTTTCTAACATCAGAGCCATAAACCACTATGATTTTCAGAATCTAGTGTGTATGAGAATCACCTGGAGGCCCTAGTAGACCATAGGACACCTCCCATTTCCCCACTCGATTTTCAGCAGGTCTGTGGTAGAGCCTGAGAATGTGCATTTCTAACAAGTTCCCGGAGGAAGCTGATGTTCTTGGCATGGGGACCAGACTTTGAGAACCAGTCACTGCTCCATACTACCCGGCCTGTCCAAGTTCTATGCCACTTCAAAATAGCAGCTTGTTCTACAAACAACATTTGTTCTTTTGTTTTCATCTTCCACTTTAGTGAAACTGCATGACACTGGAGAATCTTCTGAGAGGATTTCTTCTTGGAACAGTTAGTGATTTTGTTTGGTTCCCACCCCCCTGCCCCCAGCCAAGGCTTTGTGCCCATTAGTGGTAGAAACTGGTTCAGTTTGTGAGGCATTTTCTTGTTGGAAATCCAAAGAAGCGCATCCATCTTACAAATGATGTTTTGACTCTGCCCAAAATATAAATATTTATGAGAGTGAGGTTAGCTATTTGGCATGCAATACATATTTTTTGTTAAAGTTTTCCCATTAGAAGACAGTTGCTTGGGAAAGCCTTAGAAACTAATATTGCATTTCACTTCATAACGATCGTGGAAAACTAGACACCAAGAGACTCCACATTCCAATTGCTGATGAGAGGTAAGGGCATGTTCCCACAACCTCCCGGTGCTAATGAATTATAGTCATCACACGCAGCATAGCTCAGTGTTGTGTTTCCAAGCCATAATTAAGGAAAAAAGGAATTATAGTATTAGGGCTGAAGAGAAATTTATGAGAGGAGAGCCACTGCAAGAGCAAGATGGCAGCAAGAATTGGCTGAGCTGAGGGAAGAAGTGGTCTGGGGAGGGCACAGTGAAAACCAGCCATGTAGACTGCAACTCAGGATTCTTGTCTGGACAGCATGGGTGATAGATGGACAGAAGAGTCCACCCTGGGTAAGGACAATTTGTGATCAGCCACACTTGGCTTTTCCAGCTGGAGTTTATCAATATGGGATAGAAAGGTGGCTCTACCAGTTAAAGGGAGGGTGTCAGGTTCACGCCACATCACGGGAGTGTTGGAAGAGTAAGGAAGGGAAATGTATCCGCAGGTGCCTACAATGTTGAAATTGATAATGACATTTGCTGTTTTCTAGCAAGACACCTTAGAGAGAACATTTCTTTTTAGACAATGCCTATAAGTGCTTTCTTTCCGTGTTTCTTGAGGCTATGTCTGCTCATATTTAGAGATGTAGACAGAGTGCTGGGGGCAGTTTTAAGTCACAGAACAAACATGGCCATGTTCCGTTTCAGTTGAAGAGGTGAGCATATCGTAATTTTACATGTGCAGCAGAAGTTGAGATAGAGGAGGGAAACCACAAAGATGAGTGAAGAATGGCAAGAGTAGGGAGAATGGGAGAGAGGGAGAGAGGGGGAGGAGGAGGTCTAATAGTACGAGTCAGTGCAGGAGTCTAGACACTCGCGACCGCCAGTGCTGACCACCTCCGTGGCCAGCACTGCCAGCTCAGAGAGGAGGACCCTGTTCTCCATATGCATCATCTCACTGAATCTTCACAGCAATTGAGCAGCAAGTACAATTTTCATCTTTAAGGACAGGAGTTGAGGGACCCCTGGGTGGTTTAGTCAGTTGGGCATCAGACTCTTGACTTTGGCTCAGGTCATGATCTCAGGGTCAAGAGGTTAAGCCCCACATTGGGTGCCATGCTGAGTGTGGAGCCTGTTTAGGATTCTCTCTCTCTCTCTCTCTCTCTCTCTCTCTCTCTCTCTTTCTCTCTCCCTCTGCCCCTCTCCTCAGCTTCTGCATGCTTTCACTCTCTTTCTCCCTCTAAAAAACAAAACAAAACAAAACAAAAACAAAAAACAACAACAAAAGACAAGGAGTCTAGGAGATTAGCTGGTGAGTTCCACCTGCACTAAAAAACGATTTTAACACTGCCTCTGAATCTTAATATACGTATTCCAATATGATGCCCCCTAATCCCCTAGGTTCCCCATTTCCCCCTCCACTATACTCGGCAATATTTATCACAATTATAAGGTGAAGAAAGGCAGGGTTTGTGTGTGACATAACAGCTTACTTTTCTTCATTTTGATCCAAAAAAGTTTGGGTAAAAGACAGAGCAAATAAAGAAGAGGGTAGACAGGAAGGGCGCCATGGTCCAGCCCTGCTCTCCACAACTTTATCTTTGTGAGTGTGCTGGGGAGCATATAGGAGGTGGGGATAATTCAAGATCTTGGAGAGTGAAGAAGGGAGTCTGGAAATAACATGAAAAAAATAAACAACAAAATAATAAAGGGCAACTTCAAAGCCCATTATAATTTCACTATGATTTTCAACTTGAGAGAGACCAGGAATATAAGGTTCTATTTGAACTGTCAGATAATTTCTAGGTGGGTAAGCACATTCTGAGCTGTTCTGTTCCTGTGAGGAGCTATGGTTAGGCTAACACTTAAGAGTAAAATTGTTCTGAAAGTTTTTTAAGTTCTTGTCATGAAAACTTGTAGCATGACCCTTAGCATTAGGTCAAGCAGTCAGATTTCAATAAATGTACTCTTAATTCATTTTAAATTTGTTGAAAAAACTCTGTGAGGAGTGACAGAATCATTCTTGGGTTGGTGAAATTTATTCATTCTAGTCTTTCTTCATTCAATCTTACACTTCAATCTCTCTGTTCAGTTCTTAGAATATCGAAAAGAGTCTTGAAATAGTCAACACATGCACTTTTACATGCACTCACTTGGACACCCACAGACAGAATGAACAATGAAGTAGCACATGTCAGGAGTTAGTAAGAGTTACTGCTATTTAGGCTTGCTTGGAACATCTACCTTAAGCCATACATTGCATAATTGTTGGAGATACCAAGATAAGTAAGATCATTGCTTTTAACTAAATAAGCATGTAGACTAGGATATAGATGAATGAAGGCAATATGCATAGGTACTTAGTATAAGTAATTATGAGTCATTAACTTGAATGCACTGGATTCCTCACAGTGTAGTTTGGTCTACCAGTAAGAGCAGAGAAATGCATCATTTTAGCCAAATGCACAGGTGTTATGTTTTCTTTCCCCTCCTCATGTCCCACTTGTAGATTCTGTGATTCGACTTGGGACTGGAGATGGTATTTCCCAAGGCTTAATAATATCCATCATTTAAGCACTGGGATTTCAAAATGATTGCTAGAGAAGTACTTATGAAGTAAGTACTCTCGGCACCTCTGAGAAAGACACAGTAGCATTTCTGTGAAGGAGCTGGAGAAAGTGGCCAGAAATGGAAGCCAAGTGTTTGCTTACACAGTTTGCCTTAGATAGGGATCACAAAATTTGGATTTCCCCCCTCATTCTCTGTATCCAGTAACTCCAAACACATTACAGTTTTAAATTCTGTATTGAGCTGAAGAACTACTTAGGGAATGAAGAGAAGGAAGGGGATATCTTATTTAATTTTTCTAAACCACTCAACTGAGCTCTAGAAGCTTCATGGGTAGTAAAGGGAAAATTTACTTCTTTTAGGGCCCATCCCTACAGAAAGATACTTGACTTAAGAAAAAGCTAGGCTTCTCTCCCCACCAATGATACTCAAATCAATGTGGGATTTTAGGAACAAATCCTTGATTTTGTGAAGTGGATGGTTTTTACACTTTTGACAATAAGTATTTTTTGATAGTTTCCTCCTTGCTTCCTAGACTGCCTTCATACTGGAAATAAATTCAGTCTCTTCCCTTTTATTTCCACAAAGTCACTCATTTGCTCTGGTATTTTCTGTGGGGCTTCCAGTTTGAGTTGGTTGCTCTCATGTTGGAACACTGTTGTGTGTCACGGACTTGTGTGTCTCTTTTTAAAGAGGTTGGTTCATGACTGAGTTGATTCTTTTGGGTTCTATTTGACATTCCTTTATTGACATAAATTTCCTTATATAAAGGGGAAATAACATTAACAGACAGAATTGGAATGACTGATAAAGAAGAACATTCCTGAGTGTGTGCTGGGTTCTCTTAAGTGTGCTCCGGCATTGGGAACAGAGGGCTTGCTGCTAGGAGCAGAGTCCTGTCAGGGACCCCTGCTGTCTCCGTCCTGGACCTCCAAGGTCTGCAGTCCTTCCTGCACCAGAGTTATCCAGGCCTGGCTGACTGTAGAAGTTTCACTTCTCCCCTCCCCCACCTTAGAGAGCAATAGGCAATGGGTGGGGGCATGGTGAGATTCCAGAAGCAATGCCACACGTCCAAGCTTACAAACTACCTGTAGAGTGATTTTTTAAATCTCTTACATAAGAAATATAATACTAAAATACGGGATTCGTGTTATTTGAGGGTGTCATCAAAGTCAGTCAAGCTGATGGACTAAACGGGGCAAAGCGTGTGTGTGTGTGTGTGTGTGTGTGTGTGTATTCCATTGTAGGCATTGTTGGAAACTCTCCTATGTCCCTGCATCATTCAAGTGCTCTGGCTCATCCTATGGGGATCCTTTACATTTTACAAGCAGGCCCAGGGAAGACAGAATTTTGTAGAGACTCTGCTATAATGCAGCCATCAGATGTCTCCAAGAAGCCTACGGCCAAGGCCAAGTGTAGTCAGCCCAGACCCAGAAGATTTTTCTTACCCACTACCCCCAAAACTAGTTTCTCTTTG
This sequence comes from Suricata suricatta, assembly GCF_006229205.1. Classification (NCBI taxonomy): domain Eukaryota; kingdom Metazoa; phylum Chordata; class Mammalia; order Carnivora; family Herpestidae; genus Suricata; species Suricata suricatta. The sequence goes on along the minus strand of NC_043703.1, from coordinate 84,537,208 downwards.
TGTGAGATAGTCTTTGAGAATCTGTCTGGTTCTTTGCTCCTTCATCTAGATTAGTCCTTTTGTGGAAGCTTGACAGGCCCTTAGTTGGAATTCTTCATGTTCTGGTCCCTTTCCACTTATGTTTAAGTATGAAAATTCAAAGGATATTCATGGAGTGAGGTTGTGTTGGCTACGTCCATGTGGTTGCAGACAAGTCTGGCAAAACAATGCTGAAGGGCACATGTCTCTCACTGAAAGAGCATAATACTGAGAATGCACACACACAAACAAACCGATTGGTTTGGTGGACAACTGAGGGTGGGGAGCAAGAAGTCACCGGGGGGTTGATCTTTGATAATGGTAACATGGATGGTGGTAACTGATGAATTCAAACATCTGAGCTAAAGAATGCTGTACATTTTGTTCTAAACGTGGAGCAAATGCTCTAAGAATTTCATTGTTCTAACCTTCTTTCCATATAGTTCTCTACATATGCGGCTTCCCTGCAATTTAAGGAATCAAATGCCAGAACGCCAGGTTTAAGTAAAAGTTAAGTTGGAGCAGAAGCAAACTGACAATTAATACATTTATTTCTTTTGCCTTCTGTATAAGTTAACGGGTGTTAATTAATAGGTACTAAAAATTCAGTATCGCGGGGTAGGATTATTAAACATTTTTGGGTCCGATACAGTAGCAACCTCTCCAATCAGTGTAACATACCTTCCTGTAAGTAGTGTTTAATTACAGGGATTAGCAACCAGCAACTCTCTTAGTTAGCTTTAATTTTTCGAGACATATACCAGACGAAAAGCCCTGCCTTTTACGTTCGCTACAGCACAGATGATACCAACAATGAATCCAATGGCGAGAGGCAGCGGCTCCAGAAGAATCTATGTAATTGGCTGAAGTAACATCTCTGAGGAGGAGCAGGTGCTCTGTAATCTGGCAAATCAAATGAAAAGCAAAACAAACTATTTCCTTTTCACTGTGACCAGCTTTGAATGCCCTTTTGGTATTAAAGAAGCAAAACATCCTTAATTGTTTATTGATTATTCAAATCATATAAACCAGAGATGTATGAGTGTGGTTAAACCGTTTCTTTGGAAGCTCAAACACCAGGGCTTAATGGGAAAGCAAAGTCCTGGGCCGGTGCCGCATGGAAATGAGTTTTGATACCGCTTCTCTGTTTGGGATGATCCAAGGAGCAAGGTGCAGAGAAGGCACCTTCATTAACCTGAAGGCTGGAGGGCACTGTAAGCAATCTTTCAAGCAGGCTGAGAATAAGCTTTGAGACATCTATATAGAAACTTCCATTCAGTCTCTCTAGCCATGGAGACACTTGCCAAGTAGTGAGCTGGCAAAGGATTAGAAAGCAGAGAAGGGTGGAGGAGTCTTGAAGGATGCTCGTTTGCTATAACCAAATGAGTTTTTGGTCAAAGTCCCTGAGCACAGTGTTAGAATAAAGAATGGAATGGGAGGAATATTTTTCAGCTATTTGGCAATCTAATAATGTCAGATTTAGGGTTGAGGAGAAGGAAAGTGTGGAGGAAATGGAAAGGAAGGAAAAATATCCCGAGATTAAAATGTTATCTCTGAATATTGTGCTCCAGCTACACAGTGACCAAGGGCTTTCATGCTGGTTGCAAAGTATGATGAAATCTTGGTTTCCTTGGGGCAGAAAGTAATGAACTGTTCCCTGTCACCACTAGGTGGAGATGTAGCTTTACCAAGCTTGCACTCCCTGGCTAAAAATGGCCTGCAATGGCTGTGAAATCCTTAACAAAAATTTAAAATGTTCAAGATTGATCAATTATGAATCATGTTGGTCACGAATTCACACTAATCTTTGGGTGGGGGAGATTAAAAAAAAATCTCACATCATACAACAACAGCAAAACCCCCTCAGTGTGCCGTTGTAAAGTTGTCCATGTGAATTACTATTTTTTTAAGCCATGAGTTCTGATGTTTAAGACTCTGAGAGAATAATCACGCTATGTTATAAATTGTGTGCTGCCAATACACACATATTTTCCTTTCTTCTCACACCAGCTGCTAGCTCATGCTATCAGTGGTCAGGAACAAACAAACAAAAACTACCCCTAAAAAAAAAATGTGGAGCTTCCTTTCCAACTTCATCAGTGGAAATGTGCCAGCAACTGGCTGGAGTTGGGAATTGTGTGTTCGAGTTTAAGGGGCTGCTTCTAAATGTAGTACTTTTTGAGAATCTCATTACCTCACATCTTGATGTGTGAAGTGTGATTCACAGCACAGTTTGCTAAAGGCTAGTTAGCTCTTGTCTTAACGGTCTTAGGTGTCTAATATCCCATTAATCAAACCTTAGTGAAATGAAGCATTTCACTTTGTTTTGGCTAAGCCTCTTCTGTCTACTTAGCTGACCCCTTTTCTTTTATGTTAACTTTTCTATGCCCATTGGTGGATGGCATGGGCTATCAGATGGCTTCCAGAATAGACAATGGATACTAATCGTTTTCTAGAAAGCCAGAGAGTCATTTATTATTTCTCTTTTCACACTTGTCTCTCAGATAAAAATGCTCCTGAAGTTCATTTAATCATTCACTCACATTTTCTCTCTCTCCTATTCTCTTGGTCTCTTTCATAGAAAGAATACCTCATAGATTTCAACTGTTGTCCATGTAACCCTACTCCTCAGAGAGCGTGGCTATTCCACCTGCCAGGATTCCATTTAAAGACTCCATTTTCTCATGAAGTAAAGGGACTCTCCGTTTATATATGGCCGGGGAAGTTCAAATGCCAATGCAATCATTGCGGCATTACAACCACGCAAGTGGAGACTCTCCGTGATGAATGCCGATGTTGAGAAAGAATGCATTGTGTCGTAAAGCAATCATTGCGGCGAAAAACGTTTAGGATTCTATTAAATACTGTCCCCTTAGAATTTCAAAATACACAACATTTTTTTTATTACTGTGCAAATTAATTTATGAAGAAAAGGAGGAAATGCTTTTAGTGACTGGGGAAAGAGGAAGTGGAAACAATGAAAATACAAATTGGATTTATATCTAAGATACTCCCTTCCATCTCACCAGGAATTTCCAACTGTTCTAAAGTAATATTGCCATAATCTTAAATTTATTTTTTAACTGTAACCCCACAGTCACGGCTAGACAAAATTAGACAATTCATGCACAATGAGTGCCATGTGAAAGGAGGTCCCATTTTCTGATGTCACTCCTGGGTATCCCTTAAAAGCATATTTCATCGAGGCTCCGATCAACATCACATGCATTAATTATTGTCCGACTCTAGAGGGAAGAGGTCTATGTCCAGAAGTCATCTTCCGGTGAATAGACAGTTCCTAATGAACATTAGGAGAAAAAATTACACTAGAGGGCGGGGGGGGGCAAGGCTGACCATTACCAGGATTGAAGCTTTAGGAATCTCAATGCAGATGGATCATACTCTGAAAAGAGCCAACAGCAGTGCAGCATGGAAATTATCTGTATGGCAATTCCTCTTTCTTTGTCATGTGGAAAACCTCAGAGGTCACCAGAGGTTTAGGTAGAAATGTAAAATCCTTTATTCAGTGGAACAAATAAAACTTACTTTTATTTATTTATTTATATATATATATATATTTATTTATTTATTTATTTATTTATTTATTTAGAAGGCTTCATGCCTACCGTGGAGCCCAGCATGGGGCTTGAACTCATGACCCTGAGTCAAGATCTAAGTTGAAATCCAGAGTTGGACACTCGACTGTCTGAGTCCTGGGGCTGCTCTAAAACTTGCCTGTGTGAATGAGATAGAACTTTGGTAAAAATATCTGGTTTTTGTTTTTTAATGCTTAATGTGCTAGGTACTACTAAAGCACTTTCCGTGGATCAGCTGATTTAATAATAAGATCCAGTGACGCAGTGGGATTGTTATCCCCACATTATGGGAGAGGAAATGGAGTTATAGAGAGGTGTAGAAACCTGGCTAAGAAGACAGCTCATGGGTGATGGGCTGGGATTTATACTCAGGTGAGCGGACAGAAACACCTACCATCATTCCCTCAGGTATAATATACAACTATGTATTTGCATTCCATATCTTGTAACTTAAAAAATATTTATTTATTTGCAGAGAGAGAGAGCATGAGCATGGTGAAAAACAGAGAGAGAGAAAAAGTGGGAGAGAGAATCCCAAGCAGACTCCACACTCTCAGCACAGAGCCTGATGTGGGGCTTGAACTCACGAAATAAAAGATCATGACCTGAGACAAAATTAAAAGTCACACTGAACTGGCAGAGCCACCCAAGCTTTTTAAATTTTTTTCTTGATAGAAAGAGTTTTCTTAGCTAATATGGACATATATGGGATCATAAAAAAATACCCGTCAAAGTATCACTTTTCCTGGAGGAGATAAATTTATTTTTCTCAATTCAGGTCTTCTTGATGTATGGTTATTTCCAAATAATTTAAAAATAGCATTTATACCATGGCAGTAGTTCTCCCAAAGCCATTGTAAGGTGCATAGTTTAATTTTATGGTGGTGGGGACAATGGGTGGCAGAACTGTACACTTACATGAGGGACGGTATTGGGAAAAGCAGTTTTTTTTAAATTTATAATAGTTTATTGTCAAATTGATTTCCACATAACACCCACAAGTAAGCCCCTCCATGACCATCACCCCGCCTCCCCCTCCCCCTCCAGTCCTCGGTTCATTTTCAGGGAAGAGGGAAAGCATAGTTTTTAAAAATCAGGCTATGTTCTTTTTTAGTATAGGTAAAAAAGTATTAAAATAACAAAATACTTCTGGAATAAAACTGTATGTTGCTTAGTGGACAGAACTTTTTTTTTCTTATTGCTTATTTATTTTAGGGGGGAAGGGGGAGAGAGAGACAGAGAGAGAGAGAGAGGGAGACAGAGGATTCAAACCAGGCTCTGTGCTGATAGCAGAGAGCCCGTTGCAGGATTCGAGCTCATGGGACGTGAGATCAGGATCCGCATCAAAGTTGGACACTTAGTCACCTGAGCCACCCAGGTGCCCCTGGACAGAACTGCTTTAAGCAATACTCATATGACTACTACACACGCACATTCCAAACCATATAAGAGGCTGCTTCTGAGCAAAACTGTACAGTCAACATAGGCTCCCTTTGCTCCAAGGAGACATCATTTGAACCATGACTATGAATACACATGGGTCTGATTTGAACACAGAAGTCAAGTTTTCATTAGACTGAAACTTTGAAAAAAATCATATCTAGGAAACAAACAAACAAACTCAAGTCAGAACTTAGTGGGCTCCAGGAAGAGACTGACTTTCTCTCCATCCACACTCTCCTCAGTGAGGCCCTGCCCCCACCTTCATCTGACATTAGTCTAAATACCTCCTAATCAGTGACAGATTGTGATGAAGAAATGGAGTGCTGGCCTAATCAGCTCTCTCCTCAAATATTAAATATTAAGAAAGGCTTCAGGAGAACCAGTCTTTGACACGAGAACGTCCAGATGTACGTGTACCTTCTGAGAAGCCAGTCTGTGTGGAAACCAAGAACCACAGAAAGAAGCCTGTCGTGAAAATGAAAACAAACCAACAAAAAAGAATTGGGTTGGTGGATGGAGTGGAGAGGCAGCTTCGTTACAAGCAAGCTTCTACGGACCAATTATCTTGGCTTCTCCCATTATGGGTTGTAACTCCCAACGGCCCTCAAAGAAAAGGTTCACAGACAGGCAGCCATTATGGAAGGGATGGACTAACAGGGACCAAAGAAGGGGCCTGGCTTTTTTGGCTTTAACACTTTTTTTGCCACGAGAAAGCTGAGGAAGGGGGGCCCGCAGACGGTCCCATTTAGTTCTGATCAAGCCATATAAAAATCGTCAGGGTGACATGTTTGACGGCTGCTAACTTCTGAGTTGAAGTGCATTTGCTCCGCATTTTCATTTTTAATTCCTAAGAGTCCCTACACCAAGATGTGTTTCCACAAAAATGCATTTTGTGCACATTTTCAGTTGTTGGGAATGTTGATCAAATCAGGTGGGAATTAAAAAAAAAGAAAAAGAAAAAGAGATGCCCACTTTGAAGCCTTCTCCATTGACAGAACATATGTTTGATCAAAATGCAATGTCATTTGTCTTTTATGGCTCTTTGTCGATCATGTTTGCTGGAAGGATAAGTGAACTCCATGAAAAGACATTTATCTAAATTATCCCCATAAAGCACCGTCACTCTGTGTAAAAAGAATGGGAGAAGGCCAGTCCGTACGCAGCAGCCTTACACTCGAATTATTTGAAGAGAAATACAAAGATACATCATTGGTAATCTGAGGATATGTATGTAAACTGTATATGTGCATCTATATGAAATTATGCATAAATATATATGTGCACATATCTGTGTGTGCGTAAACCAGGATCCGATAGACTAAATAAGCTAAAAGTTACCGTTGTGGTGAGCTGTTCGGTTCTTACACTTTCGAAATCCTTATAATGCACCAACATTGCTGCAAATGAGGAATCCTCACTGGCTCACATATAGCCAGTAACCAAATTGTAAACAAATATGGGTAATGTCTGAGAGTCTACGTGGACAAGTAGATAAGAAGATAAATGTCGAGTTTCTCTTAATTAGCCTTTCTTAATTAAAAACAGTGGCAGTATTGTGATCAAAATGAACTCTGGTGGGAGCGTGGTCACTTGGTCTTCTGGGTATCACTCAAGGAAAATTAGATTTTTTTTCCCCTTCCAGGATAAATTGTGCACTAAAGAAGGAATAAACGGTGTCTGTGAGCGGTGTCCCTTTGGTTTTTATCTGTGTGAGATGGATGTGCCTCTTGCCGTTTCCAGAATGGCGTGGGGGCAGACTTAGCCATCATTAGCACCCCAGGATGGATCCAATTCACTAATTACTTATGCTGTCCTGGTTCACTGAGATTTAACTACCAAGTCAATCCCATTATCTGCAGTCCTCCAAGCTTGCCAGAGCCATCCGTCTTTCATGGAAAAGCAGCACAAGGGTTATCAATTGGGCTCTGCAAGACTTGGGATTTTCTGACTTTGGGAGAAGGCAAGATTAGTCCCAACTCAAGTCCAGACCCCTTTAATCTGCCACTTTGGATGTGATAAAAGTACACGGTGACAATTATCCAGAACTACGTGGAGGAGCGGGAGGGGCCGAGCAGAGAGCAAAGGGAAGGGAGGGGAGAGGAGGAAAGAGGGAGGCGAGATAAAAACGCAAAGGACAGAACGCGGGCCCTGCTGTGACACGTGGCCTGCGGTTTCAGGCAGCTTTTCCCATCACCTCCAAGCGACTGACGACGATGCATCTCTTACACATGATGCTACAGTCAGAGATCAGGAATTCAAATATTCTGCAGGCCCGGGGCCCCCTCAGAGCAGAGGGACGGCTGGGCAGGGGCCACGGGACCAAGAAGGGACTCCAGGAGCACCTGCCAGGTTGCAAGGCCCCGTCTGTCCACACTGGCCGAGACCTGGGTCCGCATGGCTCCCAGGTCCATGCAGCTGGGTGATTGGCCCTAGCTGCCCCGCGGGGAAGGGCCTGGCATCGCCGGCGCCTTCGTTGGCACCCTTTAGGAAGCAGCAGTGTGGCTACTAATACAAAAAAGAATCTTCTGAGCAGCACGACGTCTTTTGGAACGGAATATTTGTCTTTACAAATGATGTCTCCGCTGCGAGCACTTGACACGGTGCTCGCAAACGTGTAATTGTTGGAAGTGTAATGACAATTATTTGCATATTTAATATTCAAACAGTACCGAAGAAGCGACCCAGACTGAACCTTTTAGGGGGGAAGATTTGAATACATTCACCATCAGCCCAAGGAGTCCCAGGAAGTAGGAGGCATCTGATGGAGAGCAAATGCAGGGATAATTGGCTTAAAGTTCAACGCACCACCGCCTTGGTGCTTTTATTCAAGGACACAATGGCATTCTCCGGACCCATGTGAGGTGGAAGGTCACCAACACCAGAAAGACGCTTTCTCTTGGCTCTGGTTCAAGCATTAGCTGTAAGACGCTCTCTATCAGCCTGGCTTTACATTAACCACTGTGACTCCTAGAACAGTAGCCAGGAAATGAGGATAAGAGTTTAGATTCTATGGGAAGAGATGATAGACACCAAATTCCTTGCACTTTTTACACTTATCCCCTGGCAAGTGGAAATGGCCTGCCCATTACTGTACCCCAAAGAAATCATGCATCTGGGAGGCCCCTGGCAATTCTGGGAGGGGGCAGTTTCTCAAAGTAGTTTCTCTTAAAGGAAAGTTACAGGAAACCCAGGACTCAGAACATTCCCTGTGCGTACGACACTCAGTGCACCAAATTTCTCAATATCGACAAAGGCTGGGGCCCTGGGAACCCTGGGGGCCTGCCCGCCTGTCTGAGCCAGCGCTAACTAGACACTCACAGCAGGCCAACCCGTGCTTACCCACATATGCCTACACATCTTGAACAACTTGAAACTCAGAGGCTGTGCAGCACGCTCCAAATCAGCAGGAAAGGAGATTTTAGATGGTGGTAATCAGCTCAGGGAAAACACACCTCACTGAAATCAATAGAATAATTTCTGATAATGTGGCCACTTGATCTGGTAATTTGGCCTTTTACCTGTCGTGAACACTTCAGTGGAGACTTCTGGAGCTATTAGACGCCTCTTACTTGGAGGCTATCCTGTTCTTGTCTTCCAAAGTACGTGCATAATGAGCTTTTGAATTTAGTGCTTTCTCTCCTTCCTCTTGCCCCTCGCTCTTGTCTCAAGGCCCCGCCGGGCCCCGGCTTCCTCTCAGACGTTTCTGAGTCAGCCCTTGCCCCTCCACAAGCCACGGCTTGTCACCAAAATGACAACAGACATGGGAGAGGCAGCACAATCAACTCAATTATCATTTTCTAAATTGATTAAAAAATCTAATGCATGAACAGAGATGGAACATCACCATTGCGGCCCCTGTCATCCCAGGCACCCGCTCCTGACAGGGCCAGAGCATGACAAGGGCTCTAATGAGCACTGTCTTTGGACCACGTCCACTGTCCCTGGACTCACCTGCAGCCGACGAGGTTTGGCAACATTGCCTGTGCACACCTGTCAGTCAGATAACGAACTCTAGGAATTACAAAGTACATGAGTTTGGCTTCTGAGCATGAAAGTGGTCAACCACTGTATGGTGACGTGGCATGGAAATACCAGAGCAAGGAATACTGATGGTGAACAGGTGTCTAGTTCCAGACACATTTCCACTTCCATTCATCTTAATTCTCATGGCAACCTGAGGAGACAGGTACTATATTCCCATGTGCCCATTTTAGAGATCAGGAAACTGAGGCATGGGGAGAATGAATCATGAGCCTGGTATCTTACAGCTTACAGAGGGTGAGACCGGGATTCACATCCAAGCATTGGCAGTGCCAGAGTCTACCCACAAACCGACTAACCGGGTCGGGGTTGTTAGCTACACTTCCTGATGTTAACATTGGGCATTACGCAGGGAAGCTAAAGTCATCTCCTGTCCGGAGATGTCTGGTTTAGTGTAGTATCACAGGACTCTGCTTGCCCCTTCACGTGTCACTTTTGAAAGAAGCTCTTCCAAAGTGTAGCTGACTGCCACCGACCCATGGGATCAGTTCATTGCTCTCCTTCGACGCAGAACACAGAAAGCTGAGGGGATTTAAAAATATATATATATATATTAAAATGTATATAATATTAAAACAACCCCTTGGGATACAAAGTTGAATTTCATTCCTTGTTAAATTCTTTGACGAGCAAAGTATTTAAAAAACACGTGACAATAATTAGCAGTATTTCTTTAGGGGTTTGTTGGTTTGACCTTAGCCTTTTAATCTGTCAAAGTATGTTAATCAGCCTGACAGACGGAAAGATAAAATGTGGAGGCAGATGCTCTAGTAGTGAAAGAGGAAGGGACAGGAGAAGATGGGGACCCAAGGGGAAGTGAAGGACATTATGGCCAATGGTCCTTCCTGGGAGACCCATCCAGGGTGGCCCCAAAAGTTTTGGCGCTAGCCAGGACCTCAGAAGCAACTCACTGTATTTATTCAAAGCCCAGCAAAGTGAGCAAGCTCATTTGGGTATGTCCCAGAAATCTCCTTTACTTGTGAGCTGAGGTTAACATAAATTTTGTAGTATAAAAATTTGTGGATGGGATGGGGGACACATACATGTCCTAATGTAGGGTCTGAATGTACAGAGTTGGCAGTTCCAACAGAACACCTCACGCTGCCCTGTAATTTTGGCAAAGGCATTTCCTGTTCACCAAATATCCATGGACTCTGCCATTTTTCCAGTCTCCTTGCAGTAAAGTGGGTCGATGTGACTGGGTGGCTGGAAAAGACATGTGCCACTTTTGAGTCACAGCATTTAAGAGCTTGCATGTGACCTTCCAGCTTTCTCGTCTGCTGAGGTGAATGCAAGACCTGGAATTCAACATGGTCCAGCTACCAGGTAAGGGATTCCCAAATTCCTGGGTTCTTTGGCACCTGGGTAGAGCTGGCACCATTGGATCTATGTTCTATAAGCAAGAAATAAATTTTGTTGTGACAAGACACTGGTTTCAGGGTTATTTTGTTACTGCAGCATAACCAAATCCTTTTCTGACTAGAATTATAGAACCATGTAAGTCTCTAGTAAGTGAATCGCACAGATCTTTTGAATTCACACAACATCAACCAACCATTTAGTTCATTACTATACCTAGATCAGATAGAGAGAATAAAGGGAAATTACTGAATACATCCTTCCTTGTGAAATTGTACAAGGTGCTGTATGTGAGCCATTTCACTCTGTACTCCCAGGATAAAAGGAGCTGGTTGATGATGTTTCCTCATTTGTTCAATAAAAAGGGAAATGAAGTTCAGGGAGGGTAGACACTTGCCTAATGATATATACTTCCAATTCTGGAATTCCATGTGCATCTTAGGAGTCAGGGAACAGACAGGATTCGCTGCTCATGCTTTCTGAGCCCTTGAGTCCATTATTCCATGGTTGGTTCAGCAAAGTAGCACTCCTGCATTTTTCTGTGAGAGAACCCCAAGCTTAAGAATTTTCTAAATTTCTCAAAGTAGGTTTCTATCACTTGAACAGGGATAGTAGAAGTATTTGAAAAAGGATCCCGGAGAACTCCTGAGTTCTAAGGAGAATGCCAGAAGTAGAGCCCCTCCTTATTTACATACATCTCCCCAAGAACCCCCTCACACACATTATTATTACTGGCTTCTTGATGAACCTTTAGACTTTCTTGGAGCACCTTTGTTTTTATATATTCCACAAAGAGTTTCATTACACCAAATACCTGTGTGTGTGTGTGTGTGTGGCTATGTTTAATACATAAAGCAAATTAGTCATTAATCAATTAATATACAGTATTGGCATTGTATGTAACCCTTTCTTAGAAACATGGCAATAATTCTATTTCTGTACATGTCACCTCCACCCACCAAACACATATACACCCATGCACTTAGATGCCTGTTAGCCCTTGACACACACACACACACACACACACACACACACACACACGGATGCACATACCTACATTTGTGCTGTAAAGGGTTCCTTGAGTCCTAGGGCAAGAAGTATAATGAAAAGGCTTGAGAATCACTGAATTAAGAGTTCTATTTTCTGGACAGCAATGCATAGAGATGAGAACATGGGAGATATGTGGAGGACATGAAGGTGGCCCACAAGAAGCAGGAGATGGTGTTCAAGTTCATTTACTCCATAAAATTTTCTTTAGCACCTGTGCTAATTCAGGCACCATCCCATGATTGACAATAAAGAAGACCATGACACAGTCCATCTCTCATGGAGGGTACACTTGGGAAACTGGTGGGGAGACTGATGTCCATTGTGTTTTGCTCAATAATTGATTCTTTTCTTATGCCACTGGCACCTTATCCCAAAGTGAATATCTTTTCTGCTGTGTCTTCCCCAATTTTCCCTCCTAACTATGTACGTGGCCTGTGAGTGATTTAATTCTTATTCATATTTTCAGGGACACCCGGCTGACTTAGTCAGTGGAACATGTAACTCTTGATGTTGGGGTTGTGAGTTCAAGTCCCATGTTGGGTGTAGAGATTACTTAAAATAAACTTAACTATTTCCCATATTTGCATGTGCATGTTATCTGTGTGCCAAGTTTACTATGACCTACTCATAACTGTGTCCTGGAACACTTACCTGGATGACTAAGCCACCACTGACCGCCGCCATTACCACTGTCTCCACCACCACCATTGTCATCCTGGTCCAAGTTTATGTGGTATTCTTTTATGTTCCAGGCTTCACATCATGATTTCATACATGCTTAGAAAATGTTGAAGCCAAGATTGAAATCCATGTGTTCTGGACCTCAAAGTCCAGTCTCTTCAAAAGTATGCTGTCCTCCACACCCACGCATCCAAAGCGTAATCCCTCCTTGCGTCCAACCCATTCTCTCAATTCAGTAGAAGTACCGTTATTCTGCCAATTGTCTTATCCAGAAAGCTGGAAGTCATTAGCTTCCGTCACTCAGCAGGTCCTGCACATTCAGACTCCTTAATTGCTCTCGATTTTGCCAACTTCCTTCTGTTTCTGAAGGAGAAGTCCCCATCAAGCGTCCTAGTCATTGCCTTGCCTCTAGTGCCTCTTTAAATTCATGGTTGACATTGTTGCCTGAGAGATCTTTCTAAAGACCTGAACTTCTCCAGTTTAAGCTGTCCAGAAACACCTCACAGTTTGTAGGGTAGAGGCCCAGCTGTCTGTCTGGCAGACCCAGCCTTCCACCCTGAGCTTGCCCTCTGGCCCTGGGCCTGCTAACCAGGCACCATTTCTACCGCCTCACTCAAGGGTCTTCTCACATGTCCTTCTGCTGTGGGCAGGGATCCACTACCTCTTCTCCCCTGTGTATTTGTAATTACAGTTGAGCCCCTCAGTGTACTTCAGCTTTTCCATCCCCTGCCTTTTCCTCGGGCTCACTTTTAAGATGTTCTCTATAAGATTACATCACAGCCTCACAACAACCCAGTATAAGCAGTAGGCAGAGGCAGGTGTTATTTTTATCACTGTTGGATAGAAGCAGAAACTGAGGCTTGGGACAGTTAAAGGCCATAAGCAGGAAACTGGTTGACAGAAGAACTAAATCAATGGTCTTGGGTTCTAAATCCTGAGTTTTCCTAGGCAATTTTTTTCAGATGAGAATTCCAAAGTGCTATGGCCATTCCCATTTTTCTTCCTTCAAGATGCTGTTCCTGCAGAAAGGGGGAAGTGTGTCTTATTTCATGCATCTCCTTGATTGTTCTGTTAGACAGCACAGCTTATTTTGTACTTAGCATCCTTTACTCTCTAGCTCTTCCTATGCAGGTAATATGGTGCAGTGTTAGGAGGAAAGTTGGGCTAGAATGTTCTAAATACTTGCTGTGTGACTTTGGGAAAGTCACTTCATGTCTCTGAACTCAGTTCCCACATCTGCAGTGTGACTGAGCTAGGAACTATACCATATGAGTTTGGAGGTCTTGTCTTGCCCTAGCATTCTGTACAGCCATGAAGAAGAAATAAAGTGTTTTGGCCAATCCATTGTTTCACAACAGAAGAATGTTGCCCAGCTAATAAGTATTTTATTTTATTATAAATTCTTTTACATTTATTTATTATTGAGAGACAGAGCTAGATATAGAGCACGAACAGGGGAGGGGCGGAGGGAGAAGGTGGCACAGAATCCGAAGCAGGCTCCTGGCTCTGAGCAAGTTGTCAGCACAGAGCCCGATGCAGAGGTCAAACCTACAAACCGTGAGATCATGACCTGAGCTGAAATCAGACACTTAACTGACCGAGCCACCCAGGCGCCCCTAAATTTTTTTCAAAAAAACTTTTTCAGACCTAATAGGCATTTTAAATGCTCAGTTTTATAAGTCACATCACACTCTCTAATACCTTAAATAGGGATGCCGTGAATTGGAGGCTTGAAGAGGATCATCTTTCACTTGGTGAACGAATGCAGATCTATTGTCTGAAGGAGATGTGATAGCTGCGGCAGGTCCTGTGTTCAAGTTTCCTCTCTGCCTCTGGTTGGCAGTGGGTGTTGGGCACATCATCTTCATGTCCAGGGTAATACAGCTCCACTTCCTCCTTCATGTTGTCTATGTCTAAGACAAGGGATATCAAAACCTTTTACAATGTTTTGGGATAATAAAAGGCATCACTACCATTATCTCTGATAAACCACTTCCTGTCTGGACCATGATTCCCTTTTCTGAAATAAAGGAATTTAGCTAACTGGCTTTTCAACTTTCTTAGTGTTGGACATAAACGATGATGATAATGATGATGAGGATGGTGACAATGATGATGATAAAGAGTTAGTGCTCACTCTGTGCCAGAATACGTGTTGCACCCTTTAAAGGAATCATGGGCTAGCCCTTTGATGGAATGACACTCAAAAGGACTTTCAGGTCTTAGAACATAAGACCCAGCACAGCAAGCATGGGCAGTGATCAGAATTGAAGGCATACTTGCTCCTGTGTCTTTCTCCTTGCCTGATTTGTTCATCACAATGCTCAAACATAGAACTGGACACCAGGTCTGATGCCTACTTCTTTGAATTCTTGACTCTGGCCTTACTAACCTCCTCTACTCTCATGAGATTCTTCCGGATCCCACCAACAAACACACTGATTGCCTTGATCTCCTGATGCCTCCGTTTTTCCTCATTTGGGAAGTCCTGCCTTTGTTCTGGAAATCTCTTCACTTCCAGGTTTGTGACTTCTGCGTCACTTTCTTGAGTTCTTACATAGCAGGTTCCCTCAGCCAGAATGAGTTTTGCCTCCCCAGGGCTCCCAGGGCATTTGTAGGGCGGTGTTGTGTCACCACGGGGGTCTGCTACTGGCTTGTTTACATGTTGTTCTTCCCTTTTACAAGTGACCAGGTCTCCCCCAATGCAGAGACTGTGCATTCCCTCAGCTAGGAAGGGCTCAGCTCTTGTTGGAACTATCGAGGGTCTTATGAAATGATGACTCAGATATTCAAAAAATACTTCCCACCAGCTTTGCTTTTTCCATTTTTCTCCAACATAGATTTTATAGTTTTACTGCGCCGTTTCCCGCTCCTGACTTATTGCCAGGAACTGGAATAATGAGTATACATGGCTAATAAATAAATATAAATACAAACATTCAAGTTCATCTTGTTTCTTCCACCCTTCATCCTAACTAACTACTTAATTATATATTTACCAAATGCTGCAATCTTAACCTGACTTCATCTGCTAAAGGTCTTCAAATTCATTATATTTCCACACAAGAGGACTTTACTTTGTACAGGCGGGTTTCAGGTGGTGTGAGGGAGGCAGTGAAGATGACACTGCCCCTGGAGTGGTAGAAATTTGTGCAGAAATTGACACTAATCTGGAGAATATGATCAGAGCCGTGGGATCCTTGGAAGCAAATTGCTTTGAGAGCTCAGAGAGAAAGGGACAGATTACTTAGGCTGGGGGAATAGCCTTCCCCCAAGGCTATTCCACCTTCATAAAATTAAAGGAAATGGCAGTCTGCAAAGGGTGTACCAGGAGTGCACGGAACTCAAAACTGAGGGGGAAGGCCAGGCTGCCTGGGACAGATGGGCTAGATGGCAGAAGCAGAGCAGCCGTGGATAGAGGTCTAGACTTTGGCACTAGAAGGAGAGAATTGGGCCAGAGTACAATGAAATTCGAATCCAAAGGCAGGGCTTAGATTTCAACATGAAGGGTACTGAGAGTTGATGGAGATTTCTGAGCTGGAAGCAGACACTTGGGGGACCACAGATGCCTGTTTGGGGTGTTCGCTTTGGCCCAGCATAGAGGAATGTTTGGAGAAAGAAGAATCTACTGTGCACAGAGAAGCTATTGTAATAGTTCGATCATAAATGTATTGATTATCTTAGAAGTATTATTTAAGCAAGTGTCTGATTAACCTGTCATGAAGAACACAGGAATAATTTAGAACAGCATTCCTAATCCACCACTTTAAATGTAGCTATGTTATTAGCAATTGCAAGAGTTTGAACCTTTGAAGAAACAGTCTGGAAATGGCACCATCCAAAATGGCCTTTGGGTGTCCTAAACCACAAAGCCTAGGACTTAAAAAGACCGTCTACCCAATCCTTCTAAGTCTTGTCATTTTGCAATGGATTCTTCTTTCTGGACTTCTTGTCAGGCATCCCCCTCAGGACAAGGAATCTCAAAGCCCTCACTCCAGCTTTCTCCCCACACTCCCTCCCCACACACCCTTTGTATTTTGGTACCAATCCAGAGCTCCTCTTGCCATTTGCTTTTTTTCTTCCCTGAAACTCAGATACTCTGTCAAGTGCTGTGGTAGAATGCTAGAGAAGCAAATGCAAAGGGGGAGATGATGGCGGGGGGAGTTTCTTTCTTCAAGAAGCAATATCTTAGAGGTGGGCTGTCAGGGATCCCACAGCATCTGAAGTTTCTGAGACTGAATGAAAGAAACACTCAGCTAACAAAACGGAGCGCTGCACAGGACGCTTCATCTGCTCTGGCCAAATCCCTTCTTTCTTTCCATCCTTTCTTTCCTAATAACAGCTGCCCTCTCATTCCCTGTTACTCTGCTGTGAAGAACAAAACCTCCCTCCGACTATCTGTTTTTCTTTTCTTCCCCAGAGTAGGTCTCATTACTGGTGATTAGCAGATGATTAAAACCAATTCAGCTTCCCCCAGTAGATATTTTCTCCCTGTTTGTGCCTAACGCGTCAGCCTTCAATGAACGTGCTCCTAAGCTTATTAAGAGGCTCAGAGGATTAACTGCCGCCAAGCTCCGCGGCTCCCATATTGTGATGCAGGGAGTGACATAGAACCATTTGCGGAGCACAGACAGGACCGCTGGGACCAAACTATCTAAATCATGATTTTATTTTCCATGTAGAGCAAGACAAAAAAAATCCCGACAATAATTACAAAAATCTAACGTTTGGACAAGTCTGAAAATATCCTTAAACTCAGTGGCAGAAAACAGGCTAAATCCTTCACAAGGGACATCAGTGTGTGTGTGTGTGTGTGTGTGTGTGTGTGTGTGTGTGTGTGCGCGTGCAAGCGCGCGCGCGTGCGCTAGTTTACATGAATGTAGAATCATACAGTGTATCCATGTCCACACCCATGTATGAAGATAAAGGCCTTCAGTCTGCATTCACTTTGGTGTCTGCACAAGATGCTTTTAAGTTCGCTTTTGGATAGATCTCTTTTTTAGTAGAGATAGAAGGGTCGACTTAGAATATAACACTCTATAATATAAAGAACACCTGATTTTCCAAAACTGTTCTATTTGGATATTGGCAGATACACATGAAGAAATTCTAAGTAACTGGCATCCCTTCTGTTTCAAACCACAAAGATATCATACGGCTACGGTTTAGGAGGCCTATTTCCCTACCCGCAAGGGTTTTCTTTCATGTATAACTAACTGTATGTTAATTACAATAATAATGGTGATATATTTATGAGCTGGGATCACAGTCAGTAAGTTAGGAAGTCCAAGGGGCTAGTTTCAGAAAGTTCTGAAAGCAAAACCTCAGGGTATAAGTGGGGCAGGTGGTGCATTTAAAAGGCTGCATTTCAGGGGATGGAATTGTTTTATTGTTACAAATGGTCTCTTATTCCAAATCTTTAAGTTTATTCCATTTATT
Source organism: Suricata suricatta (assembly GCF_006229205.1). NCBI lineage: Eukaryota > Metazoa > Chordata > Mammalia > Carnivora > Herpestidae > Suricata > Suricata suricatta. The sequence goes on along the minus strand of NC_043703.1, from coordinate 84,519,581 downwards.
TTTTTCCGCCTTTTCAATGCAGCTTAACTCTGAGCGTGCTGGAGCTTGAAATCTAGTTTCCGATTCATAATAGCAACAGGGTTTGCAGAAAATGTCAACAAATCCCTCCTCACCAGGGGAAAGTAGGAAATGTGAAAGGTAAGTCACATCAGTCTCCCCTGGTTGCCTGATGGACTACGTCTGTAGGAAAGGAAAAGCAAGAAAAATCTCAGCAACCAAGCAGAGAAACCCAGCAATGCCACAAAAACAAAGGGAAACCTGACAAAACAATAGGGAAGTAATGAGGGCTTAGAAAAAGATATTGTCAATCACCAAAAATGGCACAATCATCCTTTATTTAATTTCTATCATTTAATATCTAAGGGAAAATGACAGACCAGGAGTTCTTATTGGTTCGATTTCACCAGCATTTAAAAAAATTCCCGTGATATCCCTGACCTTGGTTGGCCCCAATAAGTAGGTAATGGCTGAAGGATCAATTCCCTCTTCATTAAACAATAGGTCCCAAACAAATGCAGTTTATGCAATCAAGTGCCAGTGAGGCACAACTGAAGGTATGAATGATATTCACAAAAGTGCTGTGATAAATACCAGGAAAACATTTAGAACTGAGGACCTACAAGGATGTAACTGGGAGGTACAGGAAACAATTATGGTTGAATAGGCTTCTAAACATAATGTGATGGACCCATGAAGCATAAATACGGGGAAAAAACAAAACTATTGTCATGATTAGACAAAGATAAATATTGTTTAATGAAATACTTTTGCTAGGAAATATTTCTCTGGGGCTGGGGAAAATTCCCATGGCCAGGAAGAGCCAAGTTCAGAACGGGGGCGATGCCAGCCTCCATAGATGAATAAAAGAAAGAGTGACATGGGAAGGGAAAGTTATTTCTGTTCCTTCCACAGCCAGCTCCGCGCCGTCCAGGCCAATGAGTGCAACGTTCCGCACTAGGATCCCTTCACCTGCTGAATTAAACATCATAAGGAGAAGACGGCTTGTTTTCTTCCCAGTTCTTCAAACAGCCTTCGCAGTAGTGCTGGGCCACGATGCAATGGTTGCCCTGATACTTACGAACTCCTAGAATTATTTCTGGTTCCTTGATATACGGGGTCGTTTCCGCCTTCATAATTTGCTCTCTATTCTTCTTTTCAGTGTCAGAGGATAGAATTACACAAGACATATGATAGCACCTGTCAGGAGAGGTTGTACCTGGCAAACTCCTTTTACCATTATTATCAGAATACCAGAATGGTGAGGAACGATGATTTGAACCAGCTCTGAAAATTGCTAGTGTGTGACCTTGAAGAATGGACTTACTTCCTTGAACTTCAGTTACAGTGTCTGTAATGTGGCAGCAATATTACCCATCTTGTAGGATTAACAAGGATTAATACCATAACAAGGCCTTTCAGATAGGTTCTCAAACGACTCAGTATACTGCTCACTGACAGAGTCGGAGCCCAGTAAATTGGTCATATTATGAATTATGTCAACAAGCGCAATGCACTATATGAAACGCTTTAAGATGTGTGGATCCTACCTTGGGGGGAGCCTACAAAAGGAACTGTTTGAGTTAATTAAGACACCTGTAAGAAGTTTGAGAGACGATGACTACCTCTGCTAAGCCTGAGTCTTATAGGAGTTAGAAGGTGTTAGAACTGGGTGAAGCAGAGAGATAAAAGTTTACGGGACCAGGAACACATTAGAAGATCAATAACCATCCAAGGCAGCCTTGTGAAGGGATAAATGAGACTAGTGATAATAAATACGGTCTGGGATTGGGGGGGGGGTGTCCAGCACTGGGTGGCAGGGAAACAATCGTGGAAGTTGAACTGGGACTTGCTGTGTGAGATGGGCAGGAACCCACCACGGACGGTCTGTCCAGGCATCTTCTGTTGTGCTGTCTAGAGGCTTCTGTCCAGACGGCCCTCCCCTGGATGCCTCCTGAGCAGGGGCTTGCATGCTATTATGTGTGAGTGAATATTCGACTGGTAGGAGGGTTATTACTATTATTATTAATGATAATACTACTTGAAACCACAGCCAATTTAACCCAACCATTTGGAAGAGCTACATTGCCCTATTATCCAATTGATAATTTCAGGGTTTGATTCACAGGCGCAATCATAAGAAAAACAAGGAGAAGACTGTCTCTCGGTTGTGTACATATGCATAGACTTTGCCTTTTGAGAACATAATTGGGGATGGGAGTTACAAAGAAAAGATCATTAAGAGTTACAAAGAAAGAGGGGGGGAGAAACCCATTGCCTTCTCGTGCCGTGTGCCAAGCCCCTGGAGGCCTGCTCCACACATGTGAGCTGGAGGCAGTGCCCAACCAACTGGAGCAGAAACAGGGCAGGGAACCTCGGAGGCAGCAGACATCAGGGCAGAGAAATAAAAGGGACATAGAGGCAAAGGAAAGTGTTGTGTTTGAAGAAAGCTGCAAAGGAATCTTCCATTTAAACATTAGGCAAAAGTAGCAAATAAAGGTCCCCTCAGCGACCCCCCTCCCCTCTCTCCCTCCTCCAATAAATACAATGTCTTCAGCTGCCAGGATCTTTATAATAATGTACAGATTGGTAACTAAAGCCTTTCAACTCTGCAGTTCCTACTTGTGGTCTGAAACTGAGCAGGGGTGAAACCAGAAAGGGGCGATTTGCAGAGACACAGTGGGTCTTCTAGCACTAATCCCAGAAACACTCAAGCCTGTGAGAGGATGGAGGGGAATAGAGTGTTTGCAAAAGCAAAGGCACGCCTGTTCCACATTTCTGGTCAGAAAGAGAGCTCCATTTAGCAAAATAGGTGCACGGAGAAGCAAACAGCTTGGTGGTTTTAGTTAAACATGAAAAGACAATTAGGAATACCAAGGGTTAAAATTGATCACTCATTTGAAAAATAGAAACATATATTCCTAAGAACTTCCTAAGAAGTACGTTAAATAGCAATAACATCACTCAGTTTTGGATTCTGCCAATAGAGAAATAAAGAACCAATCTTTACCTATTATCTATCATCTATCTATCATCTATTTATCATTTATCTATATATCCACCTATATTTTTACCTTTTTACTTTTTCCTATAATACTAGCCTTTAAAGGTAGTATCTAATATATCTTGGATTTTCCTACAGAGTCTACTTTAATGCAGTGGAATACATACACTTTGGTCTTTTAAAATTTTTTAAAATGTTTTGTTTATTTTTGAGAGAGAGAGACAGTGTGAGCAGGGGAGGGTCAGAGAGGAAGGGAGATACATTATTCGGAGACAGGCTCCAGGCTCTGAGCTAGCTGTCAGCACAGAGCCTGACGAGGGGCTCGAACCCATGAACCGTGAGATCATGGCCTGAGCTGAATTCGGGTGCTTAACTGACAGAGCCACCCAGGCGCCCCTGCTTTGAATATAAGTTTAAAAAATAGGATATAAGTATAAGAGTATAAAAATGTATATAAGTAAAAAAAATCTTTGTAAAACTCTGTAAAGAAATGACTTGATGCAGTTTCAGGATTAGCACTTCCTTAAAAATGATACAGCAGTGATGTCACACATTTCCTTGACCATTTCATTAGCATTTGATTCTCCGTCTGTTGTGCCATTGGCCGGCATGATTGTAAGGTAATGTGACTGAGGTCTCCTGGCCCGTGGACACTGTAGCATTATAGTGTCAACTTCTGCTCAGAAATGTTAATAGCTAACACTTAAGTGCCAAGCACTGTTCCAAGTGCTTTTGAGCAATGTGTTATTGAAGTAGGTGCTCTTGTGATTTTCCTTTTACACGTGAGGAAACTTGCACCGATAAGTGACTTGTCTGATGCCCTGGTGTCATGAATAAGGGTGCTGAGGTTGAACACAGGCTTTCTCACTCTTCAGTCTGCATTTAGGCTTCTCTGCTTCTGGTGTTGCTTTTTTTCTTCACGTTTCACACAATTTCTTAGAAGTCTCAGTTGCTTGGCTGTGCTAAGAAGTAGTCCTCATGCTGGCCATACTTTTCAGGTCCTACATTTCAATACTAGTGTGGATTGTAATCAAACACCTGTCCACGTATCTTTCCTACATCCTTCTCACTGAAAGAATCAGAAAACAAGAATATCCCAGATATTCTGGATGAAAAAAAAATTATTTCATTTTGATAAAAACTGTGAGCTTGATCAGGCTCCCTAATATACAGGGGCAGGTTTATAAGGCTTATCAGATAATTTTATCTTGTAAAAATACCAATACCAATACCTAATATCAATGCAAGGAATGAGAAGGTTCATTCAATCCTTAAAACCTACATAAGGCCCAGCTAGGTTTCTGTGAAGATATATGATTGTTTAGTAAAGCTAATTAAAAAATATTCATAACAATATTTGTAACATTTACTACAAAATATTATAAGCATACTGTATAGTAAAAATGGTGCATTAGAGAAGAGGTCTAAGAGTTTAAGAGAGATTTAAAGCATTTTAAGATGTTTAAGGAGTTTAAAAGTCAGAAGGAAAGAGAAAGCAAGCAAGCAAACAAGCAAGCAGAAAAGGATGAATGGAAGGAGGGAAGGAGAGAAACAGAGGTAGAAAAAGTATAAAGCCCAGTTAAAAAGGTACAGAGGATGTAGTTTTTGCTGACACCCAAAATGAATTGATTGCTGTATTTTTAAAATTTATTTTAAGAGAAAGAAAGAGCATGAGCAGTGGAGGGGCAGAGAGAGAGGGAGACACAGAATCTGAAGCAGGCTCTGTGTTGTCAGCACAGATCCCAACGTGGGGCTCTAACTCATGAACCATGAGATCATAACCTGAGCCAAAATCAAGAGTTAGATGCTCAACTGACTGAGCCACTAAAGTGCCCTTGATTGCTGTACTTTTCAATGAAATTTGGCTCTAAGTTTCAAAACCTAAGGGAAAAAGGAAAATGATAACTTGAAATCATTGCATTATGATATTTCATAAATATTACATTTTATTTTCTTAGATCGTACATATTATGTTTAGAAGTACTTGTTATGTTCCTAATTCACAGTTTATTAAAAGTGCTAAATATAAGTGAACACAGATATTCGCATTCCACTTGAGTAAGTCTCTGCTTTTGTATGACGAATATAATGTAAGTCAGTCTCTGGAGGCTTCTGAATTGAATTATCACATCACTGATACCTTGTTATTAAAGACATCTTAGTTTAAGATAAAATATCACTTGATGCTGGAAGGTAAGCTGATCAACTAATTACTTGACAAGTTTCAAAAGAGATTCCCTGAAAACAAATAGAAGGAACACTTTTGAAATTGAAATATAATTATAAAGTAATGAAGATTATGTAGTACTTAGATCCTTGAGTATTGACACTGAACAATCAAACATGTGCCTGGGAAATGGTGTGAATTTTCCCAGGCAAATAGCTTCCTCATGGCTTTCCAGGATGGCTTCTTGTAGGTGGAAGTTGGCACAGGCTTTTCCTGTCTGTGGAAGTCAAGGACACTGGGCATCCTACGCTTGCACACTCTGGACAGATGTCAGAGCCACGTTTTGAACACACTCAGCTTGAGACTCAGTCAGTTGACTGATACCTAGAAATCAGGGATTAGAAAAGAATCCCAGTTTTTATGTATGCAGGGCAATGTTCTTCCTCTAAGCAGTTAATCTTCTGCAGGCCAATTAAGTCTACACTTCAGTATCTACTTCAGTTTTTAATTTGAAAATGAGAAAGACAACTTCTATCTCACTTATTCATTCAATGAACTAATATTACAGAGGGAACAAAGCAGACACAAAGCCCTTATTCTAGTACAGGAGACAGATAACATCAAGGATATAATGTATCCAATGGTGGTGGTTGCTATGGATCCAAATAAAGCAGAATTAGGGTGAGGGTTGCTGCTACCTGAAGGGTCTTTCAGGGAAAACATCTATAGAAGGGATTATTTGAACAAAGATCAGAAGTATGCATAGATATCTAGAAGAAGATTACTTCAGCCAGAAGAAACAGCAACTGCAGAGGTCCTGAAGTACATGCCTTCTTAGCATGTTGGAGCAATAGTGAGGAGACCACTGTGCCTGGGACTAAATGAGTGAGAGGAAGCAGAGTAGGATAATTAGGGAGGTAAGAAGAGACCAAATCATGTTGTTACAAGGACACTGGTAAGGATTTCTTATAACAACAAAACAGAATAATGTATTATTCCAAATCCTCCTCCTTATTACTAAAAATACTGGATTTAACATATCAAACAAGCATAGAAGACTCTGAAAAGTGGGAAGATGGATTACCTAGCATCCTTGGACATGAGAAACATAATGGTATGTGGTGACTTCCTTTTTGCTCCCTGATGTCCTGTATAGGACCTTCAGGATCCTCCATCTAGAACTGCCGAAAAGCACCAACAAAAAATAAAAATACCATTCCCCGCTCCCAAACAACAGAAAAAGCCCTTTGCTCCTTTCCCCTGATAGTATCAGTATTAATGGGGAGCTGATTGTATCAAAGAAGTAATGTGAGGTGGTGCTCCAAATGGGGAAAAAGGTATCAGTGGGACCAAGTGAGGCTAAACTTCCTAAGGAGACAAGTGTGAGTCAGTACTTCATGTCTGCCCTGGTGGTGTTGCCAAAACTCATCAAGAGGTGGATCCTGTCCATCCAGTCCTCATGCAATATCTAAACAGTGTCTACTAAATTAAGATTAGACAAAGAGCCAGAGCCCCTATAATATTTTTAACAAAAAAGTTAAAAAAAAAGAGAATCAAATGGAAAGTATAGAACAGAAAAAATATAACAACCCAAACCAAAGCCAAACCAAACAAAAACCAACCATGAGATGGGTTCAATGACAGACTGGATGTGACAGAAGATGGTGTCAACGCCCTTGAAGATAAGTAAATAGAATTTGTCCAATCTGAGCACAGAGACAATAAATTGAAAGAAAATGAACAGAGGCTTAAGGCTTTGAGGGGCATTAACAAAGAGCTAAAATTTGTGTTATCAAGATTAAAGAAGGAGAAGAGAGACCATGGGATTAAAAAAGCATTCAAAGAAATAGTATCTGGGAACTTACCAAATTTGGCAAGAGATGCAAGCCTACGGATTCAAGAATCTGAGTAGATCCAAAGAGGATAAATCCAAAGAAATCCATATCTAAACACATTGTGATTAAAGTTCTGAAAACTAAAGAAATAAAGTAAAAAATAAATGAAGTATTGAAAGCAGCTTGATAGAAACTTACAGGGCAATGCCAATTCAAATGAGTGTTAATTTCTCATCTGAAATCAAAGAGATGAGAAGGTGGCAAAACATGTTTCAAATATAGAAAAGACAGAACTGTTAATGTGAGTTCTAGTCCTTGTGTAAATACCCTTCAGAAATAAAGGGAAGGGATGCCTGGGTTAAGCATTCAACTCTTGCTTTTCGCTCAGGTCATGCATGACCTCACATTTTGAGAGATTGAGTTCCACTTTGGACTCTGTGCTGACAGCATGGAGCCTGGTTGGGGTTCTCTCTCTCCTTCTCTCTCTCTGCCAATCCCCTACTTTCTCTCTCATTCTCAAAATAAATAAACAGTAAAAAAAAAGAAAAGTAGAAAATAAAGATGTTGCTCAACAAATGAAAACTAAGAGTACATGTTGCTAGTGAATGTACTCTTCAAGAATGTCTAAGGGACATTCTCTACGAAGAAAAGAATTGATAATAGAGGAAAGCTTAGACATTTATAAAGGAAAAAAAAAACCCATCAGAATGAATAAAAACAGGGGTAAATATACTTCACATGAGTTTCTTATATCTTATCTGGTGATTGAAACAAAAATTATAAGACAAACTGATGTGGTGCTCAATATACATTGAAGAAATACTTGAAAAACTTATACTAAGATTTCTGATTCTTACCACTCAACATGCTAAGATGTCTATACCAGTAAACTATGATAAGTCATTGCATGTATCTTGTAATACATAGAGCAACCACTAGAAAAATTCCACATATAATATACTTAAAACATTATAAAATAAATAAAGACAGAATCCTAAAAAGTACTCAAATAATCTAGAGGAAAGTAAACAAAAAAAAAAGAGAAACAGAAGGAGGATCAGAAGAAACTAATACTAAAATGCCAGAGTTAAGCCTTCTATGACAATAATTACTTTAAATGTAAATCTTATAACTACACCAGTAAAAGGAAGGTAATTAAATGGACAAAAAATAGACCCCAAATATATACCATTTACTAGAAATCCACCTAAAACTCAACAGCATGAGCATGTTGAAAGTAAAATGAAGGGGGAAATATGCCCCGTGTAAACATTAGTCAAAAAAAAAAAAAAAAGAAAACAAAAAACAACCTCTAGGCATTATATTAATATCAAGTAAAATAGATACCATAGCAAAGAAAATTATTAGAGGCAGAGAGGACATTACATAATGATCAAATTATCAGTCGTAAATTGAAAATACATAATACAGAAGAAATACAAAATACAGAAGAAATGGATCTATTCCTTGAAAAGTACAAATTACCCAACCCAATCATGATGGAATAGATAATTGCTATAGTTCTATCACCATTGTAGAAATTAAATTTTTATTTTAAAATCTCCTGAAGAAACCTCCATGCCCAGATTATTTCATTGACAATTTTTAGCAAACATTTAAAAAATTAACACCAATATTATACAATTTCTTGCAGAAACCAGAAGAAAGGGAGACATTTCTCAGCTCATTTTTTTGAGACTAGAAATGTCCTTTTACCAAAATTAGACAAGGAGAGTATCATCTGCCCCCCAAAGAAATGTACACATGAATAGCTCTCCTGAATTTAGATGTTAAAATCAACAAAATTTTATCATACCAAATCTAACAATGTGTAACAGGAATTATAAAATGTGCAAGGTTGTATTCCAGGTATGCAAAATGGGTTCAATAGTTTAAAATCAATGTTACCCATGATATGAACAAGCAAAAGAAGAAAAGTTGTATGTTTTATTAATAGATGAAGAAAAAGCATTTGATATCAGTACCCATTCATTAAAAAAACTCACTAAAGAAAAACATAAGAAACTTTCTTAACTTGATAACAATGATCTATGGAAAAACTGCACCTAACATCATCCTTGATGGTGAGAGATTTTGTCTTTATGATTGGAAACCAGGCAAGGATACACACTGACTCTGATTCACATAGGACTAGAAATTCTAGCCACCGCAGTAAGACAAGAGACAGAGACAGAAGGCATACAGGTGAGACAGAAAGATTTCAAGTGGTCTCTATTTGAACATGACATGATTGCGTACATAAAAATTCCAAGGAATTGAAAAAAGAAACCATCAAAAACAAAAATAAAAAAGAAGAAAAGCAAGAAGAACGCTTCTCAGAGCTCATCAGTGACTTCAGGGACATCTCAGGAGGCATGATAAACACATAAAATTCAAACTCATTTTTATACACTAACAATGAACACATAGAAAGCAAAATTAAAAACATAATACCATTTATGAACACTCCAAAGAAAATTTAATGCTAGTTATAAATGTAAAAAAGCATGTACAGGATCTGTATGCTAAAAATTACAAAATGTTGAGAAAGGAGTAAAAAAAAAAGAAACCCGAATAAACAAATATACTGCGTTAGTGGATTAGATGATTCAAGTGGTGAAAATGTCAATTCTTCCCAAATATCAAAAGATGAATGCAATTCCTATTAAATCCCAGCAAGTTTGGGTACATAAACCAGCTTAGAAAATTTGTATGGAAAGGAGCATCACCCGAGATAGTCAAAACAATCTTGAAAAGAAGAGTAAAATGGAAGGAATCATTCTACAGATGTTCAAGGTTATTGTACAGTTGCTTTAGCCAAAGGAGCCTAAGTAATGTGGGTAGTACGAAAAGGAGATAGACACCAATGAAACAGAGTGGAGAACCCCCAAAATAGTCCCACAAAAACATGGCCAGAAACTATTTGCAAAGGTGCACAAAGAATTCAACAGGGTATAAGTAGTGTTATGACTGAATCATGTCCCCCCTCACAATTTAGATGCTGAAGCCCCAAACTTCAATGTGACTATTTTTGGAGATGGAGCCTTTGGGAAGTATTTAGGATTAGATGAGGTCATGAGGATTGGACCCTTATGATTGGATGGGGGCCTTAAAAGAAGAGAGACAGCTCACATTCACACTGTCTCTGCCATGTGAGGACAGTGAGAAGACTGTCATCTTCAAGTGAGGAAGAGGACTGTCACCAAGAACTGAATTGGCTTTTATCTTGGACTTCCCAAATTCCAGAACTGTGGGGATTAAATGCCTTGTTTAAGCCACCCAGTCCATGGAGTTTTGTTTTGTTTTGTTTTGTTTTTTTATAGTAACCCAGGCGGACTTACACAGACAGCCTTATCAATAAATGAGGCTGCAAATCTGGACATCCTTAGTAAAAAAATAAATTGGAAAAAAAAGAATCTTAACCTCACACATTATACAAAAATTGACTTCAAACGGATCAGACTTAACTGTAACATGTTAAATCTATAGTCTTTTCTCTCTAAGGCTAGGAAAACAGTGTCAGACTTGACACCGAAAGCATGAGTCATGATGAGAAAAATGGACCTCACCCAAATTAAATCCATTTGGTCCTAAATTAAATTAGACTTGGTCAAAATTACAAACCTTTGCTCTGTGAAAGCTCATGTGAGGAGGATGAAAAGACACTCTACAGAATGGGGTGCAGTGTTTGCAAACCATATACTTGATAAAGAAGTGGTACCTAGGATACATGACAGACTCTCAAAAGTTGACACTAAAAAATAAACAATTCAATTAGACAGTGGGGAAAATACATAAACAGACATTTTACAGAAGAGGATATACAGATGACAGATACACTGACGGCTGTTCTACATCATTAGCCATTAGGGAAATGAACATTAAAACTACAATGATGTAGCACTACACACCTGTCAGAATGGTTAAAATTTAAAGAAAAAGTGAAAACACCAAATGCTGGTGGGGATAAAAAGAAATGAGTCATTCAGAGATTGCTCATGGTGATGCAAAGTGGTTCAGCCATTCTGAAGGACCTATAGTTTGGAAAGTTTCTTATAAGAGCAAGTATGCAGCTATCAGATGACCCAGCAATTGCAAACTTGTTTATTTATCTGAGAGAAATGGAAGCTTATGTTCACACAAAAATCTATATATAGATTTTCATGGAGGTTTTATTTGTAATAGACCCAAACTAGAAACAACCTGGATTCAACAGGTGAATTATAACTGAACTATGGAACATTTATATCAATACAACTTTGAATTAACCTCTGATTAACATGGATCTGCAGGAAGAGAATTTTTGTCCCACTTGAAGACCATGGCAGAGCAAAGCAGCCTGCAGCTCTCCTGGACCACTTCATTCAGCCAGTGCAGCTGTCCTCACATCTGCATCTTTGTCTGGGGTTCTCCAGACCCAAACCACGCCCCCCCACACACACATAGGGACACCAAACATGCCAATGCATTTGTGCATTTGCTCATATCTGTGAAATCTCTCTGAGTACCATGGAGTAACTTCCAGGGCAAACATGCCTATGGAAAGATGTGAACGAAATCCCCCTTTCCTTCTCCAACAGTTTGTGTTAATTTCCTCCACTGGGGTGTCTCTGAGCACAGATGGTAAGAGAGACAAATGACTCTTCCCATGAGAGCAATCCTATCTGGAACTTCCTGCTGCTATCATGTGCTACTGTCATATCACCTGCCATAGCTTTTCACCTCTTGGACAGAGTGACTATCTTCAAAAAGCCTTTAGAAATGACTTAATCCAAGATTGATAGCCTTGTATAACTAATGCATAGGGAACTGATACCCGAGATTTGCTAACTCATCCACCCCCCAGTCACATATTTTAAATAAAACAAGGAGACAAATACAGCATATTTTCATACTCAGGAACATTGAATGGGAGTATTGTTGTAAGCAAAGCTCCTGACCTGATTTGTGCATAGACAGTAACAGGTAGGAAAGAACCTTGTCATCCGGAGATTGACACATAATAATTACTCCTTGTATTATACCTGTATTACGGTAATACTCATCAAAAGTTTCCCCTCCCCCCCCTTTCTTTTTGCTTTTAAACATCAGTGTTGGATTATGGCAGCTAACCTATGTTTCAAGAATAAATATATTCATATTAGTGAGAGAGAACTAGATATATTATAATATTGAATTAATTGAAAAGTAAACATGGCCAATAACCCATGAACACTATAAATGAGATTTCTGTGTATAAATGTTTGATTCTTCTCTGTGGATTATGTAATTGACAGTATCAGGTAATTTCCATTTAACTACTTTTTATTCATATGGATGAAATTTTTTTTCTAGGCATAATATGACATTCTAGGGTATAATTATAGACAATGTGGGCCCTTTCCCCCCTTAACAAAAGGGTCACACCAAAAATTTATTAAAGGTTTTGTGTGAAAACGTGGTGAACAATGTTCTCAGAATGAAATTCTTTGTTACAACCATTGAGAAAATAATGGTGATTTTTCTAGAAATGAAACTCCTTAATAAAACATTTCCCATTTTATGCATTATTTAATGCAAGGAACAGTTTTTGAGACCTTTACTTTTAATTTTTTAAAAAAGAACCTCAGCAGCCCTTTATTATTTTTTTTTCAAATGTTCATTTATTTTTGAGAGAGAGAGCAGGGAAGGGACAGAGAGGGGAGACAGAGGATCTTAAGTTGGCTCTGAGCTGAGAGCACAGAGCCTGATGCAGGGCTTAAACTCACAAACCATGAGATCATGACCTGAGCCAAAGTCAAACACTTAACCGACTGAGCCATCTAGGCATCCTGAGAACTTTACTTTAGAAGATGGGAAAGTCCCATGTTGCTTTAACTCTACCATCTTTTATTTGTCTCGTGCTCACTCACTTGTTGTGGAGGAAAAGGGCTGTGCTTACTTCTGTTATATTGGATATGGGGTGTGGGAGTTTGTGGTCTGAGTAGCAGAGTGTTCTGATTTTAGGGGCTATTGTTGTAGTGGTTAGTGGCAATGTAAACAAATGCATTCAGTGGTTTGGCAGACAAGGGTTAAGAATTCATATTATTAAGGGAGTCAAGAGTAACTCACAGAAAAAGCACTAATATGACCAACATTTAGTACACTGGCTTTTTTTTAACCACCGCTACCTAGTGGAAAATATTGGTGATAACATATTACATAATAAACATAATCTTTAAATGCTCTGTGATATTTCTCTGGGGTTTAAAATAGATTGGTTTTCTTAGGAATGTCTGAAAAGGTTAAAGACTCAGGAAAAATACTTAAAGATGAAGACTGTTCAAAAAATAAGAAAAGAAAAAAATTCAAGAAGGATTGAAGAAGGTTATGGCAGCCATTGTTTAAAGATGATTAACACTCTTCCTAACTGAATTCAACAAATATATTTTTCAGATGTGATCTAAATATCTAGTTTTATTTTTTTAATGTTTATTTTTGAGAGAAAGAGTGAACACACTTGGAAGCCAGGGAGGGGCAGAGAGATAGGGAGACAAAGGGTCTGAAGCAGGTCTCTGCAACAACAGCAGAGAGGCCGATATGGGCTCAAAGTCACGAAATCCAAGATCATGACCTGATCTGAAGTCAGACGCTCAACTGACTGAGCCATCCAGGTGCCTCTAAATATCTCGTTTTAAAAAAGCATGGTGGAAGATAGGATTTCGAGAGTCGAGTGTAAAACGTGAAAGCACAGCATCACTATTACTAGCACTGAAACTGGCAAAAATTCAACTACTTAACTAATTTGAGAATGAGCAAGGGGTTCCTGAATGTAAAGTGATGACAGAATTCATGTAGAAAATTATTAATCTATTTTAAAAACTAAGTATATTTCTTTATACCAAAACCTTTCATAAGCAAATGTAAATGAAATACTGAAAATTGGGCCATATAATGACAAATATAAATAAATGTTAACTTTCCCATAAATCAATTCAGAATCATTAATAATACCCGAGAGAGAAGACTATAAACCATCAACTGTTCACTCTCTTTTTTAAGGTTATTTAGTTTCTTAGGTAATCTCTACACCCAGTGTGGAGCTTGAACTCAGGATCCTGAGATCAAGAGTCACGTGCCCCACTGACTTAGCCAGTCAGGTGTCCCTACCTGTTCGCTCTTTGCTTGGTCTACATAATATCATTTGATCTAATGCATTCTCAGTATCTTACTGCTTAACACACATCGCCAGAACTAACTGGAATCACAGGAACCCCTTCCTCCTCATTCCCAAACATCTAAGCACCAGGCTGCTAGTAGTAGGTTTTCCTCACAGAGACAGAAAAAAACCCCAGAAATCTGGCACAGGGACATGAGCATTAATTAGCTCTATGTCACATTATTAAAGGTGATTTTCTAAGTGATTCAGCTTAACAAATAATTTCATTTCGTTAAAAACAAGGCCTTTTAAACATACATTATCAGGGTTATTCATACTGACTAATGGAAAGCCTTTATTTCCCTTGTAAACACACACATTGCGAAACTGTGTGTCTGGCCGGAGCATCTACATCCTCATCTCTGGAATTGTGCAGTAGCCACTTCGTGGTGCTGTTCAGCCTCTGTGTCAGATTTCCCCCCAAATCCTTCAATCTTGCATAACTTAGCAGGCCTCGGAGGAAAGAAACAAATGCATCTTCCTCATCGCTTAATATTATATGCCATTCTCTGTAGTAAGTGGTCTTGACCTGCCTTAAGATTGCTTCCATCTTCGGGTAGCTTCTTCCAAAAAGGACTTATTATTCACTCCATTTTCGGCATTATTTTCCTGCTTGTATCAGCCGAAGACCTGCTTCTAGCCTTTTCCTTCGTTACTCTGGTGAGTGATTCTCTCTAGGAAGTCAATGGAAATTGCACTCTTGTGGAAGCCATTGGGGGCACAGAGCAATGCAGAATAGCAAGAACATATGATTATCAATAATATCGGTGTGTTAGTATATCCTCTCAGCTAAGTGGTTTGCAAGAGCCTACGTAAAGTGATTATTTAAAAAAAAATATATAGATTTAGCTCCTGTATCCTCAGCCTTCTAAAATAATAATTGTTAGTTTCTACATATAAAAAGAATGGAAACAAACTATGACTTTTAAGAGAACAGAAGTATCAGAGTAAGATTTGCCTATTAAGGCGTGAGCCTAACCTGGTACAACATTTATTTGCATTCGGAAAATGGATGCACAATATTTAAAAAGGGGCCTCATTCAAACAGGTTAGGCTTGATATAATCAATTTGCATCATTTAGATTTCAGGGTTAACTAGTATTTCCCAAAATATGTCTGGCACTTGCAGGAGTGGGTTCTGACACAAGATCCATGACTTTAGCTTACACTCAGGTTCTTGGATTTTAGATCCATAGCTGGGGGTTAAGAGCATGGGAACCTGGGGCAAGTAGATCTATGGGCTACATCTAAGGGTATAAGCCAGTTCTATCATTTAATAAAATTATGTCACTGTGAGCAAGTAATTGTTCATTGGTCTCCCTCAATGACCCCCCATCTAAAATGAGGATAGTAATAGTACCTACATTGTAAGAGTGTTGTAAGGATTAAATAAAGGATTATATAGTCAAGCACTGGAAATGGTGTCTAGCACACGGTGAGGTTTGTAATTATCAGCATGAACATCATCATCATCATCATCATCATCATCATCATCATCATCGCCATCATCATCTATACTTACCTACAGGCTCTAGACTCTTCCTTGCAAAGTTGTGCACAGTGGTGAAAAAGAAGCTCTGTAACCTCTTCCCTTCCTTGTGGGTATCCAAAGGCTAAAGTCCAAACTCTACAGCAAATGCCAGCTTTATGGACTCTGTGAGGAGGTTTTCAACTAAGTGTACTGTAGGTCTATGAGGCTGACAATACCACCTTCTGTTACTGCTGCTTCCCTCCGCTTCCATACTTTGTTCCTGAGGGTAGTGCAAATGCTAGGGTGTGGTTTTGTCTTCTAGACACAGAGACATTACACTATTAGAAAATAAGTAGGCAAATGTTTGTCTGGGCAGGGCTGTATAATAATGGTCATGATCCCTCTATCTATGTAACTATATTTACTGAGTACTTTATTCTAGGCCCTTTGCTAAATGCTTTACATAAGTTTTCTTCAATAATTCCTGTAACAAGTCGATAAGGTAGATATTACTATTGCTGATATTTTTCACAGAGGAGTAAACTAAGACATAAATATTAGATAATTAAACTGAGGACAGACACCTATTAATTAAATGGCAGGGCCAAGTATAGAACTTAGTGCTAACTCTAAAATCAAACCAGTAACTATAATGCCATGCTGCCTCTAACCTGGAATAATGGCATTGTGAATTGCACAGTATTTGGCCTGTATAATTTTCCATGAACACTGATTAGGAAGACATGATAGGGTTTGGTTATTTAGTTGATTCCCTGTTTCTCAAGAGGCTCCTTTGGAATTCTTGAATTTATGGACATGCACCATTTCAAATATTCCTGATTCTTCCAAAATGCCTGCCAAAGTGGATATACTAAATTACAATTCCATTAGTCATGTCTGAGAGCCTTATAGCTCAACACTTCACAAAGACTTGATATTGTCAGTCTTACTCTTTCTTTTCTTCCTCTCTTTCTTTCTTTCTTTCTTTCTTTCTTTCTTTCTTTCTTTCTTTCTTTCTTTCTTTCTTCTCTGTCTCTCTGTCTCTCTCTCTCTCCCCCTCTCTTTTTTCTTTCTAATACCTTAGTATCTTTTTCTGTCATATAACATTTCTCCTACTTTATTTGTTTATTTGTCTTATTTATTTTTAAATGTATTTTTTAAATGTCATTTATTTTTGAGAGAGACAGAGAGTGAGCAGGGGAGAGGCAGAGAGAAAAGGAGACAGAGAATCTGAAGCAGGCTCCAGGCTCTCAGCTGTCAGCACAGAGCCTGATATAGGACTTGGACTCAAGAGCTTTGAGATCATGACTTGAGCTGAATCAAGAGTCTGATGTTTAACTGACTGAGCCACCCAGGAAGCCCTAAACTTCTACTTTTAACTGGCCTATGTCTTTTTGCTACCTGGTTAGTACTTAAGTACTCAGGTTTTCTTCTACTCTTTGTAATAGCACCCATAAATAGAAATAATATTTCTTGAAAAATAGGAAAGCAAACTAAGGTCCAAATTAATTTATTGCCCCACAGGAATAATCAGGATTTTATTATCATCTTCATTAGGTGTTCTTCTTATTAGATAACAAACTCCAAACATGTAGATTAAAAAAAGATTCCTAGGGAAATTTTGTTATAATCTCCAACCCTTTGATGCTTTGGAAGCAGTAATAATAAAATAATCTTGAGTCATCTCTTCTCCTTGCTCTTGGTTTATATGAACCTCAGGGATAAGTATTTGCCTTCTGACCAGTGAGCTTTGCTTGATAACACCAGTGCAACATTTTCACCTCTGACTTTATCTTAAAATTGGGATTTAAGATCCAGAGAGTAACTGAGTCATAAAAAAGAAAGTGTATATATGTTTAGGGGAACTCCCACATTCTTTATTACACACTGTATATTTAATCTTTTCTACTTTTTCATCTTCTAATTTCCCAACTTCATGCCAAAGTTGGTTTTGAAGTGCCTTTATCAAGTCCTGGAGGTTAAGTTTCTGCTATTACTCTCTTTCATAAAGAATATATCAGGGGCACATAGGTGGCTCAGTCTGTGGAGCATTTGACTTCAGCTCGGGTCATGATCTCATGGTTCCGGAGTTCAAGCCCCATGCCAGGCTCTGTGTTGATAGCTCAGAGCCTAAAACCTGCTTCAGATTCTGTCTCTCTCTCTCTCCCTTCCCAACTTGCGCTCTGTCTGTCTCTCTCTGTCTCATTCTCTCTCTCTCTCAAAACTACATAGCATTAAGAAAATTTAAAAATATATCAAACAAGTAGTTCAGACAGTACACTCCATATCAATATGTGGTATACTTAAAATACTCTTTGATTCTTCATCTTAAAATACTGTCTTGATTCTTTGTGTCCCTGGAGTGATGTGGGGGTTTGACAGGAGGACATGCACAAGATGATTACCTGTAAAGATCTCTTCAACATTCCTGCCCAAAGATTGGACAAAGCAGGGAACTCACAAGGAAGGTGACAGCTCTCTACTAGAGTCTGATGCCAACCAGGCAGCTCTATGGAAGGTCTGCTCCTCTTCTTCTGCTGTTGAGGGACCATCTGCCAGCCCAGCCCACCCCACATCATTCTTCTGTCCTTGTCCTTATTTTTCTTGCTTTTCTTACCTAGGGAACTCCTAGCACAGCAATCATCCTGTTCCTGGTGCAGTAATCCAAGACTTTTGAGAAATAAAATGCAACAATACATTAATACATTAATTACATGCATATAAACATCATAATTCACAGCAGAGTTGCAAAGTCTGGCCCAAAACAAGTAGAGTTAAGTGATTAGTTCAGAAAACCAAAGGTACTAAACCTAGACACTGAATAAATGCTATCTGTTCCAAAAACTTTCCTTTGGACAATCAAGGATGCTCTCAGACTTTGATATCAGATACTCACTGTTCGACCTGAAATCACATTCTTTTGGTTATTCTCACACAGGACAACAGGTTTTTGAAGTCAAAAAGAGGTTTTGGAAATAGCTAAAATTCATTTAGAGTCATTTAGAGTGATTAAGAGGACTGATGCTGTGAGGATTAAAAAATGAGGGATCAACTGTGAGAATCCATATGGGACAATAACATTGAACATGGGGATTTATTATGCATGGGACACAAACCAACCATTTGAATTCCCTCTGTGTGTGTGAGAGAGAATAGTTATTGGTTGGAAATATGTAGGTGGCTCACTGTGGCCATATGTTTTCTAGAGAGACATTTCAGTCAGTTTGTTCTTCACACTTTGGCATCATGGCTCATAACCCCTGCCTCTCCAGTAGTGGAGGCCCCTTGAGATAAGATCCTGTCTGTTCACCTTCACTTTCCTTTCCTCATGGCCCAGATCTTGGCCCTGTACACCTTGAATACCTCTTGATTCATCTGAATGAGGAAATGACTGAATGTGGGGTGTGACTCTTCTTTTCCTAACCTTAGCTCCATGCCTAGGCCTAGGCTCTTGAGTGTTCTTCTTGTTCAAACCATTGGATTGCCCTAAATGTTGGTTTTCATGTTTCCTACTATGTGGGTGCCCCTTTTTTTCTTTTGCTGAGCTCTGCTCTCAAGACTACTCTCCAAATGAAAGATCTTCACATGTTTTTCCTGTTATATACCACAAGTATTCTGAAAGAAGACAGTCTTTCGGTGACTGGATCATGAAATGACATCTTACACCTCAGATCTTCAAGGACAGTTGACGTCTTCACCATTTGTTGTGTAGTTAATCATATACTGCCTTCAGGGGCCTACACAACCAGGCAAAGTCTGGGCTTTAGCATGGTGTCTCCAGCTACTGGTAACAACCCTCTATCTTCCCCTGGTCAGCTCTTCTTTATATTCTGTTGTAGTGGGAGTTATAGAATAATGGATAAAAGTACTACCTTTGAAATAAATAAAAAAATTAGATCTATTTCTTCTTAATTGGCAAGTTTCTAGTTAAGCTTCAGTCTCCTTTCTAAATTCAATATGAGACTATCTATGTTTGGAATGAAACACTACTTTTTTAAAAAATAAAGTTTATTTTGAGAAAGAGAGAGAGCATGCAAGAGTGAGTGAGGAAGAGGGAGAGAGAGAGGGAGAGAGAATGCCAAGCAGGCTCCATGATGTCAGTGCAGAGCCTGGTGCAGGGCTCATTCTCATGAACTGTGAGATCATGACCTGAGCCGAAATCAAGAGTCAGATGCTCAACCAACTGAGCCACCCAGGTGCCCTGTACTGAAAGAGTCCTTTTAAAAGGTATCTGGGACCTTCGGCACTCAATGTCTCAATATATTATTTCAGTATAATTGTAACAATGATTATTTTTACAAAGCAAATAATTCCAATCTTTCTATGATTTTCAGATATCTGTCTCTGAGTAGGTGGTCTTCCTTTTAGGCAGAGAAAACCAGAAGCTTTTGCGCAGAAATTTTCAAAGTTTTCATTCACATAACATACGAAGTTACTTGCACTAACACAAATCCTCCTCACCACAGAGAGGTGTGTCTAACTATTTTCTGGGTACCTGATCTCTGATCCCTTCCTTGCCTTGTCCCCAGACCACCTTATAGTATTATTTATAGTTATGTATTTTCTCCTCTTTCTACTATCATTTAAATAAATTTAAAGTATCTTTCCTGTCTGGAAACAGTTTTGTTTTGATCCTATTTCTTCTTTAACTTACGTCTTTTTTTCATAGTCTATGATTTTGGAAGAGTTGCTTGCTATTGGTGTTCTCTTTCTCACTTCTCACGTGTCTCTCAGCCCACTGCCAGCAAGTCTGTCCCTCCACCCCTGCCTTGAAGCTGCTGTCACTGAGTTCACTGAGGACCTTAAGGCTAAAGGAAATAACTACAATATAATAGCACAAGTTGTGGAGCCAGGTACTTGGGACTAACTTCTGTCTCCAACACTTATTCTGTAATCTTGGGTGGGTTACTTAAACTCTCTGTGCCTTGGTATCCTGATCTATAAAATAAAAATAAAATTGCTGAATTAATGCATATAAAGTACTTAGGACAGAGGTCAGCAAATGTTACCCAGCCCATTGACTGTTTATGCAAATAAAGTTTTATTAGAACATAAGCATGCTCACTTCTTTATGTGTTGTCAGCGGCTGCTTTTGCACTTAAAGGCAGAGTGAGTTGTTAAGACAGAGACTGTATGGCCCATGGTATGGCCCTTATAGAGACTGTATGACCTAAAATACTTGCTCTCTGGCCCCTTATGGCAAAGTTGTTGAAGTTTGGCTTATAATCATGCCTGGCACATAAGAAGCACTCAGAAATATTAGATGAGGTTAAAACTTGGATTCCAGGGAATATTTCCCCCTCCTGGTTGTGTCTCTTCTCTTTCATGGTACCATTTTAACATTACCAATGTTAATGGCAATTTTCATGATACCAATTTTAACATTACCTTCCTTATCTGTTCTTAGTTGCCTTAATGACTTTTCTTCCTCTTCTCTTTCAGAGGTCTTAGAGTTGCTAGGATCCCCCACTGCTCCTGTTACCATCTTTAATTTACTCTTTCTCTTCCTACCTAATGCCGTCCATGCTCATGACTTTGGTTATCCCCATGCTGAATATTGACAGATCTCTGTCTGCAGTTCAGATCTCTCTCCTGGACTTTAGACCTATTTATCCAAACTGGCCTTTAGGCGCCTCTACTTGGGTAGAAAGTCCTTCACATCCAATATGCCTAGCACTTCACCCATGATCTTCCTTGCCTTGCTTCTCCATTCAGGCCAGTGAATAGATTGCCACACGTGCCACTGTCCACGCAGACCAATTTTCACATTGTGTGTATAATGCTACTTCTAAAGCATATATCTGTGTCTTTCTTGTGGTTCCCCATAACTTGTAGGATAAAAGTATAAATTGTTTTAGCACCACTGGTTTCCAAAACCCTTTCCTTCCCCCTTTTGGGTCCCATTCATAATGACACTTGGAAATGCCATTCTCCCTCTTGCTTCTGGGATGCACACTCTGTCACTGCTGTTTTCCCTTCCACCAATAGCTTTCCTTTTGTTGCTTATCCACTTCACATAGGTTGGTTTGGCTAATTATCTTTTAGATAATCAGTCTCATTTTTGCAACCCTGATTTTTGTTTGTAGTTGCAAACATTTGACTTAAAGCAAAATGAAATGAAGCAAACAAACACAATTTATGAATGGCTGTGTGGTATAGAAGTAGAAATATGCTTAGGGCTTCTGTTAAAGTTTTGTTTCCCGGATAGAGTTGCCATGCTGCTTCTACTTGCCTGGGATATGGAGAAAATGCCTGGAGCACAGCTGCCATTTTGACTTTCAGATAATTGTATTGATGCTAAAGATTTGGTCATCACCACTGTTACCACTGCCAAATCTTCCTTTACCAGCAGTTGAGGAATACTGGGTAGGAAACACCTCTAAGGGTAGAACAGTGTATAAAGATGTTAAAGTATTTACTCATTACTTTCTAAAGGCTAAACTACGGACAGTTTACACAGGAACCCACCATACTTCCTCCCCCACCCACATACCCCTAAGTGCAATGAAATACATATTATTTTAAAGAATCGTTGGGAGTCTGCTACCTACTATTTACTTTTAAAAACCAAGGATTAGCAGTTTTTAATTTCATTACCAGATACAATGGTGACAACAACTGCTTTTTATTAAGCACTGCTCTGCCTAGCATCACATTTAATTATTGTAATACTCTTACAGAGTCGGCATTATTATCTCAATTCTACAGACAAAAAGACTGAGACAAAAGGGAATAAACTGACTTGTCCAAGTGAATTTAGTTTGTAACTATTTGAGTCAGGACTTAAATATATGCTTAATATTTCTGATCCCCAAACCTATAGTACTGACCATAATCTTGCTTTGACTTCTAGGTTTGTTACAGTGAATACTGGCAAGCCGAAACATTATCTTACTTAACATTTAACTTTTCTTACATCATCATGTGGTAAACTATGTTTCTGTAAATGCCACATTTTCTACTTTGAGTCTAGCACACATGTGTTGAATAAAAACTTAAGAGTTCCTATATTCTAGAGCAAGAATATATTCTCCATCAGTCTTTATATCTACCCCAATATGAGTAGAACATGGCCTGGTATTATAAAAAACACCGTATTCATTGGTTTTTGGCAACATCTCTAAATCACTCCCTCGCTCTTGCATTCTGTTTAGCTTGTAGATACTGCTTTTTTTTTTTTTCTTGGCTGAATCAACATGTGAACCTCATTTTGCAGGATTTGTTAAAAATATAATTAAAATGTTGTATAAAGGTTTAGGCCAAATTGGCCTGGATCCTAGAACACATTCTCAGCAAAACCTCAAGGAATATACGTTCATAGAAAAGGTTTGCTCTCTGGGATTCCCTCCCACTTGCTTTAACCTGATATTTTGCTTATTCTGCTATGAAATTCCTCAGAGGAGTGAAACAGTAGCTTGCCTCATTAAGACTCATCATTTACAAGATGTTGACAAATGTTGGCATTTATCCTGTTAACATAATAAATGTGAGAAAAATGACCATTTGGCATAGATAGTTCCATTCAAAATGCAAGCATGGTTGAGAATGAGGATGATGTGTTGCGTTGTCTAAGTTGCCTCCTTCAGCACCACATATTGGAATAAATATGTTTGGGAAATAATAATTATTTCTTATTTGTCCTGAAAATATAAGTTTTCTTTTTCTCTCTTTCTTTCTTTTTTTTTTTTTTTTTGGCAGTGGGAAGGCAGGGTGGCTCAAGACAAAATCAAACTTTGAACTCAGAAGGACATTTGTATACATTTTATTTATTTATTTTTTTCACCTTAAAAACATTTAGAATGTTCTTCCTTCTGAAAGAAAGTTATTACTTTTCCCTAATTATTTTACCAGGTGGTTATTCTTTTCAGACCACATATACCTATCTGATAGTTACACCTTTTTTTCCTTATGGTGCAACATTATAGATCTTTCACCTTAAACTGAATAAATGAGGGGTGCCTAGGTGGCACAGTTGGTTAAGCATTGGTCTTTGGCTCAGATCATGATCTCGTCGTTTGTGGGTTTGAGCCTGGCGTTGGTCTCTGTGCTGGTGCAGAGCCTTCTTGGGATTCTGTCTCCCTCTCTCTCTCTGTCCCTGCTTGTTCTCTATCTGTCTTTCAAAATAAATATAAGTAAACTTAAAAAAAGAAGAAATAGATTCTTAAATTCAAATTGAAGGTCATTATGCTAGTAAATTTCTGTGACCCTGTAACAAACCAGGTGCAATTCAAAGGCAGAACAGCTGTCTCTGGAAGGGGATCTTGAAGGAGATAGAAATGACCCCATTCATTAGAAGGAGGATGAGCCAGGTAGGGCACCCAAACAGGGGGCTTGAATCGGGGCCATGATATTGACTTGCACAAAATCTTCTACTATCTGCATCCTCAGGTGTGGAAAAAATGATGAAAATACAAAAAGATAAAGAACGTGAGTCAGTGTTGGAAATTAAGAAGAAAACATACAATCCAAAGCAGGAAACATGAAAAATATGAGTTTAATAGAAGACTGAGGGTGTGAAATTGAAGAAAGACATTGGGAGCAACAAGCCACTTATTCTCCTGTGGAATCAAGTCATAGTGAGAATGCATAGAGAAAACTGAGTCCAGGCCCTCAGTGTGGAGGGCAGAGGTGGAAAAGAGCACATATGGGAAGCTGTGCAAGGAAATCTATGCATTCATAAATATCGGTGATGCCTTTGATACAGGGACCCAAATGCTGAGGCCAGTGATACTACCAAGATTATATGTTAAACTAGTTCCATTTAAAGTGCTTTAGGTGAAAACAGGGGTGCGTGGTGGGCTCAGCTGGTTAAGTGTCTGACTCTAGATTCTGCTCAGTTCATGAGCTCATGGTTTATGAGTTCAAGCCCCTGTTTGGGCTCTGTGCTGACAGCCCAAAGCCTGCTTGGGATTCTCTGTCTCCCTCTCTCTCTGCCTCTCTCTCTCTTAAAAATAAATAAATAAACTTTAAAAAGAATGAAAAAAAACATGTATTAGGTGAAAATATACTTACAATATGATTGCAAATATTTAAATATATACCAGATAAAAACAAAGTAAATAAACATAATAACAATGGCTACATTTGGCTGATGGTAATATAGGAAAATGTGCAGTAGGATAATATACAAATTAAATATAAATATAATATATTTAATAATATATATTAATAAATAATAGAAATTAAGTGATCACAAAAGTCCTATAAATAACTCCATTCCAAGCATTGCTGTCTTTCCCCCATAAAATGTAACCTCCACCTCAAATCTTGTCTGGCAAAGGGAGCCTAAGCCCCAGCGAGTAGGCTGACCTGTGGAGGAGCAGCAGCTGGGTCCAAAGGGGTTTCCTGGTCTGACTCTAAGCCTCACCTTTTCTCTGCCCCCTGGGCTGCAGCCTGGCTCCCACTTGTCCTCCTCTTTTCACTTTGCTGGGTTCTTTATATGGTTAGACTCAAGGCATCCCCACCAACCTCAAATTTCCTGCAGCCTGTCTCCATCTTCCTGCTCTCAGCCTTTAGTTTTTGGTGGAGCAGAGGTCACGGTGCCCTGGCTTGACTTTGTGAGCTCCTGCTGGCTGTCTAAGCCTTCCGCTTCAACACTCACCCCAGCAGAGTGGATTGCAAACAACTGGCAAAGGGTGAGGCCACTCTGCTTTAGAAATGTAATAAGACACCCCAGGTTGTGAATGTTGAATAGTTATATTGCATGTTAATTAATTAATTAACTGAAAGAGAGAGAGAGAGTGCATGAGTGGGGGAGAGGGGCAGAAGAGAAGGAGAAAGAGAGAGAATGTCAGGCAGGCTCCACGCTCAGTGTAGTGCCCTGCACAGGGCTCTATCCATTGACCCTGGGATCATGGCCTGAGCTGAAGTCAAGAGTGGGTGGCTCAACCGACTGAGAACCCAGGTGCTGTAACTGGGTTACAATGAATTTTTAGTGATGAGCAAATCCCATTGAGCCTATAGGGACCACATCATTTGGTTTAAAAATTTGAAACATCTTAACAGGAGACTTTTCCAGTATTTATTTCACTATAGTTTAGCATCCATAGGGTCAGATTTTAAAAGTATTTCCATATCATCACTATATAAAAGATTATTCAGAATATATGTGAGTTTTGTTAATGATGCTTTATTTGGTATTGATGCTTATTTTTTATTCTCAAGTATACTTAGATGATGAAATTAGAATCAGTTAAATCATACTTGCTGGTAGAATCATGTTTTGGCCAAAGGGATTTAGTTTGAGTAGAAGGGTTACCAGGATCTAGGCTTCTCGTGAGGCATAGTACTACTATTATGGGATGCTTTCAGTTACTCAGAGACTTGATACAAAGAGTTACTATGGCGATGCCATTGTTTTCATGATAAATTCATTGATTCATTCACTTTTAAATTTACATGACAAGTATTTAGGGAACATTTGTTTGGTACAAAGTACATTTTGGTGGGTATCATTGGCTGATCAAAGAACTGTATAGGTCTTGTCCTGAAAGATGATGCATTTTACTGAAAACAAACCATTGGCATGATCTAGTAAGCATCATGGTTTAGCCCTTGAAAGTCTCTCACATGTTGAAATTTTTACTTCTTCCACAAAGAAGGATGAGCAAGAGCCTCCAGATGAAAGAGTAATGGGCTGAAAAACATTTGCTTAGCAAAGTCCTGATTCTAGTGGCCCATTAATTGCTGTTGTACTGAAAATCACACTCACTTTCATTAAAGTCACCCCCTGTTAGTATTAAATAAACGTTATGTGTGAAATGACAAAAATTGTAGCATTCTCAATATGGAATCCTTGGGATGTATGGTGGGCATCTCGTATGAGTGTCAAGGTGACAATTCAAATGTTCCAAGGTGAATCCTCAGATTTCTTGAGACCTGGAGACTCACTGTTGGCTGCAGAGTGAGGGAAACTGATCCTCTTTGCAAGCTATCCAGAGTCTGAAAAACTGCGTTGTGCCTTTGGGTCATTGCCCTTCTGGCAAGTCTTTTAACATCTGCTGAGTTTTGTGGCTGTTCTGAAGGGACTTCTAGGGCTCAAGATCTACACTGAAAACTGCGGAGCTGTTCTAACCGATAGCTACCTGATAATCAGCCCAGCCCTCCTGCTCCTTCACCTTCAGATGATTCTAGGCATGCTATGCTTCTTGAGCAGCTACTGAGGGCATCTGTGCTCTGGACATTTAGTCTTGGGTTTTTTGGAATGATCAGCCACTCACCAGAGAGTCATTTGAGTTAACAGAGTCCGCAGTTTGTGTATTTCCTGAAGAATATGACATAACTTTTAAGGAAATCGTATTTCTGTGATGTTGAGTTTCCACTTTTCTTCATTCTAGAAATGGTTCTATAGAATGAGAGCTACAATCTGAGAGTTCTTACTTCAGCAAATATTCTCAGCTACATTTCTAGGGGGAGAACACAAAAATAAATACAAACCAGCTCACATTATTTTGAATACTTTAAAATGCCATTTCATTGGGAATTAACATTTTGGGAAATCTGGCTCTGAACACTGTCATCAAACTTTAACCTAAAGGACTTCAGAGAGTTGTTGGCTAGAATAATCCATTCATATCCATGAGAATAAACCTCTAGAAATGATGTAGCTCTTGATTGAATATTTCTACTGTGAATTTACCTCTGGATGCATTTGGGTTTTATTTTGGAAAACAATCTTTAAATAAATCTGAGCAAGTAATACAAAATGATGGAAAGTATACTTCTGATAGCAAAAGAAACTTGGGGTTGCTCATCCTCAAGAAATAGAGGTCTTAGATTTGCCCTGGAGAGATGATCTGGTTTCAGAGGTAAGGTGTTTATGGAAATGGATATGTGAATATCTGCCAGTTTGAAGCTTTGCAAAATAAGGTCACTTTATTTGTATACACAGATAGAAATCCCTATTTTCTGTCGTGCATTTGTTTGCTATTGGGAACTTGCCAACTTCAAATAAAACACTAGCTGGTATTAGATCAGACAACTCCAACATAGGAAAAATTGACAGCCATAGTTTTAGGAAGCTCATTTTCTACCTTTAGCCACAGAGAACAAGCAATTAAATATACACAAGCATTTGGCATCGGTTCTTCACCCTATTTCTAAGATGAATTATATCAGTTATTTTATTTTATTTTATAATTATTTTATTTTATTTTAATTTTTATTTAATTTTATTAATTTTTGATAACATTTTAAAGGTGAAGCTCATTTTTTGTGTAAAATGAAGGAAGCATCTTGGAAATAAGGACTTGCATACTGATGGGAATTATGAAGACGCCCCCCTCTCCCCCAGCCCCTTCCCACTGTCTCCCTGCTCTGCTTTAACATGGTGTTTTTGAAAACCTGATTACTAATAAAATAACGGCCAAGAAAAAAAATGGTTAGGTTTTCTGTTGACAGGCATTCTGGTAACTCTTCAGTGACCTAAATTTGAACAAGGCTGGATTCTAATGGCTTAGAATGTTCTCCATTAAATATACAAAAATCTAGTTAATTAATTAGCCCTTGGTGTTAAATGAGTTTTTTAAGCCTGAGAGATGAGGGGAACGTGGGATTTGTGGTGACTTGACAGTGAACATGAATGATGTTGAACCCAGAGTGACTGTTAATATAAAGTCCTTTGCAGCAGGGAATCCAGTGATAGAGGATGGACAGATGTCATGGCAATAGACCTTATGGAAGAAGCTGAGTGCTGGTTTACTTTCCATGCCTACATCAGTCCTGTTTGCTCTCATTTTCAGCAGTAGTAGATTATATTCCATTATTTTATTACTTCTCAGGATTTATTTTCAAAGTAATGGCCCAATAATGTAATGTTAACAGGTAACATCTTTACTTTAGTTTTCTTTTAATCAAACCTAAATCAGTTATGCACATTCAGAAAAAGAAAAAAAACCCACACTTTTCTAATTTGGTCCTCAATCACTGTTAATATTTAAAAAGTTTTAATATTGATTTATTTTTTGAGAGAGAGAGAGAGAGAGAGAGAGAGAGAGAGAGAGAGAGAGAGAGAGAGAGAGAAAGCAGAGGAGGGGCAGAGAGAGAGGGAGACACAGAATCCAAAGCAGGCTCCAGGCTCCAACATGGAGCTTGAACCCACAAACCCTGAGATCATGACCTGAACTGAAGTCAGAGGCTTAACCATCAGAGTTACCCAGGTGTCCTAATCATGGTTAATTCTTTAGTAAAACTAGAAGCAGCATAAGAGGATGGGCTTGGCACGTGATTTATTTAAATTTCACAATTATCACAGAGGAAAAAAAAATCACTACAGGGGAAATTCTTGGTTTTGCATTCTAAGAGTTAATTTGCTGACATGGGGTAATGTATGGGAGTACCAATTACTGTTTTAACCCTTTACACATAGAGATATTATAACTTTTATTCTATTCCTTGATTACAAGTTACAATAGGTGAAAACTCAAATTCCATTCATTCAGCAAGCAGCATAGATTCTTATTTAAGTTTTTAAAAATATCTTATTTATTTTTGAAAGAGAGAGCTCCAGCAGGGGAGGTGCAGAGGGAGAGGGCCAGAGGATCAGAGGCAGTCTCCATGCTGTCAGTGCAGTGCCCGACCCGAGGCTGAAATTCACAAACCGTGAGATTGTGTCCAAAGTAGAAGCTCAGATGACTGAGCCAGCCAAGGGTCCCGATGCTTATTCAAGTTTCTGATGTCCTTTTGTACTGTGCTGAGTTTTTCCTGCATTTATTTAAAATGTGGGGTACTGAGCAAGGTGTTTCAGATCCATCTAAATCAAGATACTGTTCCACTTGCTAAAGCATCTAGAATTAATCAGCCTCAACCTCCCCATGGAATGTCAGCTTCATGAGGGCAGCGATATTTCTTGGTTTTGTGTCCTCCTGCACCCTTGCATGCACCGACAACAGTAACTGCTATGTAGGAGATCATCAATCAGATTTTCTTTCTTGGTAGCACAGACTTCAGTCTCTAAGGTCCCACTCGCCCAAATCCCACAAACATTATACTTCTCTGAGAATAATTAGCAAAGCAGCCTCCTTCAGTGACAGCATAAGAGAGAGGTTGGAAAAGGCATTTCCTCTTTAGCTACGCCTTTTAAAAAAACAAAAACACTAACTCCTGCCATTCAGAGAAGAGTCAATTAAAGATATTTCATATATTTTTAAATCTGGAAATCAATTGTTTGGAACTCCACAGTCTATGAGTAACAATTGGACAAAGTGGACTTTTAGCGTCTCTTTAAAGTGGATATAAATTGTGTATCATAAAGGAGGTGAATAGTTAATCATGGGAAACAAAATTAACAGGACATTTAAAGAAGCCACGTTACTGCAAAGAACTCTTAAGCTAATTATTCTCAGCAAAGGAGCAGCTGTTTGGCTCCTAAAAGATAGTACCTCCTTCAAACAGGTATAACAGGGATAGGGTAGTCTATTTAACAAGGCCTTCGTATTTCTCTATGTGTCCATTCAGGAGGGATTTTAGAGACCTCATGAAAGCCCAGATGTCTTTAAAATGTTACCCTATTTTTAAGAGATTGCCTGAAACATCATTGAAGACACTTAAGCTTAAAGACTAATCCTTTGTTGAAATACAGATATCCATGGGAAGGATGACATGTTACGCTGTCACCTGTCATTTGCACTTGATTGAAAGAAGTGGCTAAAATCACGTTCTAAATGGAGGGATGAAAGTCCTTAGATGTTCCAGGGAGAAAAGTGACATGATTCTGAGGACTCAGTTCTTCTTGTGGAAAGCCTGTAGTTGGGTAAGCATAAGCTCTGTCTGGGGCCGGACTGTCTACTTTTCTCTCATTTCTTACCATGACTGCCTGATTAGGGAGGATTGAAATTTCCTGCTTAGCTCTTTTTATCCTTATCATAAAATGGTGTTCCTCAGAAAACGAATGTTAGAAAGAAACCCAAGGGTTTCCATTTCTCATTCCTCAAACACAATGTTTTAGAAGAAGGGCATGCTCCTGGGTCTAACACTAGGGTCTGTAGCAGCATTAATTGATGGCTCTTCTTCAACAAAACACAGCACAATGGCTTCTTATTTTGTGAAGAGGTCAGGCATTGAGTGATCACACTTTCCATCCAGGAGTGTTCTTGAGCATGCTGACCTTCACCTTGGTAAAGGCATGCTCTTTTCTTCAGATTACAAGCTTTCCTTTCGAACACATATACCCAATGCCTCCAATCCCCCTCATCCCCAAAGAAACTCATTTTCCATATCCTTGCCAACCATTAATAGATGCACCCATGGCTTTTTAAAACAAGGCAGTACTCTCTGTTTCTTCAACATTGAGTCAAAGATCAGACGTAAATATGTAATAATAGAAAACTATTGGTCTAGGTAGATTTAGACTGTTAAAAAAATAATAACCATAAAGATCCTGGGAAATATTTGTAATTAACCACGTGTTAGACTATAGTACACAACCTAAAATATATTGGTGGTTTCTTGGAGAGTCAGAGAACCTAAAAAACATGTACCTCAATTGAAATAAATTTATAGTTAATGTATAAATAACCTAAGTAGATGGTATAAATGATATTTCATAAGTGAAGCTCCAGAGAATAGTCAGATGGGAGTTTAAAAAAAAGAAAATCAAAACTTTTTTTCAAGCTAAGAAACTTAT
Source organism: Suricata suricatta (assembly GCF_006229205.1). Classification (NCBI taxonomy): domain Eukaryota; kingdom Metazoa; phylum Chordata; class Mammalia; order Carnivora; family Herpestidae; genus Suricata; species Suricata suricatta. Next base: position 84,488,308 of record NC_043703.1, on the reverse strand, counting down.
ATAAGTTGGGTGGGAGGAAAATTTTTGTTGGGCACCAAAATGTACATAATGCAGACATACAGGTATGGAGGAAGAGCCCTTCCAAGTGGAAGGTAAATGTGAAAGAGAGCTGTGGGGGGAGGGATCCATGGGACATCACCCACTTCGATGTGAGTATGAAGAAAGATACAGATATGAAGATGTGTTTAACTAAGGTTTAGGGCTACCGTAATAATAATCCAGCTGAAGAGTGCACTTGATGCATAGACAATAGGGAAGGCAGGATATATTAAGCAGAGAGAACCATGAGAAGAGTTGTGCATTAGGACATTTAATATGACAAAACTCTGAGAAGGAATTAGAATGGGGGCAGAGCAGAAAGCAGGTAGTCCAGTTAGGAGGCCATTTTAATAGTCTATATAAGAACATAAACATACAGAATGTCAAATGCCACTGCAGGAATACTTCCAAGATAGAATAGAATGTAAGCAGAAATGATAGTAGAGGAGGTAGATTGAAAATGGAGTCACAAATAATCCTGAGGCTGCTAAGAGGGAGAATGGGGTGCAGACTACCAAAGATAGAATCTTGGTGAATACTGATCTTGATGAAAGCTATATTGAGAGGCAGGTGGAGAGAATCAAAAGGGTACTCTTCCAGATCACATAGTGTTAAAAATGCTGCACCAGTAACCAGAGTGTATGAACCCTTAGCACATAGTGTGTTTCCTCCAATCACACTCGAAAAACATCATTATAGTGTTTAAGTATCCACTGAATGCAATGCAATCAGAGTGGTGGTTACATCAACAAATTCAATTACTGAGATCTGGAAACTGAGAAATAGAATACATCTTTTTTTTTTTTTAATAGAACAAATCTCAACCAGAATCAACTAGAATGATTTGGGTGGTAGCTAAATATAATCATGCAAATGTAAATATAGTTTTCTGTGAACACGCAAAACTGCCACTTAGCAATGCCAGGTCAACATTGTCACCTGGTATTAAAACATTAATTATTTCCATAACATTAATTAAATCTCTAAGCATGTAGAGTTTCACTTGGGTTCTTAATAAATTACATGTTAAGAACTTATAAAAGATATCTTTAATTTTATTTATTTATTTTTGAAAGTTTATTTATTTTGAGAAAGAGATAGAGAAAGCACTCACAGGGGAGAGCAGACAGGCAGAGAGAGAGAATCGCAAGCAGGCTCTGCACCATCAGGGTGGAGCCCAATGTGGGTCTTGAGCCATGAGATCATGACCTGAGACAAAACCAAAAATGGGACACTTAACCAACTGAGTGACCCAGGAGCCCTAAAATATCTGGAAATTGTAGAGCAGAACTCAGACCAATGTGAATTCCCATCCAGTCTGACATTGTATATCTCAAATGTGTCAATTTCAGGCACTCCAGCAGTTAATCCTACTGGACTTTACCATTTTTCTGTTCCTCCCACCAATAAAATCTATTCCTTTCAACTTTCCTTGTAATGTATTTGGGTTCCTGTATCAAACTTTAATTCTAGATGGTAACATCATACTTACAAAACTAAGATTTGTCTTAAAGCAGCAATTGTCAACTCAACACAAACCAGATCAAATTTTTTTTCAACAGAGATTTAAAAAAAATTGGTAATTTCTTCCTGAGGATAGAATACGTCTACCTGAGTGACTGAAAATCACAGTGGGAGTAGAAGTAGGTAGAGATAGAAGCACAGATGTCCCTAGGTTAAAATTTCAGTTTCTATTTCTAGATTTCTTTCTTCTTTATGCTAATTCTTTGTAATAGGGCTAAGAGTCATTTTCTTTGATTGTGTATGGAGGGAATGACAAGGGATGAACTTCTTAGATGACAGCCTGACAGCCTTTAAATCAAGGAGGATCTCTTTTTTAGCAAGCCTGGAGATTAAACAGACTAATGAATCAATGCTTTAGACCATCTACTCCTGGGAGAACACATCAGAGTCCCATCAACAATGGTCAGGTCAGGGAACATTCTTTCCTGTCAACTGGCAAGTCTTCTATTGTTGCATTGAAAGTCTTGTTCCTCTCTGGGAAATTACTCTGTTTAATGGAGACAGATGTCACTCCACATAATTTGATATTTCTTTACCAGGGACCAAGAAGTAAGATCTCTTCAGCCAATATAGAATGGAAAAAAGTGCAATTGTGTGTATTTTACATTCTGAAATTGGTTTCTTTCCTCCAATGATCAATTTTATTTTTAATAGAGAATTTTTATTTTACTCATCTAAATGTTCCCATAAAAAAGCAGTATGCAAGGTGCCAGCTGCCTTCGGAGTTTCCTAGAGATGCCTTGATCTGTCACCATTTAGTGGAGATGAATGTAAATTTTAAGAGACTTAAAGCTTTCAAGAGTTCTCTGAGTCATACTTCTTCTTACCTCCAATTTATATCTCTAGATTAATCATAATTTCTGGTGCATTTATTTTGAAGCTGTATTTTATATGAGACAGTGCTATATGTGTAGAACATAGAGAAGCACAAATGCAGATTTTGTTCCTCCTCCACCAGACAGTATTATTCTGGAATATAAAAGTATGTGAACATAACAGTGAAGTTCCAAAGTAGATATTAGATTTTTATTCTAAAATGAATCTTGATGATGCATATCTTAATGAATAGGAGATATGAATTTCTTTTAATTAAACAATTCATTATTTCAATTAAACAAATTTCATTTTGTTTCATTGCCATCCTTCGACTGGGGCAACTTTTGTCTCCCACATTCTATTTCCTGTTTCTTCTTTGCTGACATTTTGCAAGCGAAGAGAGTAGCAGACTATGAGTGCCCATCACTTAGTTTTAATACAATATTAGTATCTGATCTTTGACTCATTAAATGGCAAGACTTGTCATCTTTGACTTGGTCCTATTTAACATTGCAGCCCTGTCCCTGATAGCTCTAGTACATATTATTCCTTGAAACATTTGTGAACAGTAAGTATGACAGAATAAAAATTAGTTTAGCAGGAAAGAGTAAAATGGTTTCATTTCTGGTGTAGAGATATATCATATTTCTAGATCACAACTATTGATTCTGAGGTCACTGTAAAACAGTCTCCAAAAATTGCATTAGTTATTGACTTATCTCTATTAACTTTCAAACATATGTTCTAATTTCAAAATATAGATACGTAATCTACAATGAAAAACATTAAACATTAACAAAAGTTGGCTTTTCATTTTGAAACTGAAAATACTTTTAATGAATTGGTGCTTGGATACTGAGCTAGTTTAAACTCATCAGAGGCCCAAGTCCTTTATTTCTTTGTTTAACCATGACAGGAACATTGAAAGAGTGGCTGGAAAACAAACAAACAAACAAACAAACAAACAAATAAAACTCACCCTTTCCTCAAGTCTCCATGGAGATTTATGAACACCCAATGCTTGCTTATTAAGTAGTAAGTTCTGTTAGAAATGCCAAAGAAGTCACTGCCTTTCCCCTCAAGGAACTTGTAATGTTGCAAGGTGATGTGAAAAAGACACAGGAAATAACCAAATAACATATCCAAGGCAGCATATTAATAATGCATGGTAGTACAGGGCAGACTATTTAAATAAAGATGGAGGAATTCGAAGCAAGAGAAACTTTGTCTTGTGCTATGGTGAGTCAAGGAGGGAAGTGTAGGTCCCCATGAATGTAGCTGTTGAAGGAAATACACATGCAGGAGGGGCTAAGTGAGGTGAAGGGATGGACTTCATTTTGGGGTCCTTGAAGGGTTTCTTGGGGGAAGGGACCAGTTGAGGGAAGAAGCTTGAATTAAAGTGAGCTTCCTGGGGATGCCTGAGTGACTTAGTTGGTTTAGTGTCCAACTTCAACCCAGGTCATGGTCTCGTGGTTTTGTGAGTTCGAGCCCCTTATCGGGATGCATGCTGACAGCTGAGAGCCTGGAGCCTGCTTTGGATTCTGTGTCTCCCTCTCTCTCTGAGTCTCCCCTGCTTAGACTCTGTCTCTCTCTCAAAAATAAATAAACATAAAAAGAAACTTTAAAAAGGTGACCTTTCTTCTTTCTGGTCTTTTGACACTAGATCCCATGAAAATATTGATAGATATGCTTCTCTCTCACTTAGGTTGTTGCTTGTTTTTCTGGAAATCATGCTTTCCATGAAGGTTCCTCCTATAGCTCCAGTTTACTCCACAAGTTAGAGAAAGGTTGTGCCTTGTGGAAAGCAATGCAGACATAGGGGTCACTTGGCACAGTTGCAGTTCTTGGCACTTGAGCTTTCTGAATCTCCAGATACCCAAGATATGACAGATGGTGGCCAACCATTGTGCCATCGAGTTGAGTGGCGTTTGCTCCAAGTGTTTCCCTATTTTGGCAAAGTGGGCTCATGCTTAGTGGCCCAAGCAGCCATGACTGCCAATGCGGGTGAACCCTGGCATGGGGTAGTGTCATAATTGTAAGAGCTCTGGGAAGCAAGCATAGCGCTCTGGCTCCTTTTGAGATAGCCTATCCTGATCCTCATGGGCTTCAGTTTCTTTATAGAAAGTGAGGAGGTTGGGCTACAGTATCTCTAAGGTACCTCTAGAAATTGTCTCCTACTATTTTATATTTGTTCCAAAGCTGGAAACATCGACATACCAAAGAATATTTTCCCAGCACAATACTTAATTCATGCTTAATGAAGAAATAAAAGAAAATCAAAGGCTTTACTCATGAATTTAAGATAGTCTCCTACCTATGACTACCACCCTTTGAACAGCAAAGCCTCTAAAAGCCAGTTCAATGATGTTACTCAAGGCTCCTAGCCAGGGTCTTGCAGTATCCCCTCAGGGTTATCTAGACCTTTGTGGTTGACTTTTAAGACAGACCTGGTGAGGTTCCCAACTTATCTGCAAGAAGAGGCAGTTGAGTCTTTGAATCTGAGGCCCAAGAGAGGACAGGAGATACAGATAGGAATTTGGGGTTCTTGGAAAAATTGGGATCTGTAGACCTGACCTTAAACACTTTCTCTCTACTCCCTTCATAGGAGAATGAGACATGAAATAACCTTCTGTATCCACCTAGTGAGTTAGTGGTAATACTCAGAATTCCAGATTTCTACTCCCCCAACCTAGCCCACAGACAGTGCTTTCATTTAATTAGTCAAATTGATTGAAAACTTAATTACACATAATCCCACGGAAAAGGGAGTTATGATAATCACACATGCAAAGCTTTAGGGATATAAAATAGAGAAGGGCCAAGTTTGTGATAGCCAAATGACTGGGAGAAAAGAATTCTCATCACAGCTCTGCTCTCTTTGCCGGGGAAGCCCTCCATAAAGGAAAATGTTTTCGCTGGAATGCGGTTTTTCCGGTTGTAACATTTTACAAAGTAGAATCAAAAACAGGAAAACAGGGGGTGCCTGGGTGGTTCATTCAGTTAAGCGTCTGACTCTTGATTTTGGGTCAGGTCACAATCTTAGGTTCGTGAGATCGAACCCTGTGTCAGGCTTTGTGCTACTGACGCCCGGAGTGTGCTTGGGATTCTCTCTCCCTCTCAAAATATATAAACTTTAAAAATAAAACAGGAAAGCAGGGTTTGAGGTTTTTATAAACGATCTGGAGGACTACTTTTTTTTAAACTTTGAATTTACAAGGGAACTGGAGACAATAATCTAGTTTGGCAAAATGCAGTGCTGTCCTAGATGCCTTTTGAAGATAAGCAGATGTTTGTAAGTCCCAACATTCTTACGCGGCACTGGTGCTCTCACACCAGTATTTATTGGAAAGATTAAGGAGATAGTTTGAAACACCTTGTAAATCAGAAACCTGACTCTCTTAGGAAAGGAAGTGTGGTTGCAAATTGGAGGATTGGCATTCCTCACATCAAATATAAAATGAAAAGGAAGAGGATAAAATAAAATAAAATAAAACAAAATGCTGCCTTGTCCCTCCCTTTTTTTCATGCCTATCCAAGCACACAGCAGCAAAGCAAAATCCCACAGTCTAAAGAAAGACGTTGAAGGGGTCCTTGCCTTCATGATGTTCCTGTCCTCTGTCAATGACTTCATTATAAAAAGGTTTTCAGATTATGTTTTTATTCCAAAATAATCATTGCCTACTTTTCTTGCAATGTTTTTGAAAACCAAAAATTATGTCATGCAAACTACATACCTGGTAGCTTTGTCTAGAAAATGCCAAAATAACAAATTGGAAATTGGGTTGACATAATTAATCAATGAATTATTGTGAAGCATAACTCTAATTAAACCAAACACACACACACACACACACACACACACACACACACACAGAGGAATACACATAAAAAGAACAATTGGCTGGCCCTTCTAATGTGTTTTGTTTTTTGTTTCTACACACTGATTTAGTAAACTAAGTTTGCTTAAGATTAAAATGATAACCAAGAAAAAACTAATCTAAAAAAAACCAGATTTGGGTAGGATTATTCTTCTATTATTAGCTTCTTTCATTCTAAAGATAAGGAAAAATAATTAGAAGTTATAATTTCCCTAAAGTTAAATACAAAAATGATTAGTGAAGATTTGAGTGAAAAGTAAACATAACTTTCAGTTCTCCACAATCTACAGCTCATCAAATTCACAGCAGAGATAACTGAACATATCAAAGATTTTTAATTGGATTAGCCATTGATATAATCTCCTGAGTACATTCATTTGTCAGACGGAGGCTTTGTCTGTCAACTCAAAAGCAAGTATTACCCTTGAAAATGTTAAGTTGGGAAACATTTCAAAACCATCCCTTGTTCAAATTGTAGCAGACTTTCTTGACAAGTAAGTGCAGAGAGCATTTACAGACTATAAAGGGTCTTGCCTTACTCCTTCTTTGGATGAAGGCAAAAGGAAGGGAAAAGATTTAATTTATCTCCAGAAATATTTGTTTTCCCAATAGGACATCAATTCTCTGTGAAACCAGTGGTGTATATATTGGGTATATGATGGGTTTGATGATGGTGATTATTCAGCTATTATTTTAAATTTTCATTTTTGACTCAGGATTCCAAAATACGCCAATAGCTCTTGTCCAGAGGTGACATCTAATCTGGCAAGGTGGAATGGCCATAAAGACAAATATATATATTTTTTCATTTCTCTTGAAAGAAACAGTAATGTGGCCTTTGGGACCAAGCAGTAGGCCACAGGACCCAGATTGAAGCCTCCACCTAAGAAAGAGGACATGTATTGCCATCAGCATGCACCGTGCCCTGAGAAACTGGGTATTGGCATGTTGACTGTTCCTGAAGAGGGAGGCTTTCCGATGTGATGCCAGTGTTGCCATCCCCAAAGTCATCCCACCCTTCAGGTCATTGTATTCATTTTCTATGCCATGCATTTAGGGGCTTAAAACAGCATGTTTTACTAATTTACAGTTTCTGTAGAACAGAGGTCCAGGCACAGCGTGGCTGGGTTCTCTGCTTAGGGTCACGGAAGTCTAACATCAAGATGTCTGCAGAACTGCATTCTTATATGGAGCTCAAGGCTTTTCCTTTTTTCTTTTTTTAAAACATTCATTCATGTTACTCCAAGAGCTCGATCTCTTGGAGTCAGAGAACTGAGGTTTCCTGTTGTCTGTCGCCTGAGGATCTTCCTCAGCTACTAGCAGCTGGTCTTAGGCCATATCCATGTGGCCCTCTTGTAACACAGCACTTTCTTTAATGCCAGAGGGGTTCTCTTTCTTGGGTTGGCTAAGAAGGAGTCACATAACATAACTCAACCACAGGTGTGACTCTCCCACAACTTTCATCATATAACATGATCCAATCAAGATGCAAATATTCAGTCAGCATTCAGGCATCCAAAATTAATTGTAACACTGGTCTCAGCTGAGTACAGTATTGAGGTGAAGGAAAACTGCTGCCAATTATGGAGGTTACAGAAGAAGGCATCGGTGAGTAGGTAAAATGGGGGTTGAGGCTGACTACATGCTTATTACATGCCGGGCACTCGGTCCATATGTCGACTCACATATCCCTCATTGCAACCCAAGGACATCCACCTCTGTAGATTGCCCTTATCGGGTGACTAAAGAAATGGGCCGAAAAGAGGGAAAGTAACTTCCGGGAACCGCAGTGATAATAAATGACAGCGCCAGGCCACAACTGCAGGCAGGCCACCCCCAGGCCACGTGGTGCTCCTCACCTCCACACTTTACTGCCGCTCAGAAAAAAGAAGTGCAACAAATCCCACATGCTCCCACCGCATACATTCAAAAATTTGCCTGGTCTCCAGCCTAACGCAAGGAAATATCTAAATAATTCTTTGTGGATTAGAAACTGTTTCATTTAAAAAGGACTCCTCATGCAAGAACAATTTTAACTTGTAGGTTCCTGGCTAGTAGTAGAATACAGTTATGGATCTCTTTGTACAGAAAGTTAGGGTTGGGCTGGGGGAGAGGTGACACTGAAGACAAAGGATCAGAACCAAGAAGTTCAGAGTTTTGAAAGGGGTGGACTGAAGTTTGGCTTTGTGTGTGTGTGTGTGTGTGTGTGTGTGCTTAGTTAAGGAAGCTAATTTGGCTTTGGACCCTGCCCTGGCATCATTTTTGGCTTCCCTGAATTTTATACTGTCGGTTATCTTGTGGCTGTATATTTAATATAGTTTATCATATCTACTTAGTAGAATGTCTGAAATAGGAACAAGGCATGTTGTCCTGATTTATTATACCATTTTCTTGCAAAATTAGAAAAAAAAATTAGAACATTTTCTGTATGTGCTTTAAATGTAAAATTCTGCAGAAGTATACTGATGCAGTAATTGTTATAAGAGAGAATCCTGTAAGAAAGTTATGACAGTGGTGATACCCATTAGTTTCATCCATGAACATATTAGTAGGAACTCTGAAATAGGCAACTACATAAAGAAAGAGATCAGCAGTTAAAACTAAAAGAAAACAAATTAGCTAAATCCAGGAATAACATGATTTTTTTTTGAGGAACACATGCTAAAAAAAGTGTAAACAATATCTCATTCTTGTTTCATATTTATTTTCTCATAGGGGTTTTTTGCTGTAAGTGATCATGAGACCAAGTAAGGTATTAGTTAAAACTACAATCTTTTTAAAAAAAAATTCAAATGTTTATTTTTTGAGAGAGAGAGAGAGAGAGAGAGAGAGAGAATGCAAATGTGGCAGAGGCAGAAAGATGGGGACAGGCTCTGCACTGACAGCAGTGAGTCCAATGTGGGGCTCGAACCCTTGAACTGCGAGATCATGAAGTGAGCTGAAACCAGTGGATACATATTTGTTGAAAGAAATCAATTAAAACCACTTCAACTACCCTGTGTAGAGTCAGTGCCCATTTTCCACCATAGCCCTGTCGTGGCAAACTGACCAAGTTAAATCGACAACAATGATGCATATTTTATAAAGAACTTCCCATATACTATTTTGGAAATTCTTTTAACCTTTATCAAGAGTCCGATATAAGGATAATATTATCTCCTTTAGGAGATGAGTTAACTGATATGCAAACATTTCATGTCCAGGAAGTAGAGAAAAACATCTACATAGAAGTGGAAAAATATGCATTAAAAATACATATAATCTATCTACCTGAATGCATTGTTGTTCACATCACACTAGGGAGTAACATTTCTGTCTCATCTCTTTGCCTTAGAATGCACAAAATGCAAAAGACTATTTCCTTCATTCAGAACCCAGATGAGTTCTAGGGACTCCCCTGAGTAGCTGAGTCCCATAACCCACCAAAGCCTCCTGAGCTTTCAGTCCCTTGTTCAAAGGAATGTGTGTTTTCACAGCCTGATTCCTTAACTTTACACCCTGGCTTGCATTTCCCTCCAGATATGTGATCTATTGAAGTCAGTTGCACATCCTTTCTCTTGTATGATTCTCATTACCATTAAGGAGGGTTTTATCCATGACTGAACAGAGGTGCAGGGCCATTGGCCCTGAGTCATTTGGCAAGTCAGGTGTAGATCCAAGCACCATCTTGGGTTCTTCCTACCCTGCAAGCCTTTTAACTGATCTCATGCAGTTAGAAAGCAAAACCTTTAATGCCCAAACATAGGTGGAAATTGTGCTTGATGAAAATTAATGTTACAGTAAAATTGCATCTGTGAAAATATCTGTGACCTGTCAAACCCATAACTGTGGTAGACAGTGTTGTACACAAGTAACAATGTAGGTGAAGCAAAACATTGCTATGGGGTGCCAATTGTATAAACCTAAATGTCAACAAAAGTCACACGGAGAATATTACTGATATAAAAATAACATTCCCTGCAAGAAATATGTATAAATATAGGTTGCATGCATACAGTCTGAAATGTAGCTATTGCGGGCTAAAATTAGGTGACAGATGTAGATATTTTCTCTTCCTTTTCTTTGCTTTATAATTCTATTAATCTAGGTGGGCCATCAGGGTTTGTGAGAGTCATTAGTGGCTGTTGATTGTCATTCACAGAACTGAACCATACTACCTCCAACCTCCACAGGAGAAAATCATATTCCTGGAGCATAAGTGAATTCTATCATGTAACAGATAATGATAATCACAAAGACGATTATGGATAACTCATAAATACATTAACTTGTCTCATCCTCAATTCAAAATACTTATATATTAAAAAAAACTTATTAAATTTGAAATTTGGTTGAAAATTAGCCCAGAAATATACCACAATAAAACCAATACATTGAAGGACCCAGATTAAAGGAGTTCTCGAAGTAACCTAACATGTCCCAATTTCATCCTTAACAGTTTCTACTGAGACTAACAATGATTACAATGAATAATTAGCCTTTGTATCTCCCCACAGTTCTGCAAGTTGAATTTATAGTTTTAACATACAGACTTCTCAAAGAGAGGAATGTTTGTTTGACCTACCTGTGTGTCTTGAAATATGTATTTAGCACAGCTGTTCTTGTGTGTTAAACTCATCACAAAATGCAGCTTTAATGTAACCCACCATTGATCTGCAGTAAGTGGAAACAAACTCTCTCCTTAATTAGTATCATCCAATCCCTTTTTCACATTTCTACAGAACACACACTGTGAACTGTTTAATGGACTATTATTTAGAAAAGTGGCAAAGAGCACACCAAAAAAAAAAAAAAAAAAAGAAGAAGGAGACATAGGGAAAATAAAAACCAGCAGTGTCAATGAAAAATATGTTGTGAAATAATGGGAAAAAAGATGTTTCGTTAAGATGAGCCTTCTTGGCATTTCACTGTAGAGATGAATGGCGCCCCAATTACTGCCAACAATGGATACGGAGATACAGAGATTCATTACCTTCAACACCCTTAACTGTCTACCAGTGAATTCGCTTATCTGCTCCTTTTTCCACAGAACCTGTGCGAGGGGGGAGGAATAAACAAAGAACTGAGTGGAGTAAATGTGTCACAAATTACCACCAACACACTGTGACTCAATGCACTTTTCATTTCTCTCCTCATTAACTGTGTCTTGCTCAAAATGAGCGACTGGGTCCAAACATAATCAAGTCCCACAGATAACAATTGACTTGACTGCTGGAGCAGTCACCACCTCCTAGCTACCGGGAAATAAATTCAGAAATAAAATGAGTTAAAATAAAATTCACTCTCCTCTCTTTTCTGCGCTGAGATAATTTGAAGACCATCAAGGCCCAAAGAAACAATCCATCTCCTTGCGAAAAAGAAGGCGTCTGTGCCACCGCCAATAAGGCATGCCTTTAGTGTTATCAAGAGTGAGTATAATTACACAGGGAAAGGCCATCAAATTGTCTTGGGCACTGGTATTTTTTTCCTGAGGTCTTTATCCATAGTGCTACCTGAACAATAATAAAATAAAAGCCTTATGAGGGAGCCAGGGAGCAAGGGAGGGAGGATGGAAAGAAAAAAAAAAAATACTGCTCAGATGGGCATAACCGACCTGCAAGCTGGGGAGTACGTTATAATTTAAGCGCATGGAAAAAAGCTTTACCGTGGCTGCTGTTGTATCTCATTTTAAAACAAAAACACTGGTTTGAAGATTTTCAAATTTGTGTGTGGAGACTTCTGCAGACCTGGTTTTATCAAAGCAGCATTTCTCAGCAAAGCTGTTGAAGGGCTTCTTTCCTGTTTAAGAGATTTTCGTGCCAACCAGGATACTTTATTTCCTTCGGAACCATAATCGAGTGCTTGTAAGAGATTCAGTCACTCTAGGAATTTGGGGGCTCGCCTCTTGGGAGGAGAAATGCAGGTATGAAAGCTTTCTGCTTTTGCACTGAGGAAATGGGAGGGATTCACAGAATAGGTTTCAATTAAGACTAAACAAACACTGACAATGAATGACTGATTCTCCCTTTATTTCATCTGAAATTTTAGCTTCCAGCTTAACTCTACAGTGGTGCTCCCCATCCCCACCCCCTGCGGCCCTTTGCAGGCACCAGAGATGCTGAATGTTGCCTCTTGCTCCCCCTGTGTCCCAGAATCTGGACTCTTGGGGTCCTTCCCATCTTCTGTTCTTGAACCTAGCTCATCTTGGAAGCCAAAAACCTAAAGCCTACTTTCTTTACCTTCACTGAGATTATTATTTTTCTGAACTGGACTTTAGATTGAATACAGATGACGTGAGTTCCTGATCATTCCGTGAGTGACTGAAACAAAACAGAAAAGTCACTTATACATGCCATTGCATCATTAATCTAAGAGGTAGCTGGGCAGTTTGCCAAGTGAAACCAAGTTCCCGGTATGTCAATGACTGAACCCTCCCCGAGCAGGGTCCATGCTTCTGTAGTGAATGGCGAGTTTCATCTCTGCAGTAAGTTACCATCTTGCCAGCAGTTTTATTTTTTATGTCTCATTTCTTGGTGCTGGGTGCAATGTGACATAGGAGTTGAAAAAGAAAGGAACAAAATGAGAACAACCCCTATTTCAATAGCGGAGTGCTTCTCAAACATGGCGACTTTCAGAATCACCTGGAGTGTGAATGAAGAACATGGAGGGAATGCCAATCACAGGCTTCTGAAACAGATACATTCCATGATGGGTTATTCACTGCCTCCTGCTGGCCCTGGTGATTGCCTGGCTGAGAGCAAGTGGAAGAGTTGGGTTGGTCTTCTTCTTCTTCTTCTTTTTTAATAGTTTATTGCCAAGTTGGTTTCCATATAATACCCAGTGCTCTTCCCCACAAGTGCCCCTTTCCATGACCATCCCCCCTTCCCCTCTCCCCCTCCCTCTTCAGCCCTTAGTTTTTCAGTATTCAAGAGTCTCTCATGATTTGTCTCCCTAACTCTTCCCCCCACCCTTTCCCCTTCCCATGGTGCCCTGTTAGGTTTCTCCTGTTAGACTTGTGAGTGAAAACATATGGTATCTGCCCTTCTGGTCTTTTGTATCCCAGTATACATTCTGTGACAGAATCTACACATCCAAGCACTGGAAAGAGAGCAGAAAACAAACTGAGAAGAGCTGGGTTTGAAAAGTGGGGAGAGGTGAAGTTTGAACAAGATGCCTGAGTGTTGGCCATGAGAATGGAAGATGTGTCTAAAGTCTGATGAGAGACAATTGTATTTACTCAGAATTGTATGCACTTAAATTTTTTTCTTACATTTACAGTGATTGAATACCTTTAAACACCAGCCATATTAAGCTATAGCGAGATCCCCTTTGATGGGACTGTGATATGGTAATTGGCTAATTTCCTGTTTTATTTCATTACCTGATAGATGGAAAGGGACATCTGCAAAACATTTACAATATTCGCATTTTACCGAACACAAGACTTATGGTCAGAGAAGGTGAAAACATTTGTCACATAACTTCCAGGTGGCAAATTTGAAGTCATGCTTGTCTGGATGTTTGTACAGCCCCACCAGCATTTGTTGCCTTGATTTTTCTTCATACCTCCTCTCGATGGTGATGTGATGCACTGATCAAAAATGTTTCAGCTGGAAAAAGGCCCATAAAATCCAGAGGGACTGTCCAGTAGAGAGGCCAACAAAATAGTGTGTGGCAACCTTCCAAAATTCCACCCCAAAAATGAAGCATTTTAATTTATACCACATAACGGTATTTTGAAGACTATTAACTCAGACCAGTGCTGTCAGATAGCTCTATGCTGTATAATACTGTGAAGATCCTAGTAGTTCTGCTTAGGATTAGGGACTAGAGTTGGGGGAAAAAAGAGACTACAGCCTATCTCCCTACATTTTTATTCAAATAATATGTAGAAATTTTGAACAACTCTGAAATTTAGTGGCACATAGTTATAAATCCAGTGAACTAAACCATGCTGGTTTTCATTATACTTCCATTTAATTTTCTAATTAATCTCAGAAAACATTAATTAATTTTGTCTTTTCCACAGTCGGCCTGGCACCCTTGGGCCTGAAACACACAAATATTGCTGGCCTTGAGCGGTAGTAATCAAAACTTCTAATTTGTTTGAGCAATCCACTGTCTTTCTCCTTACTTCTTTCTCTGATGGGTACTTTAAGAATCCTTTAACCCCTTGGCTTTAGATTTTCTATGAATTCATGAATGGAAAAATCAGTAGATATCCCAGGCCAAAGAGAAATGATAAGACAGAGATGAAGCCTCTCGAAGTTTTGGTATGGAGACAAGAGTCAGACTCTGTGCTGGAGAATTCTGTTTATGTTCCGGAGTTATCATGATCTAGTGCCATTCTGAGTGTGGCATTACCCTGACATCTGCCCAGATATCCCTCAAGATCACCTGCCTGACTTATCACATAGCTTTTACAGTGGGTTTTTTTTTTAATGACTCATCTTTTTTTTTTTCATGTTTATTTATTCTTGAGAGAGAGAGAGGGAGAGACAGAGCATGAGTGGGGGAAGAGCAGAGAGAGAGGGAGACACAGAATCTGAAGCAGGCTCCAGGCTCCGAGCTGTCAGCACAGAGCCTGATGCGGGGCTTGAACTGCGAGATCATGGCCTGAGTCATCCTAGTCTGGACGCGTAACCGACTGAGCCACACAGGAGCCCTGCTTTTACAATGTTAGTTGACAATGAAGTATATGTATAACCACAGAAAAACAGACACCGTTAAAAGCCATAAGTGTTCGAGTGGTTAGTTGCCTCTTACCTTTTTCCAGCAAAAGAACGTGTATCTCGTAATTTTACTTTTTGCCAAAACAACAAACAAACAAACAAAAACAGGAGAGCAAAGGCAATTTCCATGTATCAGGGAGTCTAATTTTGGAAACAAGAAGAGAAGAGTGTGTTACATAAACGCTAAAATGCAGTGGGAAGTGACTTTTGGGAAAGATATTTGAGATATCGTGCCAAAACATCATTTAAAATGAATGATTTGTCTCTGTTGACAACAAAGGGCATTAGGCTTCCTATAGTTTGTAATGTACATATTGAAGAAGTTTCCATGCCAGTCTATTGAAAATGCCTTTGAAATTTTATTGTGAAATATATTATACCAATAAAATGTTTGTGCTGTACACTTTAAAAATAATAATAATAAAATACTGCCCTTGGACTCACAACCAAGATTAGGAAATGAAGCATCTTCTGTTCTTAGCAATTCCCCCTCTACTGCCCTCAAGAGTAGCTCCCTCTTTCTCAGAGAAATAATTGTAATATTATCTAGAATTTGTGCCATTTCTTTGCTCTTTTATTCTGGCTCTATTCATATACCTGTATCCTCAAGCATTACTTTTTTTACTTTCACCTGTTTTAGAACTTTTTAATCACAATCTGTGGGATCAAGCCCGACATCAGGCTCTGAGCCTGCTTCAGATTTTGTGTCTCCCTCTTTCTCTGCCTATCCCTCACTCATGCTCTGTTTCTCTCTGCCTCAATAATAAATAAACATTAAAAAATTTAAAAAATATATATAAATTTACATTTTACCAGCAGTAAAGTTTCTCGTATTTCATATCCTTCTCCATGTTGTATATAAACTGAGTAAAAATATTTTTTAATGTTTATTTATTTTTGAGAGAGAGAGAGAGGGAGAGAGGGAGAGAGGGAGAGAGGGAGAGTGTGTGAGTTAGGGTGGAGCAGATAGAGGGAGACACAGAATCTAAAACAGGCTCCAGGCTCTAAGCGGTCAGCACAGAACCCAACGCAAGGCTGGAACTCAAGATCATGACCTGAGCTGAAGTCAGATGCTTAACTAACTGACCGAGGCATGCAGTCGACCAAATATACACTGATTTTTAAAGAAAATATTTGACAATTCAATGGATGGGAAAATGTATCTTATTATAGTTAAAATTTACATTTCCATGACTTCAAATAAGATTGAGGCACTTTGAAGTGTTGAAGAGTCTTTTTACATATCTTCAGTGAAATGTCTTTCCATGGCATTTGTCTTTTTTTAAAAAAGTTGATTTGCTTTTCTTTTTGAAAATAAGAGTTTTTTTTACTTTTTCTGAATACAACTCTCTTGTCAGTTATATGGATTAGCAAGATCTTCTCCCATTTTATGACTTATCTTTTTACCATGATCATGGCCTTTTCTATAAATAGAAATTTGCAGTATTAAAAGATTTAAATTTATCAATTTTTATTACAACTCCCACTTCTTATGGCATGAGTTCTTCTTTCTATCGAGGTCATAAAGATTCTCCTAAAATGTCATCTTAAAGTTTTAATTATTTGGCTTCTGCTTTTAGGCCTTTAATCAACCCAAAATCGATTTTGATGTGTGGTTTCAGGTGGGAATCCAATTTCACTTTCTCCCATATGGGCAGTCATTGCAAGTTAACAAATTAGTTTGCCAGAGTTACACAGATACTGATGGAGAACATGAAACTACGGGACAGAGACAGAGGACATCTCCTTTGTCATAGCCAATGGAAGCCAGAATGTCATCATTTTTGTGTCGGCTCTCCAAGCCCCAGTTCCCACAGTTTGCTGTGAAGAGGGCAGGGAATGCGTGCACACGGATTGTGGTATATGAGAGGAAGCTCGTGCTCGCTTCGGCTGCACATATACTAAAATTGGAGCGATACAGAGAAGATTAGCATGGCCCCTGGGCAAGGATGGCATGCAAATTCATGAATCATTCCATATTGAAAAAGAAAAAAAAAGGAGAGGAAACCCAAGTATAAGGCACGCAAATCTTTTTTTTTTTAATTTTTTAAATTTTTTAAAATTTGTTTTGAGAGAGAGAGTATGCACATGTGAGCAGGGGAGGAGCAGAGAGAGAGACAGACAGAGAAACAGAGAGACAGAGAATCCCAAGCAGGCTCCGTGCTGTCAGTGTGGAGCCTGGAACTCACAAACCATGAGATCATGACCTGAATGAGACGGGGAGTCAGATGCTCACCCGACTGAGCCACCCAGGTGCCCCTCAAATCTTTCATAATGGGTAGTGAGCCTATCTGAAGTTTGCCTCGAGAGGAAATATTCTCTTTTTTGCGTTAAATTTGTTTATTTTTTTGGATGTAATTGATATCTTTAAATCCCGATTTAATAATTGATATTATTAAATCCTGTACATAAGATGCATCTCAATTTATTCCAGTCTTTCTTTATGTCTTAATGAAGTTTTCAAATTTTATCCATAAAGACTATGGATTTTTTTTTCAGTTAGTGCCTGGAAAATGCACATATTTTTCATTTGTTCTTATAAATTAGATATTTATTTTTAAAAATTTTAATGTTTATATATTATTGAGAGAAAGAGAGCACAAGTGGGGGAAGGGCAGAGAGAGAGGGAGACATGGAATCCAAAGCAGGTTCCAGGTTCTAAGCTGTCAGCACAGAACCTGATGAGGTCCCCACGAACTGGGGGATCATGACCTGAGCCAAAGTCGGATGCTTAACCAACTGAGCCACCCAGGAACTGCTAGATATTCATTTTTATAATATTTTCTTGTTGGTACTTCTGTCATAAAAGAACAGTACTGGTTTCATTTTTTATTCCAAATCCAACAACCATGCTCATCTCTGATTTTTCCAACATGCTTTCTGTTGATTTCGTTAGGTTTTCTATGCTAATTGTACCATCTGCTGTAAGGGCAGTTTTGTTTGTTTGTTTATTTAAATATAAGGGCATGTGCCTCTTGCTGAAGACCTGAATAGACACTTCTTCAAAGAGGACATCCAGATGGCCAACAGGCACATGAAACGATGCTCAGTGTCACTCATCATCAGGGAAATTCAAATCAAAACCACACTGAGATACCACCTCACACTGGTCAGAGTTGCTAA
>NC_043703.1:84461274-84470117 GCF_006229205.1 Suricata suricatta | reverse complement strand
AGGGAGACTACTGAATACTGAAAACGAACCATGGACTGAAGGGGGAGGGGGAGGGAGGGGGGTGATGGTTATGGTGGGGGGCACTTGTGGGGAGAAGCACTGGGTGTATTATGGGAACCAATTTGACAATAAACTATTATAAAAAAATAAAATAAAAAATAAAAAAATAAAAGTAAAAAAAATAAATATAAGGGCAGTTTTATCCCATTCTTTCTTGCTTTTTATTCCTTTTTCTCTTTTAAGTTGTATTGCAGCACTCCTCAGCTTCCAGCAGCCCATCTCACTCGGATCAAAGCCAATCTCCCTGCAATGCCTAGGAGGCCTAAGGCGGTCTCCTTTCACCTCTGACCTCAGCCAGCCACTCTTCCTACTGGTTCCAATGCTGCAGGCGCACTGAGCACCTTATTACTCCTGAAACTTGCCAGATACACTTTGCTTCTGGGGCCTCTCAAGGATCAAGTGCTATATGCATGAGCTGGGAGTCTGTGGCTTCCACACATTTTACAGCCTAAGCATCGCACTTGCCTTCTCTAGTCCAGATTTTGCTTTACACTTAATTTTATGTCTGCCTGGAAATGTCTTGTCTCATATATCTGCATGGCTTAATCCCTCACTTCTTTCAGGTCATTGCTTAGATATTCCTTTGTCAGGACATTTAAAATGAACACCACTTACCTACACAAGCACTTTCTAGCCATCTTTCTCTACCCCCAGCTCTACTGAAAAATAATTGACATATATAACATTGTGTAAGTTCAAGGTGCACAATGTGATGATATGAGTATATTATGAAATGCTCTTATCATAGGTTCAGTTAACACAACCTTCACCTCATATGATTACAAACTTTTCGTTGTAATGTGAGAAACATGAGAGCTCTATTCTCATAGCAACTTTTAAGTGTACAGTACAGTATTGTTATTTATAGTCAACACCCTGTACATTAGATCCCTGGAACTTATCCTCTACCTGGAAGTTTGTACATTTTGACCAATATCTGTCCATTTTCCCCACCCCTCTGCCCCTGGAAACCACCATTCTGCTCCCTGTGTTTATGAGTTTGATGTTTTTATATTCTGTATATAAGTGAAATCATATAGTATTTGTCTTTCTCTGTCTGACTTATTTCACTTAGCATAACATCCTCAAGGTTCATCCGTGTTATCACAAATGGCAAAATTTTCTTCTTTTTATGACTGAATATTACTCCATTGTACACACACACACACACACACCATATGTGTTTTATATATTCATCCATTGATGGATGGATATATATATAGTTAGGTTATTTCCCTATCTTGGCTATTGAGAATAATTCTACAGTGAACACGAATGTATAGACATTTCTTTGATATGGTGATTTCATTTTTCTCAATGTATACTTGGAAGTGAGATTGCTGGATCATATGGTAGTTCTGTTTTGAATTTTTAAAGGAATTCTCATCTATTTTCCATAGTGGCTCCACGAAATTAGATTCCCACCAGTGGTATGCAAGGGTTCACATTTCTCCACATACTTGCCAATATCTGTTACTTCTTGTCTTTTTGGCAATAGCCATTCTAAAGGATATGAAGTAATATCTTCTTGTTTTGATTTGCATTCTCCTGATGATTTAGTGATTTTAAGTACAGTTCTCTCTTCCCCCTCTGTCTCTGCCCCTCCCTTGCTCTCTTTATCTCTCTCTCTAAATGAACAGGCTCTGAACAGTCAATGAGCCTCCTTCAATATAATAATAGTCACAGGTGCAAAGTGCATAACAAGCTTTTAAAACTGACAAGAGAGAGTAAGCTAGCCAAAATGACAAAATGGAAGAACTCTCCTCTAAAGAAATTCCAGGAAGAAGTCACAGCCATAGAACAACTCAAAATAGGTATAAACAACATAACTGAACAAGAATTTAGAACAATTGTCATAAAATTAATCTCTGGGCTTGAAACAGGCATAGAAGACATCAGAGAAGCTATTGCTACAAACACTATAGATCTTAAAAATAGTTGTGACTAATTTAAAAAATGCTATAAATGAGGTGCATAATAAAATGGAAGCAGCCACTGCAAAGACTGAAGAGCCAGAGAGGAGAATAGGTGAATTAGAAGACATAATTATAAAAAAAGAGGAAGCCAAGAAAAAGAGAGATTAATTGAACACGAAAGTAGAATTCAGGAACAGAGTGATACAATCAAACAATATCTGTATCATAGGAATTCCTGAAGAAGAAGAAAGAGACAAGGTGCTGAAGGGGTATTTGAACAAAGCATAGATGAGAACTTCCCCAGTATGGTGAAGGAAAAAGACATTGAAATCCAAGAGGCACAGAGAACTACCCTCAGACATAACTTGAATCGACCTTTGGCACAACATATCATAGTGAAACTGGAAAAATATAAGGATAAAGGGAGAATTCTGAAAGCAGCTAGGAATTAAAGGGCCCTAAGATACAAAGGGAAACTTACCAGAGTAGTTACAGACCTAGCTACTGAAACATGGCAGTCCAGAAATGAAGGGCAGGAGATCTTCAATGTGATGAACAGAAAGGATATGCAGGAAAGAATCCTTTATACGGAAGAGAAGGAGAGATAAAATTTTTCCCAAATAAACAAAAACTGAAAGAATTCATCACCACTAAACCAGCCCTACAAGAAATCCTGAGAGGGACTCTATGAAGGAAATGTTGAAAGGTACCAGAGACACCAGAGACACCACTACAAGCATGAACCCTACAGAGAACACAATGAATCTAAACCTTTATTTTTTAATAGTAACACTGAATGTAAATGGACTAAGTGCTCTAATCAAATAACACAGGGTAGCAGAATGTATAAAAAAATAAAATCCATCTACTTGCTGTCTACAAGAGACTCATCTTAGACTTGAAGACACCTTCTGATAGGAAGGGGATGGAGAAATATCTATCATGCAACTGGAAGTCAAAAGAAATCCAGAGTAGCCATACTTATATCAGACAAACTGGACTTTAAAGTAAAGGCAATAACAAGAGATGAAGAAGGGCATTATATAACAATTACAGGGTCTATCCATCAGGAAGAGCTACCAATTATAAACATCTATGCACCAAATTCAGTAGCACCCAAATACACAAAACAATCACAAACAAAAACAATATTATTGATAAGAATGTGCTAATTGCATGGGGATTTTAATACGTCACTTACAACAATGGATAGATCAACTAGACAGAAAATCACTAAAGAAACAATGGACCTGAACGAACATTGGAATAGATGGATTTGACAGATATATTTAGAACTCTACATCCTGAAGCTATGGAATTCACTTTGTTCTCAAGTGCACAAGGTACATTCTCCATGATAGACCACATACTGGGTCATAAAGCATCCCTCAATAAATATAAAAGAATTGAGATCATACCATGCACACTTACAGATCACAATGCTATGAAACTTGAAATCATTCACAGGAAAAAGTCTGGAAAATCTCCAGAAACATAGAAGTTAAAGACTACCCTACAAAAGAATGATTAGGCCAATCAGGCAATTCAAGAAGAAATTTAAAATATATGGAAAGAAATGAAATTGAAAATACAATAATCCAAACCTTTGGAATGCTGCAAAGGCAGTACTAAGAAGAAAGTATATTGCAAACCAGGCCTATTTCAAGAAACTAGAAAAAGTACAAATACGAAATCCAACAGTGCACCTAAAGGAACTCAAAGGAGAGCAGTAAGAGCACCCCAAACCCAGCAGAAGAAGAGAAATAATAAAGAACAGGGCAGAAATAAATAATACAGAATTTAAAAAAAACAGTTGAACAGATCAATGAAACCAAGAGTTGGTTTTCTGAAAAAATAAACAAAATTGATAAGCCTCTAGCCAAGCTACTCAAAAAGAAAAGAAAGAGCAACTGAATAGACAAAGTCACAAATGGAAATGGATCTATTACAACCAATCCCTCAGAAATATAAGCAATTATCAAGGAATACTATGAAAAATTAATTGCCAACAAACTGGACAACCTAGAAGAAATGGACAAATTCCTAAACACACATTCACTACCAAAATTCAAATGGGAAGAGATAGAAAACCTGAACAGATGAACAGACCTATAATCAGTGAAGAAATTGAATCAGTTATCAAAAATCTTCCAATGAATAAGAGGCGAGACTCATTCTACAAAGCCAGCATCACTTTGATTCCCAAACTGGACAGAGACCCAGCAAAAAAAAGAGAACTACAGGCCAATATCCTTGATGAATGCAGATGCAAAAATACTCTGCAAGATACTAGAAAATTGAATTCAACAGCATATAAAAAGAATTATCCACCATGATCAATTGGGATTCATTCCTGAATTACAGGGCTGGTTCAATATTCACAAATCAATGAATGTGATACATCACATTAAGAAAAGAAAAGATAAAAACCATATGATCCTGTTGATAGATACAGAAAAAGCATTTGACAAAATACAGCATCATTTCTTAATAAAAACCCTTGAGAAAGTAGAGATAGAGGAACTTACTTAAACATCATAAAATCCATTTATGAAAAGCCCACAGCTAATATCATCCTCAATGGGGAAAAATGAGATCAGGAACACTTCAGGGATGTCCACTCTCACCACTGTTGTTTAACATAGTGTTGGAAGTCCTAGCATCAGCAATCAGACAACAAAAGGAAATAAAAGGCATACGAATTGGCAAAGATGAAGTCAAACTTTCACTTTTCGCAGATGACACGATACTCTACATGAAAAACCTGAAAGCCTCTACCAGAAGCCTTCTAGAACTGATCCGTGAATTCAGCAAAGTCACAGGGTACAAAATCAACATACAGAAATTGGTTGCATTTTTATACACCAATAATGAAGCAACAGAAAGAGACATCAATAAACTGATCCCATTCACAATTGCACACACAAAAAACCCATAAAATATCTAGGAATAAACCTCACCAAAGATGTAAATGATCTGTATAATGAAAACTATAGAAAACTTATGAAAAAAAATTAAGAAGACACAAAAAAATGCAAAACATTCTATGCTCATGGATCGGAAAAATAAACATTGTTAAAATGTCATTAGAGGGAAGGGAGTGATGGTTGGGGGGGCATTTGTGGGGAGAAGCACTGGGTGTTATATGGAAACCAATTTGACATTAAACTATTATAAAAAATTTTTTTAATGTCATTATTACCCAAAGCAGTCTACACATTCAATGTAATCCCAATCAAAATTCCTCCAGCATTCTTCTCAAAGCTAGAACAAACTATCCTAAAATTTGTATGGAACCACAAAAGACCCCGAATAGCCAAAGTCATATTGAAGAAGAAAACCAAACAGGAGGCATCACAATCCCAGACGTTAGCCTCTACTACAAAGCTGTCATCCTCAAGACAGTATGGAATTGGCACAAAAACAGACACATAGACCAATGGAATAGAATAGAGAACCCAGAACTGGATGGACAAATGCATGGCCAACTAATCTTTGACATAGCAGGAAAGAAAATCCAATGGAAAAAAGACAGCCTCTTCAACAGGTGGTGTTGGGAGAACTGGACAGCAATATGCAAAAGAATAAAACTAGATTACTTTCCTACATCATACACAAAAATAAGCTCAAAATGAATGAAGGACCTGAATGTGAAACCATCAAAGCCCTGGAGGAGAAAGCAGGAAACAACCTCCTTGACCTCAAACACAGCAATTTCTTACTCGACATATCCCCAAAGGCAAGGGAATCAAGAGCAAAAATGAACTGTTGGGACCTCATCAGGATAAAAAGCTTCTGCAATGCAAAGAAAATGATCAAAAAAACTAATAGGCATCTGACGGAATGGGAAAAGATAGTTGCAAACGACATATCAGATAAAGGGTTAGTATCCAAAATCTATAAGGAAGTCACCAAACTCCACATCCAAAAAATGAATAATCCAGTGAAGAAATGTGCAGAAGACATGAATAGACACTTCTCCAAACAGGACATCCAGATGGCCAACAGGCACATGAAACGATGCTCAGCGTTACTCATCAGGGAAATACAAGTCAAAACCACACTGAGATGCCACCTCACACCAGTCAGAGTGGCTCAAATGAACAAATCAAGAGAATGTAGGTGCTGGCGAGTATGTGGAGAAACGGGCACCCTCCTGCACTGTTGGTGGCAATGTAAACTGGTGCAGCCGCTCTGGAAAACAGTGTGGAGGCTCCTCAAAAAGTTAACAGTAGAACTCCCCTCTGGCCCAGCAATAGCACTGCTAGGGATTGACCCAAAGGATACAGAAGTGCTGATGCATAGGGGCACATGTATCCCAATGTTCATAGCAGCACTGTCAACAATAGCCAAATCATGGAAAGAGCATAAATGTCTATCAACTGATGAATGGATCAAGAAGATATGGTATCTTTGTACGATGAAATACTACATGGCAATGAGAAAGAATGAAATCTGGCCATTCATAGCAATGTGGATGGAACTCGAGGGTGTCATGCTAAGTGAAATAAGTCAGGCAGAGAAGGACAGATACCATATGTTTTCACTCATACACGTAACAGGAGAAACTTATCAGAGAACCATCTAGGGGAAGGGGGAAAAATAGTTGGGGAGAGGGAGGGAGGCAAAACATGAGATACTCTTGAATACTGAGAACAAACTGAGGACTGAAGGGAGAGGGGAGGGGGAAGGAGGGTGGTGGTGATGGAGGAGGGACTTGTGGGGATAAGCAATGAGTGTTATATGGAAACCAATTTGACAATAAACTATAAAAGAAAATAAATAAAATCACTTCAAGTTAAAAAAATAAATGTAAATGAATTAAATGTTCCAATATCAAATCATAGAATGGCTTAAAGGATTAAACACAGACACACACACAGACACACACACACACCAAAGACCAACTATATGCACCCCACAAGAGACTCACATCAGGTCATCCATATGCTCCAAGTGAAGAGATGGAAAGAGATATTTCATAGAAATGTAAACCAAAAGAGAACCAAGGTAACCATACCTCTATCAGACAAAATAGACTTTAGGTCAAGTCTGTAAAACGAGATGAAGAATGTTGTCATATAATGTTAAAGGAGTCAGTTCATCAAGAAGATATAATAATAATTATAAATATTTATGTACCTAAGATCAGAAGACTTAAATATATTAAGAATATTATAACAGATTCAAAGGGATAATAGACAATACATTAACAGTAGAAGACTAGATACCCAGGTCACTTTTAATACCAAAAATCAGTAAGGAAAATCAGTAAGGAAACATTGGACTTGAAGTATGCTTTAAACAAAATAGGGAGAACACATCAGCAAATAGTCACAGAATACATCTTACAAACACACATGGAACATCTCCAAGATATATCTTATGTTACATCACAAAACAACTCTTGGCAAATTTTTAAAACTGAAAGCATACCAAGTATTTTTGTGACCATAATGTTGTTAAAGAAGAAGTTAATAACAGGAGAGAAACTAAAAAATTCACAAATATGTTAAAACTAAGCAACACCTGCATAATCAATTGCCCAAAGGTAAATTCAAAGTGGAAATCAAAAAATATATTGAAACAAATGAAAAGGTAAACATACCATAGCAAAATTATAGGATGCAGCTAAAGCTAAAGCAGTGCTGAGAGAATTTTATAGTTTTACATGCCTACATTTAAAAAAAAAAAAAAACCTCACATAACTTTCTAGCTCCATAGACTTTAAAAAAAGTAGAAACAAAGCTCAGAGTTAATAGAAGGAAAAAAGGAAGAATGGTAAGACAAGAAATAAATGAAATTGAGAATAAAAAATCAAAAAAATCGACAAAATTAAAGTTGAGGTTTTTAATACAAAAACAAAATTGACAAGCTAAATTTACCAAGAGAAAAAAAGATAACTAAAATAAATACAATTATAAATGAAAGAGAATTCATTACATCTAATATCACTGAAATGCAAAGAATCATAAGACTACCAAAAGCAATAATATACTATCAAATTGGACAACCTAAAAGAAATGAATACACTCCCGGAAATTATACAACCTGTCAAGTCTGAATCATGAAGAAATAGAAAATTTGAACACATCAATAACAAGAGATTGAATGCGTAAACCAAACCTCTAAAGAAAAACCCTCCCCATACCAGAAGCTTCTCAGGTGAATTCTCTGAAACATTTAGAGAGAAGAATTTTTTAAATAATAGTTTATTGTCAAATTAGTTTCCATATAACACCCAGTGCTTCTCCCCACAAGTGCCCCTCACCATGACCGTCACCCCCTCCTCTCCTCCCCCTCCCCTTTCAGTCCATGGTTCGTCTCCAGTATTCAGTAGTCTCCCTTGATCTGTTTCCCTCGCTCTTCCCCGCTCTCTTTCCCCCTTCCTCTCCCCATGGTCCCCTGCCAGGTCTCTCCTGTTAGACCTATGAATGCGAACATATGGTATCTATCCTTCTCTGCCTGACTTATTTCACTTAGCATGACACCCTCAAGGTCCATCCACTTTCCTACAAACGGCCATATATCATTCTTTCTCATTGCCATGTAGTATTCCATTGTGTATGTGTGTATATATATATATATATATACCACATCTTAATCCATTCATCAGTTGATGGACATTTAGGATCTTTCCATGATTTGGCTATTGTAGAAAGTGCCACTATGAACATTGGGGTACATGTGCCCCTATGCATCAGCACTTCTGTATTCCTTGGGTAAATCCCTAGCAGGGCTATTGCTGGGTCATAGGGGAGTTCTATGGATAGTTTTTTGAGGAACCTCCACACTGTTTTCCAGAGTGGCTGCACCAGTTTACATTGCCACCAACAGTGTAGGAGGGTGCCCGTATCTCCACACCCT
>NC_043703.1:84453077-84461174 GCF_006229205.1 Suricata suricatta | reverse complement strand
ATTTCTTCACTGGATCATTCATTTTTCGTGTATGGAGTTTAGTGAGCCAGAGCCCAGGGAATCAATAACAAAAATGAACTTCTGGAACCTCATCAAGATAAAAAGCTTCTGCAAGGCAAAGGAAACAATCAAAAAAACTAATAGGCAACCAACAGAATGGGAAAAGATAGTGGCAAATGGCATATCAGATAAAGGGCTAGTATCCAAAATATACATAGAGAGAAGAATTAACGCCAATCCTTAACAAAGTCTTCTGAAAATTGAAGAAGACGGAGTACTCCCAAATTTATTCTATGAGGCCTTGTATCAAAGCCAGGTAAGGATAATACAAAACACACAACAAAAACTATACACCATTAGACTTGATGGATAGAGATGCAAAAAATCTGAACAAAATACAAGCAAATCAAATTTAACAACAAATTAAAAGAATCATACACCATTATCAAGTGGGATGTATTCCTGGGAAGCAAGAATGGTTCAAAGTATGCAAATAAATAGGTGTGATATACCACATTAATAGTACATTTTGTCTTGCAAGACAAAAATCACATGATCCTCAGTAGATGCAGAAAAATTTTTGAGAAAATTCAACAGCCTTCTCATGTTGAAAACTGTCAGTTAATTGGGTTTAGAAGTATCATAATAATAGCCTATAGTTTGACAAACCTATAGCTAACCACATACTCAATGGTGAAAGATTGAAAGTTTTCCTTCTAAAATTGGAGATGAGACAAATGTGCCCATTCTCTTTTCTTTTAAGTTCATTTATTTTAAGTACTTTTTCATATACTTACCAGGCATTTGTATGTCTTTGGAAAAATGTCTATTTCATTTCTCTTCCATTTTTTAATTGGACTTTTTGTTTTTGCCATTGAACTATTTGAGTTTGTTACGTATTTTGGATATTAACCCTTTATCAGATATATGGTTTGCAAATATTTTTTGCCCTTTCATACGCTTTTCAATTTGTTCATTATTTCTATGGCTGCATAGTGGCTTTTTATTTTGACATAGTTTCACTTTCAGATTTTTGCTTTTGTTGCTTGTGCTTTTGGTGTCATTTCCAAAAAATCATGGTCATGACTGACACCAAGGAGTGTGTTTCATGTGTTTTCTTCTAGGAAGTTTATAATTTCATGGCTGTGCTTGCGTCCATAATCCATTTCAAGTTAATTTTTGCTAGAGGTATAAAGTAGCAAATTTCATTCTTTTGCATGTAGATATTCAGTTTTCCCGGCACCATTTATTGAATAGACTGTCCATATCAGTTGTATCAATATACCATTGAGTATTACTGGTTCTGTTCTCAAATATTAGTTGACCATACATACTGGAATTTACTTCTGGGCTCTTGATTCTGTTTCCTTGATCTATGTGTCACCAACCTTGTTCTTCCTCAAGATTGCTTTGGGTATTTGGAGTCTCTTTTGATTCCATGTGAATTTTAGAATCTTTCTGTGAAAAATGCCATTGAAATTGTGATGGGGGTTGCATTGACTCTGTAAAGGGTGTTGGATAGTATGGACATTTTAACAGTATTAACTCTCATAATCTATAAATATAAATTATCTTCCATTTATTTGTATCTTTAATTTTTTTCATCAGTATCTTATAGTTTTCAGTGTATAGATCTTTCATGCCCTTGGCTAAATTTATTCCTGTTATTTATTATTTTGGCTGCTATTGTAAATGAGATTAGTTTATTTATTTCTTTTTCAGATAGATCGCTGTTGGCATGTAGAAATGTTTAGAGGGAAATCCACTCTATTGCTCTAGGTAACCAGTGTGAGAGAGAAGAGCCATCTTTATACAATGGGAGCAGGAAGTAATGTATGGGGCCCTAGGTGAGTCACAAGGCTCCTTTTGGCTCTTTCCTGCCAAGTAGTCACTCTAGATGGAAAAAAATGTATAGGAATGGGACCTGAGGAGGATGTTATAACTGAGGTTCCTACTCCTTAACAATTGGTCTTAAGGCCATCCTACTAGGTAAGCTATCCAAAGCTAAAGAGATAAAAGCTGGGGTGGGAGAGTTAAAATAAAAAGTGAAAGGGAAGACAATGAGTATTAGTTGAGGCCCCACAACTAATGCAGCGATGGTGGACCTTGTTCCTCCTAACACACTTTCTCTTCCGAAATCTGCTCAGGAAGAGAATCCTGTGGAAGAACTCCTCTCTGATCTTTCCTACAGACCCTACAAGCTGCAGCAGAGGGTGCAGCTCAGATAGCCCCGCAAGAGAGAGATGCCGGGGGCAGAGCAGAGAGCTGGCCCCTTCCGATTCAGTGCTTAGGATGTGCTTTAAGTCATATTGTCCTTGGGCAGCTGAATTTCAGCCAATGCCTGAATTTAATGAGGAATCAGGTTTTGCCATTGCTTCCCAATGCAGGACCCCTCTGTGGGCAGTCCTTACACCTGAGCTCCCTGTTGGGCTCACAGACTTTCTCAGAGCTGTAACCCAGTCTGTACCTCTCCTACCCAATCCTTCCTCCTTCCTTTCCTTCCATTGAAATTACTAGGCCTGCCTCCCAATCTCAAGGCTTTCTCTATTTACTTCTAATCTTTTCTCCGTTACCTTTCACAGACATTAACCTAAATGCACCTCCTATACTTCCAACCCTGCAATGACATCTACTTCCCAGAAGACCCGAATTCATTCATGTGATTAATTCAGAGTCCCCAAACTTAAAGAAATACCTACTAGTAGATGGGTCCAAACAGCTTAATAAGTATTCGTGTTCTAATAACCTAAGAACTGTTTGGGGAAAACAACAACAACAACAACAACCTCACATTAAAAAGTATTCATAATTGGTTAAGTAAATAACTCCTTAATTTTTTTTAGAATTTTCAATTTATATTATTTTATAATTGCAGAAGTAAGTAACATAATTGAAATATTGTTCCAGAATTCTTAATCACAACTGTTTGCTGATGAGATGTGTGTGTGCCACTGGGTGGGGTGGAACTTCTCAAACGTTGGAAAAAGATGGGACACTGACCTCTTATTCTGGTTTTATGCTGATGCTCCTGTGTACTTGCTCTTTTTTTTTTAATCAATAGTAGCTTCTCAAAGATATAATAATGTCATTGAAAGAGATGTAGCATGATCTAATATTGAAACTGTGACTGAGTTCATTATTCTCTCAGGGTCTGACAGATGTCAAGATCTGCTGTGTTGTCTTCAAAAATTTAAAGTGTCCTGTGGTTACTCTGTGGCCCCCCGGGACCCTTCAGCACATACTTTAGGGGATTTCACTGCATTTGTCTTTTGGGAGGCTCTTGCTCATGGTGACTCGTTTCTTGGCATGTTTATTATTCTTAGATATGAACTACTTCCGTTTGAAGAATGTTCCATGTGTGAATTCCGTGAAACCTTATAAAGGATTTGCTTTTGCTTCCTCCGGTTGGCTGAGTGGGCTACTGATCTGATATTACTTTAAATTAAATTTCGGATTTCATAGATTCTGTGAGTTCAGAATAAAACCTCATGTAAGGGACTCCTTGCAGTTCTAGATTTTAAGGAGCAAATTTGTAAATGTAGCCTTTCAATCAGCAAGACGTTTGAAAGAGCAAGTGTCCTTGCTCTTTGCTTCTCTTCCCCTTTCCCATAATCTTTTTCCTGATGGCAAAGCCTGAGTCCCTAGCTTTACATGAAAATCTATGAGATTTCTTCCACCTTGAGCTGGTCATAGGCTTCCCATCTGCCTGACAGCCTGTGTTTTTCTAAGCATGGGAGCTGAAAATTTCAGGGTTGTTCTGATAGAAGCCTGAAGTATGGAAGCTAGACTGTCTATGTCCTAGGGTTCCTGGTTTCATTTCATTGTGTTCTATGAAAATTATTATTAATTTTTTAATTAAAAAATTTTTAAGTGTTTTATTTTTGAGGGAGAGAGAAAGAGAGAATGAGAGGAAGAGGGACAGAGAAAGAGGGAGACAGTCGGAAGCCAGCTCCAGTCTCTGAGCTGACAGCACAGAGCCTGATGCCAGGCTTGAACTCATGAGCCACAAGATCATGACCTGAGCCAAAGTCAGATGCTTAATCGACTAAGCCACCCAGGTGCTCCATGAATATTATTTAATACCAGCTCAGCTCAGCAGTGCATTTAAAGACTTGTGATTTGTTTTTATCATATAGTTTTGTTTTTACCCAGTCCATTAATTTTTCAGTAAGGAGGTTCATTCGGGGTATCTAATTTTCCATAGTTGTAGAAATGTTCTAGACCCTCCATTCATTCTTTGATTCATTATGATCTGGCTTCTGCCTCCCCAACAGTGAACCCATTCAAGCGTTTTTGTTGTTGTTGTTGTTACTAAGTCCAATGAACAATGTGTGTCCTCCATCACATCAATCTTCTCTAATGATGCAACATCCCTGGGAAGCTCTTATTTCCCTCACCACATTGGTCTTTCCAAGCTTCTCACATATATGTTGTCCCTTTTAATAGTCTGTCCAAAGAGCATTTTTGTTCTGGATTCTACATCCAGGTAAAGAGAGAATATAATCTTATCTGCTTCTCTGATTGTAGTTATCATTCAGATAACTCACAAGTCTGAATCCTTGAAAATCCAGGCATATAATTGTCCTTATGCATGACCTTCTTTACAAAACTGGCTGCCTTTTCTGTTGGGGGTGGGAGAGTTTAGAAGTTATGAAAAAGCTATTAAAAGCACTCATTCCTCACTACTCTCCTGGAAGAAAGCTTTGTAATGTGTGATGAACAGGTTGCAATTATAGCACACTGACCTGGGAAGGGATTATTTACGGAAAACTCTCCTTCTGGATTCCATGTAAAGATGGTATTCTTATTTTTACAGAGTAAAGAAATTGCAAACTAGAATAAGTGACACCCCTCCCCCAACTTCCATTCCTGCTCTCTTGTCTTTCCTGAAGTCTCTCTGTAGTCACTTGGATGTTTGGGGTTCATTTGAATTTAAGAAGTTTGTAAGATGCAATTCTGGGTTTGAGAGTGAAGATTTTTGGAAAGAATATTGGCTATTCTGGAAGATGGGATGGAGAAAGGGAGAATTAAGAAAGAAGACAGGACTTGAAAAAATGGCAGGAGAGAAAAGAAAATGAAAGAGCTCATCTGAGAGCCACTGTGATCCTGGAAATGATCTCAATTGTCTGAGAGAAGTCTCTTAGTCTTGTCTACAGCATGGATCCCCAACACCAGGATTTGGACAAGATGCCCAGTTTTCCATTTTTCCTTTCCTTTTGTTGAAACTTCAAAGTTAAAACCTGGAGCCTGGAGGGAAATAGCCTGAGATTTGCCATGTACAAGGACTATGGAACATGTCACCTACCACAGCACTCCTCCCTCTGTGACGTAGTAACCTGTTTCCTTATTTCACTCCCTAGAAATATTCAAATTTAAAAGCAGGGCCTCCCTGGGTAGCTCAGTTGTGTTAGCATTCCACTCTTGAGTTCTGCTCAGGCCATGGTCTTTCAGTTCATGAGATTGAGCCTTGCATTGCACTCTGCACTGACAGTGCGGAACCGGCTTGGAATTCTCTATCCTTCTCTCTCTGCCCCTTTCGTCCTTGTATTCTGTCTCTCTCTCTCTCTCCCCCTCAAAATAAATAAATAAATAAATAAATAAACATTTATAAATATAAAAGGAGGGACTGGCTCTTTTGCAATTACCACTGACTAGACTCTAGTGTGTGGAATGTCCTATTGGAAACCAAGAAATTTTTCTTTAAATTTCTTAATTAAAAACATCTTTGTTTACTTTTAGGATAGAGAAGTAGAGCAAGAAGAGCAGGAAGGGGCAGAGAGAGGCAGAGACAGAGGATCCAAAGCAGGCCCTGCATTCGCAGCCAAGAGCCTGACGTGAGGCTTGAACTCACGAACCATGACCTGAGCTGAAGTCGGACACTTAACTGACTGAACCACACAGGCACCCCAACGAAGAAGTTTTGGTTAGTCTCCTTTTTAGGAAGAACTGTACATAAAATAACAATATTAAAAGAATATGTATTGATTTTACTGAGAGAGTTCTGAAAGCTCAGATGAATTAGGTAAGAACAATCCTCCAGGTAGGATGACTTCTCCCATCCCTGAGTTTTTGAGGCTGTACTCCTTAAAAAGAAAAATTTTACTCTGTTTTAGATATTATGATGTTATTTTTCAACCACATAATCAAAGAGTGATATTTTCATCAATTACATATCCAGCATAAAATGTCACACCAGAGGGGTTTATATATCATAGTAAACTAATTAGTGAGTGTGTTTGGAGCGCATAGCAGGCTGGCTCCTGGGAGACGTGAAGCAGGGAGAGGCTAAAGAGAAATAAGTATGGTTCTCCATATACAAAGAGTGCCCTCAATGAAGTTTCAACAGATTCATACAGTGTTACAAGGTCAGCTTTCATAGAATCAAATTTGTGGTTACATGCCTCCACCTTCCTCATTTTCCTACTAGACTCATTTTGTGCAAGAAACAACCCATTTAATCTGCTTTGTTTAGCATTTTCCCCAGACAGAGGAAGAGAGCAAGAATAACTCTTTCTAGCATGTCTGGTGAGAAATGCCCCAGGCAGGGAGCCCTAGAGAAGTTCCACAGGACTTTGTGAGATGCTTAGATAAGAGGCTATAAGAAGTACATGAGAGGGAGCTGCCTTCTTGGCCCACCTCCTCCTTTCTCTCTCTACACCCTGACTCATACTGCCTACTTGCTTAATCCACAACAAGGGTACTTCACCTTCACCTTCACCTATTTTGAAGGACATGACATTACTGAAATGATGTCAGTAGAGATTTATTTGAAATTATAATACTATTCAGAACATATACAGTATGTCAAATACCAGCTTGTCCAAAATGTATAAAGTGGACTTCGAATCTGTTTTTTTTTTTTTCTCCTACAGAAGCTTAGTGCTTTCGGGAAGTCATGAATATTTAGTTTCAATGTGGGAAATTCACAGCATTACATGGAAAATAGATTCCTCTTAGGAGATCGGAGACCAAGTATTCAAAGGGCTCTCAGGCTTTGGAGGTGAAAGAGATACAGTTTTTCTTGCCATTGACACAGCAAACACTTGCCTGGTTATCTTTTTCTTTCAAGCCTACACAGCAAGAGGCATTTCAGCTATCAGGCAATAATACTCTATCAGGGCAGCTTTCTCAAAAATAGTGTTAGAGATGTAGCGTGACAACATCAGCCAATGACGTCTTCTTGGGGCTCCTTTCTCCCTCCCTAGTTTTTTTTTTTAAGAAAGACAGCAAAATTCCTCTGTGCAATCAAGCTGACCTCATCCTTATATTCTTTCGATATGTTTCATCCAACAATGTTGGCGAGAGATATTACAGTTTACTACTACGCCCTGGATGGGAGCCAGGATTTTTGATTTGTTTCTTGTCTCTGTAACTGTGGGCTAAATAAATTTAAGCAAATCACCTGCGTCTCCATGTCTGAGCTTCTATGGTGACAACAAGCAGGAAGCCTCATTCAGTCTTCTTTCACAGTTGGAAAATTGGGCTGGAGAGGCACACAGTATATGAGTGTGCATGTATGTGAGTGCATGCGTGTGTGTGTGTGTGTGTGTGTGTGTGTGTGTGTATGAGTGGGTGACGATGTGTTTTGTGGGGAGTTCGAGGTTAAAGGGATACCTAAACCTTATGTCAGTATGTGAGGATCTTTATGATGATTACTTATCATGCTATAACGTGGTTTATAAAAAGGAAATGCCATTTGTTAGGAACTGTAGTTTTCTGACTGTAGGCGAGGTTAGTGAGCCTTTACCTACTCTAAAGTGTTCATGTTTGAAGGTTTTAATGGACAATCTAGGGGACTCTCCTCCAAGAAGCTTCGCTGGGGTGATGAAGCAGCCACCATCTCAACTGACAGAGAATTCGGCAGGGTATTTCATTGGCCTGTAAATTCTCGGGTCCCAAAGTGATTGCACTAACACTTCCGCTCATAACTCACCAAACACAGCTGGTCACAAGGCCTCCCCCAACACCAGAAGGACAAAGAACTGCATAAAACTCTTACCCGCTCCAAAGGGAGTCAACTAACTCCACTTAGTTTAGGGCCTAGAGTTTAAAGCCCACCCTCTGGGTGGGTTTTTGATTTGCTCAGACCATTGCACC
>NC_043703.1:84442622-84452977 GCF_006229205.1 Suricata suricatta | reverse complement strand
TTGTCATTATCAACAGCAACAAAAAGCCCTTCATAACTACATAAATTAAAGTATATGTAATGTTTCGAGGAATAAACCTCAGCTACTCTAAGAGCTGGACCTGTTTCTGGGAAATCACATTCTCTTTATCCAATCTCAGAGGAAACACTTAGGAGTGTTTCATGTTGTTTTGACAAGACTTTGTACTTGGAGACAAGACACAGTTAATACAGAAGGACCATCCAAGTGTCAGGGGAAATTCAGGGTAGCATCAAGACCCAGTAAGCTCACCAAAGGGAGTTTCTTACGCTTGCTGGAGCTCCATTCAATAGCATAGGTATTGTCCATACCCATATTTTTCTGTGGGGAATGACTGGAGGCTCAGGAAGCTGTTTTCTGGAAACATGCTGTTTCTTTCATAAAGAACGTTTTTTTTTTTTATAAAACCTGCCTATTTTTAAAAATAGTTTATTGTCAAATTGGTTTCCATATAACACCCAGTGCTCTTCCCCACAAGTGCCCTCCTCCATTACCACCACCTCCCTGCCCCCCCCCCCTTCAACCCTCGGTTCATTTTCAGCATTCAATAGTCTCTCAGGTTTTTCATCCCTCTCTCTCCCCAACTCTCTTTCCCCTTTCCCCTCCCCATGGTCCTCCATTATGTTTCTCCTGCTTTCCTGCCAGACCTATGAGTGCAAACATATGGTATCTGTCCTTCTCTGCCTGACTTATTTCGCTTAGCATGACACCCTCAAGGTCCATCCACTTTCCTACAAATGGCCAGATTTCATTCTTTCTCATTGCCATGTAGTACTCCACTGTATATATAAACCACATCTTCTTGATCCTACACTGTTGGTGGGAGTATAAACTGGTGCAGCCACTCTGGAAAACAGTGTGGAGGTTTCTCAAAAAACTGTCAATAAAACTGCTTATTTTTAACATCAAGGAAACTTTATTGATGGCAACCTCTCATTTCTTTTTTAATGTTTATTTGCTTGTTTGTTTAATCATAAAGAATGCATGTGAGCAGAGGAGGGGGAGAGAGACAGAGAGAGAAGGAGAGAGGGATTGAGTGGAGAATCCCAAGCAGGCTCCACACTCAGGATAGAGCCCAGCTCGGGGCTCTATCTCATGAACCATGAGATCATGACCTGAGCTGAAATCAAGAGTCTGATGCTTAACGGACTGAGCCACCGAGACACTTCAGACCCTTTCCCATTTCTTAACCTCAGTAAGGACTCTGCACTCTTTGTACTCGTAATTTTATGGTTAGGCAGTAAAGTGATCATCACAGGCATGATTGACAAATGAAATCATCAGCATCATCATTTAATTAATTGATTCATTAAATTAAAAGACCAAATTGGGTTCGTTAAACACATCATGACACAAGTAGAGGATGGAATGGTAGCTGTGGCTGGGTATGCCAGGCCTGATAATACATGACAAGCTAAGACAATGCGTAATAACATAGTTCTTATTATCACCATCACCATCCCAATGAACACTTTACCAAAAGCGGGAACTCGCTGACCTACTTTTGTCATTCTTAAACACTCTCTACTTGTTCTCTCTGCTCCTTCCCTTCTTCTCCCTTTACTTAAATGTCTTCTGACTCTTCCTAGGTCAAAAAATCTTATTAAAACAAAGATAGGGGCAACTGGGTGGCTCATTTGGTTAAGCATCTGACTTCAGCTCAGGTCAGAGTCTCATAGTTCATGAGTTCAAGCCCTACCTCACACTCAGTACTGTGCAGAGCCTGCTAGGGATTCTCTTGTTCCCTGTCTCTCTGCCCCTCCCCCTCTCACGTTCTCTCATCATTCTCTCCCTCTCTTTCAAAATAAATAAATAAACTTAAAAAAATTAAAACAAGCAAACAAAGTAGTCTAGACAAGCGAGCTGTTCAAGGAAGGAGTTGGCCATGGTGCCTGCAGTGTTGTTGAGCCATTATTCCTTCAAATACAGACGGTACCTAATTCAAGCACCTGCTCTCCAAACGGCTTTCACGCATCAGAGCACCGGCTCCAGAACACCCTCAGTTTCAGAACTGCAACATATGAAGCCATGATGTGATTGCAGGAAATAACATTTCTGCTGTAGTGTCTTACTTGAGGTGGCAGCAGGCATTATTTTCCTCCTCCCAGCCAAAATCTCTGTAAGCACGGCCTTTAATGCCAATTTAAAAAGCCAAACAAGGGGCACCTGGGTGGCTCAGTTGGCTGAGCAACTGACTTAAGCTCAGGTCATGATCTCATGGTTTGTGAGTTCAAGCCCCACATCAGGCTCTGTGCAGACAGCTTGGAGCCTGGAGCCTGCTTTAGATTCTGTATCTCCCTCTCTCTCTCCCCTGCTCATTCTCTGTCTGTCTCTCTCTCTCTCAAAAATAAATAAATCTATAAAAAACTAAAAAACTAAAAGCAAATTTCTTTCATTCTCTGGGGTTTGCATCTCCAATATTACTTATTGTGCTCTAGTGTTTTCTGCATTTTCTTTTCATTTTTCTCTCCTTAGTTAATCATGCTTTTTCCCGAAAGCTGAACTTGTTCCTCCACAATGTTGATCTGCTGCCCCATGACTTACGCGTCTTACGCCTCTTGTTTCCAGCACTGTTGGAAAGACTAAATTATTATGAAGCTCTTCAAACTGCAAAGTGGTAATAAGCAGGTTTAGAATAATTAAAAATCATTCTCAATTTCCTGCCTCCTCCCATTTGTATCCTTTCAGTTTTGAGGATTTCCTCATGCTCCTCCAAGCCCTTGTATTTATCCAGCTTAAAATGGAAGTGAAAGCATTCTTGAGTTCTCAATCTCCTTTCCTCTGGCACTAGGCTCCTGTCTGTCTTTTCACGCATTTTTTCATCTGCCATTAATATTTATCGAGCATCACAATATAGTGGCAACTGTATAGCAGGGAAAACCATACGAAACCACTTCAGCCACTGACGATGCAGAAAACATCTCCTCAGTAGCTCTTGACTTCTGTAATACCTTCCCTCTCTGCCTACTTAAAATCCACTTCCAATAGTCATTAAGCCTTAAGAGAAGCTTTATCACCGTGCCTGGAGCTCTGTGCTCCCCCTTGGATTATTATTCACCATTAACTACTATTCATGTATTCCTTGTTGCCATGAACAACATGTAGGGTTAAAAATCAACATATGAATCCAGAAAAGAATCTACCTGTGGTTGTTACTAATCATCCCTGTGTTTCACAACCTTGGCCCATGACTGAATTGTATCATTGTAGAGGGTCTTAGTTTGTGAGAGATTCCTTCTTTTTCTGCCCTCCGAACGAGTATTACATTGTTCTTCATCAAAATATTCTTTCGGGATATCTGTCTTCCTAATGTGCCATGGCTGGAAGATTGTACAGAGCTGGGGAAGAGCGTACTAAAGTCCTAGTCCCCTACCCAAAGAAGTCCAGAGGGAGGGCACTGCCTTGGCCTCTGGGGTTCAAGGACATCTTTACCTTCTCAAGCCTCCTTTGCAGACTTCCCACAGGGAGGAGCTCTGTTTTGATTGTGTCCCTCCTGTATTCACAGCGAGGCTACTGGGTGATGGCAGATACCTGCAAGTCTTCTTGGCTAAGCTTTACTGGAGACTCGTTGCAGGGACGATGGTAAGGAGGGGCCAATTTGGCTCCGTCTCCCCTCGCTTTTCTGAATGGTCAGTGTAAATCTCTATGCCAGATACTCTGTTCAGGAGGCCTCGTTAAACTGTCAGGAAAATTCCCAAGAGGAACAACCAGCATCTCAGTAAACAACTTCTCATAGCAGTTTTATGTATTCATTTTCCTACTGTTGAAAAATGCAGATGAATCCATATTTGGAATTTTTTCTCATTTTCACACTCAGCTAAATGGTAATTATTTTCTATTTACTAGCAGCGTAAAGGATAATGTTTTGAGCTCAGCGTAGATGCTCTCCTTTCTAAATGTTGTCTGTGGCCTGATTTGAACATTTTGATATTTCTCTATCAGGTGAGGAGGTAATTAAAGTGATATTTCATTTTTCACTTTTATTAAGGGCACTGTAAGTAGAGATTTTGGCTTTTAATATATATATTTTTGGTATAAGAAATAAAAGAGGGTGAATAAACAGGCGTTTTAATAAAATTGTCTTGAAGAAATATAAAGAGGAATTTGTTTTGATAATGGTAAAAGTACATGTAGATGTATAATATAGGGTACATAAGTAGTATGACCATATTTAAAATGGATCAAACTTTTTGGGGACACGCAACAATTTTCTAGAAGTTCTCAGTGAGAGGATGCTAGAAAGGGCTAGAAAGAATTTCTTCCAAATGGCTCTGAAAGGCTAGAGGTTCTATGAGATGATTTATTGATTGATTGATTTAAGATTTAGGTTCTGTTACAGTTAATTACAAAATGGACCATTTCAGTGCCACAAATTGAATTCATTGAAATGATTACCTGGGTGGGAGAGGCAAATAGAAAGGTGAGAGATGACGGAAAATGACCGGTTTATTTTTTTTTCTACTTTTTAACGAGTTGAGGTTTTGTTTATATGTGACCTTGATTTCTCTAGAGAATAAATTAGAAACATATGGGAAAATTAATGTAAAGAAGCAACACAAGCCAATACTGTGAGAAGAAACTGTGGCTTAGTGAACACAGAAAAGAATAAGAGAGACTGGGACTCAGTATATCTCAAGCAGAACATTAATCTAGACCCTGTTTTAATGATATTAGGTAAATTACCACAAAGAAAAATTACATACTGTATCTGGAAAACATTTGGACTCATCACAAACTTCCTTATTTATGGTTTTAACATACTTATGATGAATTAAGACTTTAAATAACATAATTAAACCTGACTTCATTCTACTAAGAGTTCTGTGGACTCAGTGAAATTATAGAAGCAATACTAGTAGAAAAGATCCACTAGAAGTAGAGTTAAAATAAGAATGTCTGGAGAATACAGTTAATTAACTTTCTACTGTGCATATATTTCTCTTGGACCAGTTGACTGTTTTTTAAGTTAATATCACACACACACAAACACACACACACACGTTTTCACAAAGCTTTAATTGAGCTTTATGCCATGGAATCCATTT
Source organism: Suricata suricatta (assembly GCF_006229205.1). Classification (NCBI taxonomy): domain Eukaryota; kingdom Metazoa; phylum Chordata; class Mammalia; order Carnivora; family Herpestidae; genus Suricata; species Suricata suricatta. The sequence goes on along the minus strand of NC_043703.1, from coordinate 84,447,914 downwards.
TGCAGTCCTCTTAAATAATGATCAGGGAGAAGGAATCTGGAAAATAATCCAGTTATTGCATCATTAGTTTTGACTTTTTAGACCCAAATTCTTCAAATTCAGGATCCTGGACTTCAAACATGTTATTGAGTTGTGAACACTGGGTGGAACTTATATGAGTTACTGAACATAACTTCTTAGTTGCCCCTTAACAAAGTTGTGAATATCCCCACCGCCTCCAACCTGGTCCCAACTCCAACTCAGCTATCTTGTGTTAGGTGCTCAGGCACCATGTGAAACTCTGCTGAAAAAGTTCTCACTGAATTTCCATGGAAGTTTGATGAGAGATATGCTTACTATTCCAGTTTTACAGATGGAGACCTGGAGGCTTAAGCAGGTAACATGTTGGAAATCACATAACTAGCCACGTGGAAAGCTGCCCTTCACCCATGTTGGCCAATTCCAGAGCTCTCATTCTGAACTTACAGTCGTTGTGATACACTCGCTTCATACTGATGTCTGTCTGGAAGTGCATCCGGGTGCTTTGGAGTACAGCAAATGTAAATGGCTCATGTGGTGACAAAACCCATGACCTTGGGTTAGCACAGGGCTAATGAACTAACTCAAAAGCAGAAGAATATTATCCTATTCCTCTCATTTGATTTTTTTCCAGCAGGGTATGCAAATCAAGCAGGGAAGTCTATTAAGACTCATTCATCGGACCATTTCAATCCTTTTTCTAGATAATGCCATAGACTTTAATTTGGATATATATACATAAAAGTTGGCATGTGCATATACTTGCGTTTGTACACATGTATGTGATATGTATGTGAGGACATGCAAAGACAACTGTAGAGGTGGAATGTGGACCTCCTCATAATTGTACATTGGTGCACGTCCATCTGTTTATGTTCCTGTAGAATTAACAAATATGAGTGTGTGATGTGTCTATGTATGCGTATAATGACCAATCACTGCTGATTTTGCATCTTACTTCTGGACTCTGATTATACTTGAAACCCTAACAACACAAAGATTGGATACTTTTGAACGAGAAATTCACTTTTCCACATTTAAAATGAAAACACAGTGACTCTTTCATTTTGCAAGCAAATGTGGGGAAGTCTGAAGTTCTAGTCTACTCCCTTCTTGAGCAACTGACGATTTCTGCCTAAAGTTTCCAAGAAATCTTTGCGGAATAAAAAACATTAAGAAGGTATTATTTGGTTTCAGTCAGGCACATCGGTTTTATTTACATTTCCATTAAATTAAAACATGAGCACAAGAGGGGGTGTTAGAAGGAGCTGAGGCCGAGCCCAGTCTTTGCGGTGGGGGAGGCACAAAACAGGCACAGCCCTCTCCTTCCAAGATCTGGAATTTTCATCACAGATGAGAATTCTGATCACATCAGGCGGACTTCAACGGAAGACAATCATATGTCAAGGAGGGAAGGGTAAGAGCCATTGTAACTATTCCTCTGTGATCTCCCCGGAAAAGGAATTGCTTTAGTGTCGCCAAGAATTTCTGAATCCAAGCTAGAAAGAAAAAAAAATGAAAAAACGCTTGCCATGTTCTTAGTACCATTTGCCTTGACAGGAAAAACAACAGCATCTTGCCTCCTCAGCTTATTCCTCATCAGTGAACTCTTCCCCAAACAAGACACTCCACATCAGCCATTTGGGACTCTTTCCATCAGTGTGTAATGAGCTCTTCCGCGCCGTTTGTACTCGCTGCAAAGTGTGCGGGAGCCAAGAGCAAGGAGTTGGTAATCTGGGCACCCACAGTTGTGATGAGGCATCTTCAGTGTAATCGTCCAAATCAAATATTTGGCTGTGCTTCTTCGGATGCGATATCTCATATTGTCACTGGAGAACTGGCAGGGAGCGGAGCCCATGCTGGAGGAGCGGCCCCCCAGGGAGGGAGCTGGGGCTGGGGGGGAAGGGGCCTTCCCGCCTCTCTGACGCCCTTTGTTCCACCGGGCTCAGTCTAAGGCTGCTGCGCCACTTGGACCAGGGCCAAATCCACATCAAGCTAACGAGGAATGAGGTCGGATTTTCCTTTAAGCAGCAGAGACCTTAAATAACAGCCTTCAGGCACCTAGTATGTGACCGCACTGTGACATTCTCCGCTTCTGTGCCTATGTCCGTGATGGGGACACAGGGACATGCTTTTGAAGAGCACCTGCTGGTCAACATGGTGGTTGTCACATACGTGATTTCACCTGGTCGTTGAGACGACTCTGGAAGATGGGCTTCCGGACACAGCTATGGAACTGTTTGTTGGGGAAGAGACCCTAAGGACCCCAGAAGGTTAAGGGCTCCACAAAAAATGGGGAAAATGGCCTCTGTCCATGGCCCCTGCCTGTACTACTTCTCCATCTGCAGTGATCGCTCCCAGAAAAAAATGTGAAGTTTTAGGTAACATCCAGCCTCATCGCATCAGTGTGCCACCCTCTGTCACATATTTTTAAAACGGGAAAGCCCCTGTGGGTCTCTTCAAAATCTGCCACAAAATGATATTTTTATTTGTACATCTTTTCTTTTCTGGTTGGGAGGGAAGACTGATTATGTAAGCAGAGTTTTTTGTTACTGTTTCTGTGCTACTCACTCCATGATTTCAGTTGTGTCCAGCTTGGACGGACAGGGCTGATGGATTTGGTTTCCATATCCCCATGGCTCTCACCTCGGTCCTTTGCTGCTCAATCACTCTGGGCTCTGTTTTGCTTGTTCTCGTGGGCCTGAAGGCTCATCCAGAGAACCTCAAACCTCATCCTGAACTTTACCCCAGTGGCTCATCTGTTTCAGTCACCTGACACACATTCCTGTTTGGCCTGCCTACATGAAGTTCAGAATATCTCCTATCCTTCGACTCTCCATTGCTGGGTTTCACCCACCTGCTGGGACACATTGCTGTTCTTTCTCAGCCTCCTGATGCAATTTTTGCATCTTCCTGCATATTTATTATCAAATTTTTTTGACATGTGTTTCTGCCTCTTGGTCCCCAGAAACTGGCTAGGTCTACTCCTAGATTTTTTCTATCTATAAATACATTGTTAATGTTTAGATTCTGCTGTTTCTCAAGACTAAGACTTCTCCACCTTACTGTAACTGGCCACATCCGTACATTGCTCAGAATGTAATGAAGAAAATAGATTCAGGTTACAAGGCCTCTTGAACGTAGATTGGGTTATTTAAAATTTCTTTTTAATGTTTATGTTTTGAAAAAGAAACTGAGTGAGAGTGGGAGAGAGGCAGACAGAGAGGGAGACACAGAATCCCAAGCAGGCTCCAGGCTCCAGGCTCCAAGCTGTCAGCACAGAGCCAATGCAGGGCTTGAACCCACAGACTTAGGGATCATAACCTGAGCTGAGGTCAGGCACCCGACCAACTGAGATACCCATGAGCCCCTAGATTAGGTTATTTTAAATTTGATAAAGTAGGGGGTGCCTGAGTGGCTCAGTCAGTTAAGTGTCCAACTTCGGCTCAGGTCATAATCTCGCAGTTTGTGGGTTTGAGCCCCACATTGGGCTCTGTCCTGACAGCTAGCTCAGAGCCTGGAGCCTGTCTTCACATTCTGTGTCTCCCTCTCTCTCTGACCCTCTCCTGCTTGTGCTGTCTCTCTCTGTCTCTCAAAAATAAATAAAAAAGATTAAAAAATTTTAAAAATAAATTTGATAAAGTTGGACAAAGTAAGCCATAGTAGACCCTTTAGCAGGTAAATGAGCCAGTGTATGAGTGTTTAAAAAGAATATTGTAGCTACAATATGGAGAATAGATTGGAGAATAGAGCAAAGTAATGGAGATCAATATAATGTTATTTTAGTAGGACAGAAAAAAATGGCAGATGGGATTTAGGAAGCAGGGAAATGGAGGTATATTTCCAAAGGTGGATTAAAAACAATTCATTCATTTATTCCTTTATCACATACTCAGTGATCCAACACATTTAATTGGCATTTTTTATGGATTAAAATGTACCTCTCAAAATTCATATGCTTAAATCCAACTCCTAGTGTCTCTGAATGTGACCTTATTTGGAAATAGGGCCCTTGTAGATGTAATCAGTTAAGTTGTACTGAATAAAGTGATCCCTTAATCCAATATGCTTGGTGTCCTTATAAAAAGGGGAAATTTAGGGGCACCTGGGTGGCTCAGGTGGCTGAGCATCCAATTCCACCTCAGGTCAAGATCTCATAGTTCATGAGTTCGAGCCCCACTTTGGGCTCTGTGCTGACAGCTCAGAGACTAGAGCCTGCTTCAGATTCTGTGTATCCTTCTCTCTCTGCCCCTCACCTGCTTGTGGGCTCTGTCTCTCTCAAAAATAAATAATAAAAAACATTAAAAATTAAAATAAAAAAACAAAAAGGGGAAATTTGGACACAAACAGACATATTCAGAGAGGAGATGACTTGGCAAGGCATGGGTAAAAAATTACTATCTGCAAGCCAGGGAGAAAGGACTGGAACAGACTCTTCCCTACAACCCTGAGAAGAAACTAACCTTCCAACACTTTGACTTGAGACCTCCAGCCTCCAGAACTCTGGGACAATACATTCCCATTGTCTAAGCCACCCAGTTTGTGGTGTTTTGTTACAGCAGCCTTAGCAAATCAATACAGGATTGAATGTGACACTTCTAGATCCTAAGGACCCATGATGGTGGCAGGAGAGGGGGGGGAGGAACCTGTCTACTGCTTTGAAAAACAACTTGAACAATTGTAAAGGCAAATCAGAATGTACTCTAATGAGTGATATTATAGACAGATGAAGCAGTATTGTCTGGGGTGTGAAAGAAGTTCCATTAAAGGAGTGGCATTTGATCTGGGTTTTAAAGGATGGGCAGACCTTTGTGACAAAGTGTAGAGGTAAAGGCAAACATTCAAAAACTAAGGAAAAGCAAGGACAGGAGCAAGGTGGAGGGTATGTGGAGTGGGAGAGAGTTAAGAGGTGAGAGTGGATAAGTGTAGGCCAAAATAAGGATAGTTCAGCTAAGGGGTTCAGATTTGTATCCTGCAACTAGTTAGAAATAATCAACATTTGAAAATCAGGTCAATGGGGTGAGTGATTCTGATTTTTTTGGAGGCTAATTTTAGTGGCAATAGTGGAAGAAATGGGAAAAGACTGGCAGTAAAGGGATTAGATTAGGAGGCTCCTTGGGTGTCCAGGTGAGAGATTATCAGGTGAGGACAAAGGCAGAATCAGGAATGGATAGAGAGAAAAAGTAGGAATCCAGGTGCATCTGTGAGTAGAAGTAGCTTGAGTTGGAACTAAGGATTATAAATGGTAAGGGGTAGTGCCTTGGTGGCTCAGTC
>NC_043703.1:84353366-84442522 GCF_006229205.1 Suricata suricatta | reverse complement strand
CAGTCTGTCTCCTGATCAACTTACACTGTGAAGCTGTGAAACTGTGTTTTTTGAGTATACCAGTGAAATGTGTGGGTTTGACACAGTAGCCATTCCCAAGTTTATCTCACTCAATCTTTTAATCACCTATGTTACCATTGACCACGATCTTTTTTGGAATCAATTGCACCTTGTGTTGCTTTTCTTTAAGTTTCTTCAGTTGTTCTCTTGAACATCTCCCCCTGACCTTTTTCCTTCATCCAATACTCATGTCACTGGTTCTCAAGCTTTAATATCAATAAAACGCACGTTGGCCTACCATAAGAGATCCTTATGTAGTTTTAACAAGCATTGATTTGATCCAAGGTCAGGCAAACTCTTGAGAACTCTGGACCCTGATCTGTCCTCATTCCACCAGCTCTGCTGTAGATTTCATGTACTTCTGTGGCTTTCATTCTGTTCTAGATCTGATGACCAACTCCCCAAATTCACCTCCATTCTATAGCTACATGCAGTTTCTGAAGCTGGTAGCCAGACATCTACAGAATTTCCAACTTGAATATATAGCTCTGTATGGATTATAAGCCCCTCAGACTTTAGATGCCCCCCACCAAATCGATGATGGTCTCTTCTCTGCATAGGAGAACAGCTAGTTGGGCAGGACAGATAGCAGTGTTCTATTCCCGAGTCCTCACTCACAAAGTCCTCTTGAATCACTTTCTAAGGAGTTCCTGAATTTACTTACAACTGTCATCCTAAGGACCTGCTCCAGGTCTCTGCATTTCCAACTGTTATCAGCCTTTAATTCCTTTTCCACACCATGACCAGAGTCATTGTTCCCAAGTGATCTAAGTCTCTCCTGTGTTGTAGGGGGCTCCCAGTGCCCTTCAGGTAAAAGAAGACTTCTTTTTTTTATGTTTTTTATTTATTTTAGAGAGACAGAGAGAGACAGCACAAGCAGGGAAGGGTCAGAGAGAGAGGGAGACACAGAATCTGAAGCAGGCTCCAGGCTGTGAGCTAGCTGTCAGCACAGAGCCTGAGGCGGGGCCTGAACCCACGAACTGCGAGATCATGACTTGAGCTGAAGTCGGATGCTTAACTGACTCAACCACCCAGGCCCAGCAAAAGAAGACTTCTTGACAGGGCTTGTCCTATCCATGAATAGCCTCTTAAGATCTCTGACCTTGTACTTTTAGGTCTTCCACCCCATGTCCCCCATGGGATAATAATGTTGGGTGTTTTTTTCCCCAGATATGTTGTACTCATCCCACCTCAAAGATACAACACAAGGCTTTTCTTTGTTTAGTGCATGTTTGTTCCAATGCATCCTTGAAAGCTTATCTTGGACTTCAACTCCTCTGGAAATTTTAAATAAAATTCTTGAATTTTTAGGCCCCTGATATATTCTTCTCTTTTACCTTATGTATCATTATCATAAAATCTGTTCCACTTTATTATAATTATTTATTTGACTATGTGCAGATTGCAATCTCATTAATGGGAGAGTTTCTTTATGATTACTTACTATTACCAGGTTAGTATCTTGCATCATATTTAGTTTGGTGGATAGTCAATAATTAATTGTTGGATAAATGAATAAATAATTCACCCTGAAAGTGGCATGTGAATGTCTTTGTTTCCCATGTAAAAAGACAAAATCTCATCAGAAGAAAGCTTATTGCCCTTTGCCTTGTCTGGAATGTGGAAAGAATTCTTGGAGGTACAACCCACCACCCTGTGACCATAAGGATGAAAGTAAACATAAAATAAAATAAAATAAAATAAAATAAAATAAAATAAAATAAAATGTCAGAGCAATAAGTAACAAGAAGACAGAGTTGTGGCTGACATCTTTAAGCAGCTTCTTGGCCATGGATTACTATATCTAGATCTGATGTTACTTGAAAAAGATAATTTCTTGCATAATTAATTAAGCCATTGTCAGTTGGTTTCTTTTATTTGCTATCATAAATTTTGCCAACTTTCACCTTCTTAATCCAAATCATGGTTATGAATGTTGAATAATAATGACTGTTTTTTAAACAAAACAGTGATTGCACTAAGAGTATCACATAGCCCAGGTGCAGACAAACTTTTTCTATAAAGAGCTAGAGGTAAATATTTCAGACTTTGCAAACTAGTGATCTGTTGCAACTGCTTAGGTCTGCTGCTGTAAGGAAAAATGGTCATGACCAAAGGTGTGGCTGTGTTTCAGTAAAACTGTATTTACAAAAGCAGGTGACAAAACAGATTTAGCCCATGAGCTGCAGTTTCCTGATCCCTGATCTAAACTGATGTTATCCAATTTTTCATAGTCACTGGAAGCTTTCTTTAAATAAATATTAAGAAATAGCACCAAAAAACACTATAATGTGAGTTGCTCTAGTTGAAATAACATAGGATAATCTCTTTTATTTATTATAGTTAAATATTAATTAATTTCTTTATCATTTTCCAAATAAACCAAGGGTCTTAGCCCTTTAAATTCAACTACCCTTCTCCCATTGTGTTATTTTCATGAATTTTCTTTTTTCTTCTTTTTAATGTTTGTTTTTTTATTTTTTGAGAGACAAAAAGAGATAGCATGTGAGTGATGAAGGGGCAGAGAGAGAGGGAGACACAGAATCTGAAGCAGGCTCCAGGCTCTGAGCTGTCAGTACAGAGCCTGATGCAGGGCTTGAACCCATGAACCATGAGATCATGACTTGAGCTAAAGTCGGACACTTAACTGACTGAGCTGCCCAGGAGCCCCCATAAATTTAAAATCTACTTATACTGAAACTCTACAAGACCTTGTTGCTGCTATTATACAGTTAAGATTCTTATAACTTTACCAAAATGTCTACATTTTTGTTTGTTTATTCTTTCTTTCATTTCTGTTTCCACTTAGGTTCATCATCCTTCTGCCTGAAACAAATCACTTTATTATCACTTTTTGTGTGGGTTTGCCAATATGATATCTGTTCTCTCTTGTCTAAAAATATCCTCTTTCATTTTTGAAAGGCCATTTTGCTGGGTATAGAATTCTGGTTAAGTGTGCTTTTTGAATATGTGACTTGATATCTCTCACTGGTCAGTAACTACAAGTATGGCTTCTAGCTCATTCTCTCCTCTCCTTTTGCAACTTTAATAACATACATGTTTGACTTTTCAACATAACCTTTGTGTAACTTTATGCATTTTAATTATTTTCTAGTCTTTATCTTTTTCTCTGTGTATTACTCTGAAGACTGAATTGTCTTCTAATCCATTAATCCTTACTTTAGCTTCATACATTCTATTAGTAAACTCATTTGTTAATATCTTAACAAATTTAAAATGTTTTTCCTCTTTAAAACTTTAAAAATTCTTTTTTGAGCAGATGAATCAAAGTTATGTAAATGCCTATTAATGGTAGTAGGTGTGTCGTTTCCTCTGGGTTTTTTTAATTTTTAATTTTTAATCTTTTAAAATTTTAGTGTCTTGTTTGTTGGTAGGTCTTGGACTGGTCTGAAAAATTCTCTTCTAATCCAAGTGTTGAAGGGGTTCATTACTGTGCCACACTTGTAAACAATTATGGGAACCTTAAGATCGAAAGATACAGAAGAGGCCACTGCTAACTATATCAAGCTGGTGTATAATTTAGGAAAAATTTTCTTTCCCAGGAAGACTCAGACCTAATTAGGGGCTCATGGATAATGAATCTATGGTTTTCTGTGTAAAATAACTATTCTCTCCTCTCGTCTACTATGGCTAATCAGAGCATAAGGCTTGGTGAACACAGACTGGACTGAGTTTCAGATGCTACTCATTCTTTCAGTGAGGTGTCTTTGTGTAGAGTACAACCTAAACAGGCTTTCATCAAGTCCCACATACAGATTATCACACAATCATTCTGAGCCACAAAGTCTATTGGGACTCTAGAAATTTATCAAGCTTGTCTTGAGAATATGAGGTTTGGATCTACTTAGTCTAGTAGGTTATTAGTTTTTTATATACTTACAAAGTATCTTATACTTTAATATTACAAATATACTTTAAAAATTTTTAATAGTATATTAATTTTTTTAATTTATTCTTGTTAGTTAACATACAGTATAGTCTTGGTTTTAGGAGTAGAATCTAGTCATTCATCACTTACATATAACACCAAGTGCTCATCCCAACAAGTGCCCTCCTTAAAGCCCATCACCCATTCTTCCCACCTCCACCACCAGCAGTCCTCAGTTTTTTCTCTGTATTTAAGAGTATCTTATGATTTGCCTCCTTCTCTGTTTTTATCTTATTTTTCCTTCCTTTCCCCTATGATCATCTGTTAAGTTTCTCAAATTTCACATGTGAGTGAAATCATGTGAGATCTGTCTTTCTCAGACTGACTTGTTTCATTTAGCATAATACCCTCTAGTTCCATCTATATTGTTGCAAATGGCAAGATTTCATTCCTTTTCATAGCAGAGTAGTATTTCATTGTGTGTGTGTATATATATATATATATATATACACACACACACCACATCTTCTTTATCCATCCATCAGTTGACGGACATTTGGGCTCTTTCCATAATTTGGCTGTTGTTGACAGCACTGCTATAAACACTGGGGTGCATGTGCCCTTCTATCCAGCACTCCTGTGTCCCTTGGGCAAATTCCTAGTAGTGCAATTATGGGGTCATAGGTAATTCTGTTTCTAATTTTTTGAGGAGCCTGCACACTGTTTTCTACCAACAGTGCAAGAGAGTTCCTCTTTCTCCACATCCTCGCCGACATCTTTTTAAATTTATTTTTGACAGAGAGATGGGGAAAGTGCATGAGAGTGAGGGAGGGGCAGAAAGACAGGGAAACAGAGAATCTAAAGCTGGCGCTTCACTGACAGCAGCAAGCCCAGCTCGGGGCTCAAACTCACTATAAGATCAGGACTTGAGCTGAAGTCCGACGCTTAACAGACTGAGCCACCCAGTGCCCCATAAGTATACATTTTAAAATGTGATGTTAAATTTTGTGATACAACTAAAGATGTAAAAATATACATTTAAATATTCTAATGTATTATCAAAAGTACACATAAAACATTTCCAGAAATGCTAGTTGGGGAAATTTTGTACAGGCACAGGTAGTTAATATCAAAAACCTCCGCCAATTTCTTCCATTCATAGGATAGTCTTTTTTGCTGAGCAAATAAATAACACTTCTATAAAGACAATTATGACAAAAATGACAATTATATAGGAGAGAGAAAATTACTGGAGCAGTTTTGTGGACTGCATCCAGGTACAAGAGCCCATTTATTGAAGCTGAATATAGAGCCTGTGCAGTGAGCCTCTTAGACAGTTTTTAAAAAGAAATAATAAATAACCAATAGGAGCAGAAATGAATTTTTAAAGACTATCCCAATTTCCTGATGAGTGGCTCTTACATATTTATATGCTGTATAAGTATATTTATTCATATTTTCCCTTGGTAGTTCAGCATTGGAGTTAAGATATATTGTCAGAATATCGAGTGCTAAGAGATCTTAAGAAAAAAAGTAATCTGAGGTCAAGAGGAGGACAGTTTTCACACTCACCAAAGACTTCCTTCAAATACTTATTTCCTCCCCTTTCTTGTCACCTTTAAGAATTGCAGAGGGTCAGTTCTGATGTCTGTTTAATCAAAACTATTTAAACGAACAGATTCTTACCATAATTTTTCAAAAGAGCTATTTCAGGGGCAGTCTGTAAGAAGGTTCAAGGATTGACCTTTGTGCTGCCATTAAATGAATAATTGGGGGACAGTTCTGAGCTTCTCACACCTAAGTGTAACTTGACATACTATCTTAAGTTTTGAAATTTAACTCACACGTGGACTCCTTTATGAAGCCTTCACTGATTCTCCTCTTGCATTAAAACTTGCTGTTTAATGTTTCCGACACTTTACTTTTACCTTGCCTCTGGAGACTTACTGTTTTGCTCTACTAGTGATCTGTACACCAATCGGTCATCATCTTCATAGGTGAATTTATAATTTTATATGCTTTCTGTTTTGAATAGTTATTCATGGTATTTTTGTCAGGATAGTCTAGATCATGCTTAAGTTAAAAATCATCTCACAGATCTCAGTTTTTCAACCGCAACAAATACTTTTTTTAACCCAAACTGCTTATCTCGTGTGAGCAGAAGTGCACATTCAGAGATGTAGACTGAAAGTTTCTACAATTTTCTAGCTTCATCATCTTGAAAATGAGGCTTCCTCAGTTGCCATCTGGGGAGTCCCTTGCCAGTTTAGAAAGACATTCACTTGCAAGTGACACATGTCGCCTCTGCCCGCAGCCCAATGGGCAGAAGTAGAAGATGGATTCCTAGTGTATGTGAGAAATGCACGTGAGTAACTGGAGTATTTGATTAACGTCATCATCACTGTCTAAACCACCTACTTACCTCAACGCTGCTCTATTTCTTCAGTGGGAAATCAGACCCAGAAATTCACTGAAACCTACTTTACATCAGAGACTAAGACAATTGACATGATGAAGAGAATTGTGCAGACCTGGAGAAAAGTAGCCACAGAAGCTGGTAAAATTGCCATTTCCCAAGGGAAATCCACTCTTTCTCTTAGTGACAGTGAGCAGCAAGGGTCCACCAAAACCCAAAGCTGTAATGGGAGAGGGAACTGCAATGTCTTCCTCAGTTGTCACGTGACATTCGCCCTGTGTATTTCTGTCTTAACGTGGAATTATCCTTTTCTTGTGAAGATACCGGTCATACTGGATTAGAACCCACCCCAATTAACTCACCTTAATTTAAACAAAAAGGATTGCATTCACAGGTACCGGTGGTGGTGGTTAGGACTTCAACAGATCCTTTTGGGGCACACAGTTCAATCCATAGCAGTATATATGAGATATATATCAATTATTGAATATTTTAATATATTTAAAAATCATTTTAAGTATATTTATTTATTTTGAGAGAGTGAGTGAGTGAGTGGGAGAGAGGGAATTAGAGAGAATCCCAAGCAGGCTGTGCACCAACAACCCCAGGCCTGATACAGGGCTTGAATCCATGAACGTGAGATGGTGACCTGAGCTGAAATCAAGACTCAGAGGCTAAACCAACTGAGCCACTCAGGTGCCTCTTATGATACATTTTTATTAATATGGATTATATTATTTATATTACATATTAGAACTATCATATATATGTGTATATAACATAAATGTACCAACAAGCAGCGATGAAAGTAATGATAAAAGCAAACAAACAAAATGCATAAAAACATGAATATCAACTGAAGACTAGTGAAATAAATTATAGCATTTTACATACTCAGAATATTATGCAACTGTTTAAGCAAATGAAGTTAGTTAAATCTCCATATATTTCACTAGAAACATATCCATGACATTTCAAATGAGAAAAAAAAGTTAAAAATGATATGTAAAATATAGAACTTCCAGTTTCATCTTGGCAACGCAGGAAAGCTGAAAATAGCCCACATTTATTATTTTAAAAAAATCTGGACAAAATGTAAATGAAAAGCTTGTCTTAAACCCATCAGAGAAACAAGGTTGCAGGACACGCCAGTAGCAGGAAATTTGGGCAGCAGCAGGCCCTTGCAGGCACACATAGGCTTAAGTTAGAAATCATCCCACAGATGGGGCCCCTGGGGGGCTCAGTCGTTGGGCGTCCAACTACAGCTCAGGTCATGATCTCATGGTCCCTGGGTTTGGGCCCTGAGTAGGGCTCTGTGCTGACAGCTCAGAGCCTGGAGCCTGCCTGGGATTCTGTGTCTCCCTCTCCCTCTGTTCCTCCTCCAATCACACTCCATTTCTCTCTCTCTCAAAAATAAATAAAAATTAAAAATTAAAACAAAAAAGAAATCATCCCACAGATGCCAGTGTTTTAACCATAACAAATACGTTTTTAACCTGGACTGCTAACAGCTCTGTACTCTGGGGCAGACACTGCTGGACATGCTGAGTCAGTAGGAAGTTTCAACGGAAACTTCTTCATGAAATATTACAGGATGGGTGTAGCCAGTGTGGGCTAGTGTGTGGTTATAGACATGGAATATCGTACATTCTTGTGGGCTTGCTTTCTTTCTGTGAACCCCTGGGTCCTGACAGAAGGAGAAAGAGTAATCACAATGGTCGCTTGGTAGCACTGCTAGAAACTCAGTGAGTCGTGGGGACAGAGCTGGTGTGGAGAGTTATTCCCCGGGGAGAGCAGGAACACATGCTTGTCCCAGCATTAGAGGCAGGTGCACTTATGAAGGCCACACCCCGAGGAAGTAGGTTCAGTGTGCCCATCTCAAAATGAAGCTTCATTAGAACCTAAAAGAACACACCTCTCTCCCATCCTCCAACACCACGTTATCAGGCATGACAGAAGTAGCAGGAGAATGCTGCAGGGAGAGCTAAAGACCCAACCTCTCTGGGGAGCATTGTAAGGGTGGCCTGAGGTCATTTGGGGAACAGCCACTGAGAAACCTTGTCTAGCAAAGCAGCCCATTAAAACCCCCCACAATCATCATAACTAGACTCAAACATGACAGATATGTTAGAGATATCACACAGAAAATTTAAGATCACTGTAAACAATATGTTAAAATCTCTAATGAAAAAGGTAGACCACATGTACGATCAGATAGGCAATTCAGTTGAAGAGACTGAAACTATAGAAGCATAGAAAAATGGTCATTGTAAAGACAGTAATAAAGAATGTCTTTGAAAAGCCCATCAGAATATTTGACATAGCCGAAGGAAGACACAGTGAACTTGTAGATTTGTCAATAGATATTGTACAATCTGAAACTCAAAGGGAAAAGACTCTGGGGAGAAAGTAAAGAATAGTGTATCCAAGAGCCGTGAGACAATCTCATATGGACTAAAATATTCTGTGGGGCTGCAGAGAGAATGCTTTTATGTGTCTGCACAGTTAGAGCTTACTAAGCAAGTTTTAAAACTTGAGATCTGAAACTTGGAATCTGTCCTAAAAGACAAGTCTTGAAGTTAATTTATGACTGAATAAATGTACCTTCCTGGAATATTTACATTCCAATGGTGTTGGTAGTGGAGAAGACCTAGGAACATGGTGATACTTCTGAGGTGTAGAGCTGGAGACACGATCTTATCTTCTTTTGTGGGTTGTTTTACATTCTAAAGAGTTACAGTAAGAACCTAGGATACTTTCTACTATGTTACCAAATATAATCTTAACATTGCTTTAAGGAGAAACAGTGTATTTCTACAGCCTTAAAATATTACTGTCAAATATATATTAATTACTGTGATATTATTAACATATGCCCACAGATTCTTTGAAACTTTTCCCTTCAGGAGGAGGAATTTGATTTCTCTTTTCTTGAGTGTGGGTTGGCCTTAGTAATTCACTTTTAGTGACTTGAGCATGAAAAGGTAAAATGAGTAACTACAGTGGGGAAATCTGGCAGACAGAACCTTAATCAAGCTATCAAAGTTGACATCACAAGTAATAAAACATATTTATACCAAATATTCTCTGATGTGATGCATTGAATAGGGTACTTCACCTTTATAATGTTTCTCCCCAAATCTAAATGTGAGAAAACACAAGCTTAAACTGAGAGTCATTCTACAAAATAACTGATGTATAGTGTCAAGGTCATGTAAGACAGGGAAAGACAGATAAATTATTACAGATTTGAGGAGACCAAAGAAAGCAAATGCACTGTGTGATCTTGGATTAATCCAGCAATAGAAAAAGGAGATAGTAAGAGAAAAAACCGATAAAAAATCAAATTATGCCTACAGTTCAGTTAATGTTAATTCTTAGTTTAGATAGGTATGCCACAGCCATGTAGGAAGTTTAGCATTAGGGGACATGGATAAAGAACATTCAAAACCTCTTTGTGATGGCTTTGCAACACATGTGTCAATCAAAAAAATAATAATTTCAGGGCACCTAGGTGGCTCAGATGGTTGAGTGTCTGACTCTTGATTTTGGCTGAGGTCATGATCCAGAGCGGTGGGATCCAGCACTGCATTGGGCTCTGCATGGAGTGAGGAGCCTGCTTAAGAGTCTCTCTCTCTCTCTCTCTCTCTCTCTCTCTCTCTCTCTGTCCCAATCCCCCCTGCACCTGCCCCCTGCTCATGTGCATTTTCTCTCTCTCTAAAATGAAAAAAAAAAATTTGAAAACCAAAAGTTGAAAAAATATGTACATAGTACATAGTATAATCTGTTTAAAATTTTTTTTAATGTTTACTTTTGAGAGAGAGAGAGAGAGAGAGAGAGAGGCAGAGAGAGAGAGGGAGACACAGAATCTGAAGCAGGCTCCAGGCTCAGAGCTGTCAGCACAAAGCCAGATGTGGGTCTCAAACTCATGTACTGTGAGATCATGACCTGGACCAAAGTCAGTGTTTTCACCGACTGAGCCACCCAAGTGCTCCTAGCATAATATTTTTATAAAAATAAACCAAAAATGGAAAACGTGTATATTTCTGTAAGCACGACAATGGTGTACTAGTATACATATGGAAGTGTATAAACATCTCTATATTGCTTGACTTCTACAAGGAACATAAATTTCTCTTCTCTGAATAACACCCAACAATCTTCTGCATTTTTAATCTAAAAGCTACTAAGAAAAAAATGCAAACATAATAGTTTATTGTGTGAAAATCACTGCATTAGAATTAGATTTGGAACATCCTAACTCCATCACTCCCTAAAACTTTGAGACACTTCTTAAAAAAACTCCATTTTATTGCTTATATGATCATAAGATTGACACATTTCTCATTTAATGTTTACATATTTTCTCTTAAGTTTACAATTATATTACCAAGAGTTCTCATAATAATATTCAAAAAAATAACTTAGGTAATCCTAACATTGAAAATATGGTTTCTTGGGTTTCATGTTTTAGGACCAACTACTAGACTACTACCAACTATGCAAATGACCTAATAGTAATAATTAAAAATAATTTTAATAATAATTAATAGTAATAACCATAACCCAGAATATAATTATAGGAATAGGAAAGTAGCTTTGAGCCTGAAAACAATTGAATATGCTAGTGAGGAGAGAGGGGAAGTGAAAGGAAATATAGAGAGAATGGTATTTCTCTTCCAAATGAGGAGTCAGAAAATGTAGTGCTAAAATCAGAGGTAGAAATAAGGCTTAAGTGCATTGTTTAAAGTTTTAGGGGTCACTATAGTCATAATTAAGAAATATTAGAATGAAAAGGGGGTGATAAATTGGTTCACACTTCTCATTGTTCATAGTAAAGTGTTAGTAGACAATGCTTAAGGTTAATATATCAAGAATTTTGGCATATTTTTACAAGTAACTCCTAGGAGAGTCTGAAACCAAAACACTCGAAGGAGATGCCTCTGAGGGGGGGTCTGTGGGAGCTGTGCTTTAATTGTGTGGGCTAGTTATCAGTGTACTGCTCTCAGCTCTAAATTTTCCCTTAATTGCCTGACCTATGAAAATGGATCCAGACCCTTCAAGTGTTTGTTCCTTTGCCCATCTAGCACAATGTTGAATTTCCTCAGTAGAGGTTGCTGGAGAGAGATGGCAGGAGGAAAGGGGTGTGCTTCCTGGTTCCAGTGTCTTCATCAGCAGGCCCAGCAGTGACCACAGTGTCCCGGGCTCCTGCAGGATACCGAGCTCCTCCAGCATAGGGTCCTGTCATGCTGAGGACCCAAGAACACCCAATGGCTAGCAGCTTCCGCAGCACCTTCCTCAGGTAGTTTGGTAGAAGTTTGCCTCTAAGGAGACAGAAGTTTATCTTATCTTATCTTAGAGATAAGAAGTTTATCTCTAAGGATATATATATATATATATATATACATACATATGTATATATATACATACATACATACATACACATACATGCTGGGGTTTTGCTTTTTTTTTCCTTTTTCCTACAAAGAGCTTTACTCCACCAAATGCATGCATGACTTTGCCTTTGGTCCCAGTAATTCCTTGAGGCACACAAGTGAAGCCATCCACTGTGTATTCTGAAGCCACCACAGTGTGTACATCTGTGTAATCATGCTTGCTCTTTCCCCAACCATCACTGTGCATTTTGTTACCCTCATACTCATGGTTCTCTGAACATTGTATGCACTCAAAAGTCACTGGCTTTCTCTTCCTTGCAGACTTTTAATGCCTGCTAAAGGCACTTTGTCAACTTCCTATGTTCCTGGAAAGAGCTAATGGTGTACCTTGCCTAACCAGATAGTTCTGAAACCAGGGTAAAACAGACCTTAGTGAGTAGCCACATGTTCTTGGGGTCAGAGTGGTACAGAAGGATGTGGAAATGCTTTCTGGAAGGCAGAAGATAACAACTGGCAACAAAGGATAGAGAAAATGGGTACATGGATTGGATAAATTGGGGCATGTTGTGGTCCTGTATTGGGTAGCAAAATGGAAACAAGGGATAGCCAGGTAAAAGTCAAGATAAATAGTAAAGAAAACATGTAAGGGAAAATCAGATGGTGGCCAGGTCCACCAGGTAGCCAGGTGGCCCTTTGATCACACAGGAAGCCTCTAAATAGGCAGCATACAATCAAAAGATTTTAAGAAGCACTGATGTGTCATCTGTGTTAAGGAGTACTGTCAAGTGCAGCTCCTCAAAATCAATATCCACACCTGACCATCAGGATAGAATAGTGTCCATAAAATAGTTACGTCCTCTGTTGAGTCAAAATGGTTGGATCTCCTCGGCGAACTCTCCGAAGCTTCTCCAGTGTATTTAGTGTGAAGGAATTGCCTTTTCACTTATCTATAGCTTACCTGATAACTTAAAGACAAATAGAAGTGGTAAAGATCACAGACACGGGGTTAGTTCTTTTGTGGTGCAGTTTTCTTTGGAAATTTGATGAGGAACACAGTTTATTGCAGAGCACGGGACAGCCTTTTGAAATCATCTGCACCCAAAGGCTGAGTGAAATCGGTGTTATATGGAGAGATCAGTGAGGACATGGGTAAAGTTGGGACCTATCCCTCAAGTCCACTGATTGCTTAAGTTGCCACTCTCCCTCTGTTGATGACGGATTATATTTGACAACATCCTGAGGCAGGCCACCTAGTTCTGTGGAATTACGCAGTGCATAAATTCACCTATTTAGCACTGTCATTCCTACCTTACATGGTCAAATGGAAAGAAAAGTTCTTTTTTATCAGAAGACATTGAGTCCAATTATGGAAAATGAGCCAATTTCATTCTGGTAGCAGCGTATCTGACTCAGGCTTGGGATTGCCTCGGACACACAGTGTCACTTAGCCACATGACAAGCTTGGGAGGGACAAACCACCACAGCGCCAGATCACCAGATCTCCTACAGTGACTACCTACTAGGAGCCAACCTGAGCTATCAGATTTAACTTGGGACCAGCCATTACATACACAGAGACCAGAGAATTTTGCACTCACCCTTGGAAACTTGTGGCTGGCGCAAAACACTTACCTGAAATTTTGATGAAAAATTTCAGTGTTCTCATGGATTCAGAGAGACTGTAATCACTTCTGCCCAGTTAAAAGGCTCATGGGGGGCATTTGCATATCCAAACCTATAGGGACCACAGGATCTGTAATTTTAAGCCTTTGAAAATATTTATACGGATAACTTGAAAGTCCTTGGATATATGTTGAAGCATATATAATCCCAAAATGGACAGCATTCATCTGATATACAAATTGGAAGAAATCTCTGTTGCTTTCCCCTTAAATATTTAAAGTTATCTTACAAAAGGGTTTAAAATTACAAGTTCAGAAGCCCTCTCCCCCTGCACCCTCTCCAAAGAAAACTTACAAAAAAGCCGAACTTTACTAACACAAATATGAGCTCTGAAGAGTATTTGAATTCCCATCACACCACACCTGGTAAGAATCAGTCTAGCACAGCATCATCCATCACGCCGGGGCTGTCAGTTTTGACATCCTTCAAGTCTACGTTGTGTGCTTAATGACTACATGACAGAAAATGTAAACAGACGCCGCACATACAGGTATCCACTACATATATGTGTGCGTCTCTCTGCCTTTGAATATTTGGTGTAAAGAAGTACCAAAAAAAAAAAAAAATCAGAGCACCCAAAACTGCCCGTGAAAACACATACGTGTGCATATACACATTTGCCCCTGATAGCAACCCAAAAGAAAAAACAAAACAAAACCAAACAATTTCTTACATGAAAACACAAAGCCCATTCTCAATAATTTACCCAGAGCAAAAGGAAGTCGATCAAGAAACCGATATCAGTGTGTGCTCACCAAAGAATAGACTACAGACTTATTAGATGCCCCCTTCACCCTTTGCTGTGACACATCAAATTGTGACTTACTAATAGGAAATCAGGAGTAGCTAGTGAGCCCAGCACAAGCCCCGAGTTAATAATTCATCAGGCACACACAGAAAAAATGATGGGGAAGTGCTTGAATATTTGAAAGCCCATGTGCGTTTTTGGTTCAAACAACAAGACAACAAACTCAGATTGCAATTTTACTATTAGCAGATTGCTCTTTTTTTACTTGATCATAGGAGAAATTTCATTCTTTCAACAGCTTATTAAATACGGCAGTGCACCAAGATTATTGAGTTTCACATTTTTTCTCATATTCGTGAAAAAGGCATCATTTAATACTCTGCAAAGTGCCTGTTTCGGGGGTTTAGCAGTAGCATATTTATAACTGCAAAAGTCTGCATTTCCCCTCACCCTCTGTGCAGCACCCCTCTCTCCACCCAGGGGTACAGATGTAAAGAAACAAGCATGTTAAATGAAGAATGACAAAAAAGAAAATGCAGATTCTAAAGCTCCAAATGGTGCCGTTCTTTTTCATGAGAAGGCACAGAATCTGTTTTGCTACTGATACGTTGCTAGAAATTCCCAAACACAAGGTAAAATACAATGACTATTTCCTTTTGATTTTGCTTTTAATGTTCTCATCTTTAACTTAGTCAACTCTCAAGTGTGGCAGCTTTGGTAAAAGTGAATCATAGCATGAAATGTAGTATTCAGATTTCTTAAGATATTCTCGGAATGTCAGATGTATTTCATAGTAAAATTCTGTCAATTTAAATAACATTGGAAATGCACAGAGAAAATTACGTATATGCGCACACACGCTCACAGACTCACATGTACACATTTCTCTATGTGTGGGGAAGTGTTCATTTCTATTTATTTTTTTAAGTTGCCACCTTGGAATGACGGTGATGCTTTCTGCTATTAATTTTGCATCATCAAGTTGTTTGTCTCAAGCAGAATTTCTCAGGGTTTGGGGATGATTAAGACCCCTGGCCACCCCTTTGATTTAGTCTATGCTCCGTCAGCTTTCCACATGGACAGAGAACACAGCAAACCCAAACTCCCTCCTGCCTCAATCCTCGGTTCCAGGGAATATTTACAAGAGACAGACACAGACGATAACATTTTCTCTCAACTTCCTCTTGACATTTAAAACAATTAGGGTGAGGCTAGGTAAGGGTGGCCAGAACCAGAAAAGGGGGCTATGTAAAAGGGAATCTATGACCACACACCTTGAGAAGCAGTATACGAGTTTTCATTTTATTTTTGTCTTATCCATGAGCAAATATTTAATTTCTAAAAGAATGGTGGTGTCTCTTAGGGATCTGACAACAACACGATGCTGCTCTCGGATAGCTAATATCGTCTGTTCTCCTGAAAGGGTTATTTTATTTTGCTTTTCCAGAAGATGTAGAAATAACTTTTGGTTAGGTAACTATTTGAGACAAAATAATTCCACATGAAGGCCAAACCACTACCAGTGCACACGTTAATTCGGGGTCTAGTTTCTTACTCGGTTGGAATCTTTCTCATTACCTCATTACTTAATCTAACAATGGCAGCTTGCAAGAGAGAGTCCCCCCCGCCACCCCCGGAAAAGGCCATCTTTTAGTTTTCACTTAAAACAACAGAATGTATCCCGAGTGTGATATTCACAAGGAAACTTCACTGGAGAGGGGAAAACAGCACGCATCTGGCCCTAGGAGCCTTTCTTTCAAAGGTTATCGGCAATTATTGCTTTTTCAAAGCCCAGTTTTTCCTGCATTTCAGATGCCCGAATATACTTCATACAGTATTAATAAAGGGTTACACCAGAATTAATGAAAAGGTTCCATGTTCCCATATAATAAATAAGTACCTAATTAAAGGCATGGTTAAGCCAGTAGCACAGATATTGTCTTTTATATTAATATCTATTATACTTCTCCAGCATTTACTGTGAGCCTCTTCAACTGACTGATGCCTGAAGGGAGAGCTGACAAATCGCTCAGCTGGTGGCTGGCACTGGTCTGGAAGAAAACTAGTAAGGAACACTCTGCAGTTCTTTTAGAGTCTCTCCACCAGCTGTCACCAGCTATGGGTGCTGAAAAGACCCTGTCACTTCATCCAAAGGGATTTACTTGGTCAGAAGGAAAATTTAAATACAAAGCATGCAGCTAAGAAGCCAGTGAAAAGGATTATGAGCATACAAGAGCACATGTGTATACGACACTAATACATCCTTAGGAAATTTCAGATCCCCAAAGCCAGGATTACTGCCAGGGGCAGGGTGGTAGGCGAATGCAGGGACCTTTACCACTAGAGGTATTATCTTCCAGCCATTGAATTCAACTTTATAGGTCTTTCATCAAGGCCATTAGAAGAAGAAGAAGAAGAAGAAGAAGAAGAAGAAGAAGAAGAAGAAGAAGAAGAAAAGAGAAAAGAAAAGAAAAGAAAAACTCCCATTCCTTCAATGGTGAGCTAAGAAAACACATTCAGGTTCCAATACTCTCAGGGATCACCTGAATGCAAAATACCCTGTGGTCTTGTGTACATGGTCTAATTTTCTTACCCTTGTCCAAGTTCATCACCGTGGATGCATCTGGTGGTTTAAGGATGGTAAAGGCAAATCAAAGCATGAGACATTTTAGACACACTACCTTGCTGGACAAGGGACTTAGGGGCACATTGGAAATGAGACAGGAGGTAGTTGACATGTCCGTGGCCAGGATGCTTGGGCAGGCGGTGGTGGGAAGCCAGGACCCTTTGTGGGATGTTAAAAGTAGAGTCCCTGCTGTTCTTGATGGAGTGGGGGGAAGGAACTCCTTAGAACTGGTGAAGAAAAGTTCATTTTATTCAAAGGAGGAGAAAAGAGCACAGTTCAAATGTGAGCACCCGACACTAACACTGCATATTTCCTTATCCTGATTGGCAAGGCAGTCTTTATTAGATTCGGGAGTGCAGCATGGGCTTGGCCAGTGTCTAACTTTCAGAGAAAACTCCAGCGTCTGGAGCACTCTAATGGGACTGCTCCAGGAAAGTGGGAGAGGGAGAATTATATAGAACCGGGTATGTAAGGCTGTATCTTGTCAATGGAACCTCTCACGCAGCAAGTGGCTTATGAACTTAAGCCCGGTTTGGTCTCAAGATGCGGTCAAGTAATTTTTAAGGGGGCAAGGTGTGGAGGAGGAGCTGGCCCTGCAGTACTGGTAGAAGTGATGGGGTATGGAACGCAAGAGACGTCTCCACAGGCAGCTAGAAACTTCCTCCTCCCTAAGAGAGTAGATGGAGAAGAGAGAAGATCCAAGGTTAAAACTGCCCGGTACAGGTTTTAGGAGAAATTTGTCAGAAGCTCTGATTAGAAGCGTTTGTAAAAAGGAGCGAGCTGTCCAGAAGCGCAGCACGAGTTGAAAAGGCTGCCTTTAGATGTCACTACAACCTCACTCCTGCATTTCCGAAATTCCCATGGAGGATTAGAACAGTTTGATGCTAGCCCATAGCCACGGCAGCCACTTCCAGGAGATGCTGTATATTATTATCTCAATTTCTTCACAGGGGCTATCACACAGTGGTCCCAGCAAAGCTGATTAGGAAAGCAGTTGGACTCTCCAGAACCTTTCTGCCAGCCTCAAGCCTCGGCCCACAGTCACCTTATTCACTGTGAAGACAGGCCTGCAGCAAGACCATGACCGTGACTGTGGAGTAGGGGAGCAAATGCAAATGAGATGCGCCCTCCCCCATCAACTGGGATGGCTGTGCTAGGAGCCTCCTGTGCACTCACAGTGATCCATGCGCCTCTCCTTTTCTCAGGAAGCTTCATCCAATTACACTCATTTAAAGCTCATAGTTCTCATTTAGGAGTATGGCTTTTGTTTTGTTTTGTTTTCGATTCCATTCCAGGAGGAAAATCTGTATCTATATCCTTAGATAATACATTTAAGAAACAGTAAAAGAGCATTTCAAGATTCTTATAAACCCAAGCGGCTAATATATAAGTTCGTAGCAGTTTCCTAGGAAGAATCAGGCCAACAGAAACGTGACCACCTCATCTGAGCCTTATTTTGCCTGCTTAACGCAGGCATTTCTTCATGTGGCAATGCGACATTTGGGGCTCGAATTACAGGGAGGCACGGCAAATGCTCGCAATTTAAGAGCCACCTATCCAAGAAAGTCCAACTAACTATTAGACCAAAACTAACTCTGATAACTGGCATCCAAACTAGAATCTGGGAAAAACTAAGACAAATCAAATATCCAGTGAAAACATTACCAAATGCTGCACGGTGCAACTGCCTATACATTTCTAATCAGTATTCATTTCCTGTCCTTAAAATAAACAGAAAACAGATTTCTCCGTTTTCCCTAAAATCAATCTTTCACAGTATCTGTCAGTTGCTTTTTCCCAATTAGTATTCTACATTCATTTATTTTGGTTGTAAGTTAATTTTTTTCACATACCTTGGCACGCATGTTTCATTCAATACTTGTAAATGAAATGACAGGCTTAACACTGTGTTCCGTAAGGCCGCCAAACTTGTAACTTTGTTAATGAATTGAGATGAATCAAAGATACCTTATTAATTATTGCTTGCCTGGTAGGTAAAGCTTTGGCTTTTCACCTCACTGGCCTAGAGAACAAGATTGCCTTTGGCCATGTCCAAGGGGCTCATTAAGGCATCTCTGGGGAACGGGAAGAAATTGTTAGTGGAAAGCGATGGTCAGCGCTTCTCCCAGAGGCCCAGCAGGGAAAGGAAGCCCCATCACGGAGAACTAACGAGGCTGAGTGTACTACACCTGTAATCAAACTGGCCTCAAAACGCCTGGAGACCACTGTGCTCTCTTTGTGATTTGGGAAGTTACCTGAAAATGCTGAATCCGATCCATAATTGATGCGTGCACGCAATTATAATCCTCCTGATAGCTAGAAAATGTTGCCGTGGCAAGCCTCAAGGAGTGGTAAATTTGAGCATGCATGGCATAAACTAGGATATTTGATATAATAAAAAACTATTTTGTTTCTTGCACTGGCAGGAGGAAGGTAATTGGATATAAGCCTGTTTTTCTTTTTTTAAGATTATTTTTATGTTTATTTACTTTTGAGAGAGAGAGAGGAGAGAGAGAGAGAGAGAGGGAGAGAGCTCCGAGGAGGGGCAGAGAGAGAGGGAGACAAAGAATCTAAAGCAGGCTCCAGGCTCTGAGCCATCAGCACAGAGCACGACGTGGGGCTTGAACTCATGAATCTCGAGATCATGTCCTGAGCCAAAGTCGAACACTTAACCGACTGAGCCACCCACGTGCCCCTATGCCTGACTTTCTTAATAAGCGTACTTATGTATAGCTGTTGGACAGTCAGTAGACTAGGGTAGAGGCATAACTGTAAGAAACGTATTTCAAGTTGTTTGTATTGTACATATTTCTATATGTACCTAAATTCTATTGAACAAAGAGTGGAAACTTCTCCTCTATGTGAGGTGAGCCAGGAGACATGGGCATTCCTTTCAAACAGAGACATGGGCTCCCGCCCGTTTGGAAGGCTTGGGATTGGGAATTCTGGCAATGGACTCCTAACCACTAGCTACTTCATTCACTCACTCATTGTATGAAAAATATTTGTTAAACTTTCAAAATGGCAGGTCTCCCAAGATGGTTTTGTAATGAGGCTCCAAAGTCCATGCGCTGATGTGCTGGGTGCACCAATGCGGTCAGTCAACAGTGTTTATTGATTGCTCACTGTGGGCTGAATGCTAGGCTGGGCCAACCTGCTTGTGCAGCATGAATCGGTATTGGATGTCAATGAAAAGGAAGCCCCGAAATGTCACTGGTACACCGTGCTAGGACTGCCATTCTACTGAATAACTTTCTGAACTTTCTCCTATGTCAGAGCAACGACATGAGAGAAGAGAGGACATGGCTCCATCTGTATGTATGTACACATACTGCCATGTTTGTATATTTCCCTTTAAGGTAAAGCCTTCAAAACGTCTTTCTCCAGGTTGGTGGAGGATAAATACTCTGAATGGCGATGATGCTCTGAAACAAGGCGTCTAGTTCCAGGGCAGGCCTTGACGTGTTTCTGGTTTATTTGGGCACCCTGGAGTTGGCTCTGGCTCTTCAAACATTCGTTGTCCTTATAAGAGGAGAAAAATGCAGCATAGTGATGGATTAAGAATCCAAGATTTTGTCATTATTAAAGATTATCTTTAAATATTACCCATTCAGTAGCATTAATAATTTTGTGCATTTATCCTGGAAGTTGAATTCAAAGTGAAAACAAAACTCTTAAATTTAGTAACGGGTCTAAAACAGTCCAAAGGCTAATAGAGGTAAGATAATTTTTATTTTTATTTTTCAGTCCTCTCCTTAAAGATTGCTAATCACTTGAAATTAATAGCTAACCGTATTAGCTTTGTAAAGATATATAAAGTTTGAATGGATATGAAAATTGTATTTTTTAAGACCTGTTTCTAGGCCATGTAATATTTCCCAAGATAGCAAAAAAGAAAAAAGAAAACCTGAGGAACATTAATTTGATTACTTTCATTTTAATCTGAGCTTATGGAAAAACTGTTATGGTGAGAGTTGAAATGTATTCAAGCTTTTCAGCTAAAATATGTAGATCTCATTCTATCAGTCTGACAAGATTAATAAAATAACAAAAACTATTTAGTACAGAATTTGGAGATATAAAACCTATTCGACAGGACCAATTGTTCCCAAAATCAAAACATGAAACACACATGCTTGAGTTAACTTCTGGTCAATATACAATTCATATAAAATGAAATTCAAGCTACTTTCTAGAAATTTGCATACACCGGTGATTCTTAGCGTTCTTATTAAAAAATTTTTTTTGATGACACGAAGTAGCCTCTTCAGGAATTTCATTTCTAATTGTTCCCTTCCCATGACATTTTATTAGCAAAGATATACTGTGTGTTTGGTGATGCAACGTGGCCATTTAGATAGCTCATAAACCATTATAATGTCTAAGATTTGTTTTTCACCCCCAAGAATCAATTTCACCCCCTTGGGGGCGATATTGTCCCTGTTGAGAATGGATGGCCTATGCTAATTCTTCAGACAGGGTATGGATATGATGTCTGGAACAATCAAGACTCTTTTCCCTCTTTTCAGGACATCCTTGGCTAAGTGATCAACAGAGAACCTTTAAAAATGTTTTTGAAGGTCTTGGAAGGCAGGAGGGCACAAAAGAAGGTGAGCATTCAGTTGGGTCCTGTGTTCACTCTGCATGCGCGGTCAAGCGCAGGGTCCTCGGAAAGCACCCCTAACGTGAGTGTGCCCATGCACACGACCCGCACACTGCAGCAATGCTGCAGTTAGCAGCCCACATGCACCCGCCGCCCTCCCCGCCGCTCAGCTGCTCTCCCAGGGTCCCTGTCCTGTGGCCCCAGCAGGTGAGGAGCAGTGTGAAGGCTTTTGATGTTCCCAGCTCCCATTTGCCACCCAACTTTTTCCCCTTCCAAAACCTCTTAGCAAACTTCAAAGGCCTCCTTGCTTCTTGCCTTAATCCAGTGCACTGAGACCTCTAGTTCAAAGAACTTTCCTTAAACCCTCTTCTTAAACTGCAACCCAAACTTTTTTTTTTCTTTCCTTTCCACAAAGTAGCAATTACAGTTCCTTTGCGTGGCGATTGGGCTCGGGCCGATCCGCTCCTGCTATTAATTAATCTCACAAAGGGGGCTCATTTCCTGGCATTCAAATTGACAAGAGAGCAGAGAACAGAAAACCCTTTCAAGCCGGTCCAGCTCACCGAGGGGAAGAGGTATCAGAGGGGAGAGCCCCACAGTATTTGAGGTGGAGGGCACATTTGATACCTCCCTGTACATTCTGCTGATTGAATGATTTTTGTTCACGGAGAGCTCTTTACTAAGCTTCTACCTGCAAAGGCTTACACAGGAGGCAGCAGGCACAAATGTAGCTAAATTTTGACACACGATTTACAGCGGCTGCTTTCTTTCCCATCTCCGCCCGGCGAATGCAGTTTCTGGAGCATTACACTTCACTTTAAACAGAAAGTGTTCACTTTCCTCCCACAGAAAAGCCCTTGGAAGAGGAGGAGATGAAGAGAGGCAAGAAAGCAACATAACAGACAAGAGATTAAAGCTTTTTATTCAGTATCTCTTTCGTATTCAAATTGTGCTAAGGGCTCCGTGAAAGTTAGAAGCGAGCTTGTTCAGGAGGGCTTCTAAAGTGTGTACATGGATTTCATGGGAATAGAAAAGAAGCCACAGCCTGGGTAATGAAAGAAAGATAAGATGTCCTATATAAAACAACTCAAGAGTGGTTCAATTACTTCAGCAAACCATCAAGGCAAGCTTTGAAGATTTGAGAAAACACTGTTAAAATTTAACAAAAAACTCATGTTGCAGGTTTTGTACCAATAAATGTTTGTGTACTCTGTGAATTGCTTAAGCTATATTCCCCTACATGAATTTTGTTTACTAAACCAATGCATTTTGCTGATACCAGCTGTAGAAAAGGAAGATCTTCTATCAAAAAAGAAAAAAAAAGAAGAAGAAGAAGGGGGGGGGGAGAAACATAGAAAGAAATTACTCTGAATCATTTGTAGTCAGAGCCTAAAAAAAACAGGTGTCTTTGATTAAAAGAAAATATGTTTGTGAATCAGAGGTCCCTCACTGCAGTTCTAGTAACATTGGTGGGTGTGTTTTGACACAGATTTAATACATACAATGAAACCAAATGTTGTTAGTAAAAGTATAATAGAGAAAGGGGCTATTTTTTTTTTAACATACCTGCATTTGTAAGGTCTCAAGTCCTTTTGTTAAGCTAAAGCAAAAAGCCTCTGCTTGTATATGGAACTAGAGAAGAAACAGCCTCACATAGTGTTCAGGAGAAGGCTGAACTATTAAAGCCTCCAGAATTTTTCAAGCCCAACTCACACTGAGCAGGTCATTCTCATCCAATTTGGAGCATAGATGGATTCTTTAAGCAGAAGACAGGTACGTCTTCCAAAAATATCCCCTTCCTTTTGTTAGAATGGACAGTTGCCTCATTTGATATTCAGCCCCACTGAGATCTTATCTATCATGTGATATTGAATCAACCTTGCACTTCTTTGGGATTTTATTCTTTCTTTCTTTTTTTCCTGGTGGCTTCTTTTTCCTGTGCATATATTAACTGTTCTTCATATCTCCAATCAGAAATGCAATAAAACTTCAGTTAATGGAGAATTCCTTTAAAGACTTTTCAAAAAGCATTCTAAAGGACTGACAAAGATTATCTTATACTCCTCTCCTTAAAGTTTTGTCTGAAAAATACAGTAAAAATAAGCTTGAATGCTGATCTCCATGTGCAGTTCAAAGAGATGAACACAGAAATTCCATTTTTTTTTTTGATCAAAGACATTTTTCAAAAGATGAACTGAAGTTGTCACATAGCACCTATGAAATAGTTTCGGTTCAGCGAGAGCAGGAATTCTGACTCTGGTCAAATGCCACAAATCTTGTGCAAGTTAAGTCTGTGTTGTAGAATCAGATGTACCTTTCAAGTCTGTGCATTATAGGTATGAACACATTCAAGTTTTATGCTGGGCACAACGGGATTAATTTTTACAAACTTTCCTCAATGGATACAATTTTTACCCAGTATCTCTAAAAGTGACCTATATTTAATTTTAGGTCTTTAACAACGAAAGTACCTTTCCCCAAAGCACAGCAAAACAGATCACTGTTAACTTAAAAAAGTAAAGGTAGCAAATTTAATTTAAAAAGAAAAACAGTAGCTTTATGATAAAGATACCCTTGAGTAATTGGAACCCTTGGAAACCAGGAAGTCCCTCTGGCCCATGACCCCAGCGGAGTGCCACATAGTATCACAGTTACTGGAGTGGGGACAGGTGGTGGTCTACAGGTGGCGGGGTCACACAGGTCCCTCTGCACTGATCTCAGGGGCTGTTCCGCTGTGGGTCCACAGTGGCTTCGCTCCTGGCATTGTGGGCCTCTCCTGGTAGAAAGCTTAGCCTTCCCAGGTACTTGGAGTCACCTCTTGGGCACCGCTCTGACGGTTCATGCGGCAGATGCTGGGGGGTCGGGCAGCACAAGGAACACTGAGCATCTTGTGTTATTGAGACTATATTCTGGACAGTGAGTGACACACGATTGGCACGGGCCCATCTCCCATGCCCGGAAGTGTGTTTTTGCGTCCCTGTAGGCAGGTGTGGTTAAAAACAATATCCAGAAACAGAGACGGAAAGGTAGAAAAGAAAGACACTGAGCTCAAAAAAGAAACAGAAATTGTAATTTTTTTTCTGCATTTTTGTTCCTTTTCTGAGACTTGGTCACTTCTCCAAGACAGGAACCCCGTGTCGTGTCATTTCCTTTGTCAGCACCCGTCCCCAGTGTGAACCGTGGCCCATAGGAAAACATAGATTTGTCAAAAATTTCTCAGCGGCACCTAATACAGATTATACTCACAAGGTTGAAACATATGTTTTTCGATAATAATAATTACAGGTGAAAAATTGGGCACAGGATGTTTTATTTGT
Organism: Suricata suricatta; assembly: GCF_006229205.1. NCBI lineage: Eukaryota > Metazoa > Chordata > Mammalia > Carnivora > Herpestidae > Suricata > Suricata suricatta. The sequence goes on along the minus strand of NC_043703.1, from coordinate 84,417,784 downwards.
TTTATAATCATCATGTGGTCAGAATCCCATTGAGTTTTAAAGTATGAAACCTTCCTTGCAGCCTTGATACATTTGTATGGGCACAGGTTGTAAATGCATTCACAACATCCGGGCCTAAGTGTGACACTGCGTCTCTCAGTCCTCATAATCAATATAAAATGCTGTATGATCAAATCTATGGCAGAACTCCATATTCAGTACAGAAAGGACTACAGGAAAGAAATGGCTGGGTGCCAAAGAAACGTGCTTCAGCATTGTGGGAATTATAGAAGAAAATCATCGAAATGCAACTCGAGAAGGTAGGGTGATATATTTTCCCTCTGAGAAATCAAGCTGTAATTAGATTGTACAATGAGTTAAGGAACTTGCAGAAACTTGTGTGCCACAAAAAAATAAAATCTGGCTTAAATATTACTTCTCATAGGCCCATTATTTAGCTTATGCATTAAGGGGAAGAGCACAGGCTTGGAGAACATGAGCGATAGCACTCCCAGGAGTGGTAACTCTGAACACCTTGTGTTCTCAGAAGTCACGTTCCCCTGCCGAGAAACATAACTACCTCTATCTTTTTGTACTGCTTCTTCTTCTTCTTCTTCTTATTACTATTATTTTGCAAAATTATAATTCTGTCTCTTTTGCTGTTTTTCTGTCTCTGTTTTTATCTCTTGGTCTCTCTTCTTTTCTTCCTCTCTGTCTCTGTCTTTGTCTCTCTCTCTCACATGTACACACACATACACACTACTATCTAAGGACAGAAACTGCAGTACAGGTATTTTTGCACATTAAATTATTAAAACACATTCTTAAAATGTTTATTTATTTTTGAGTGAGAGAGAGATGGAGTGCAAGCAGGGGAGGGGCAGAGAGAGAAAGAGACAAAGATTCTGAAGTGGACTCCAGGCTCTGAGCTGTCAGCAGAAAGCTTGATGCAGGGCTCGAACCCATGAACTGTGAGATCATGACCTGAGCTGAAGTTGGACACTTAAGCAACTGAGCCATCCAGGCTCCCTTGCTCATTAAATTTTAATTTTCCTCCTGGTTAGACTTAAATGGACCTAAATCTGTCCAAATATTATTAAGAAGCAAGAGAGCAGTGATATGTAATATTTCAACTTGTCTGACATTTCCTCACAAATATGGAAGGATTCACATCTGAGATGCTTTATCCTATCACTGAATAAATAAGTGATATCTTGAGTCATTTTAAAGGAAATCTCTGACTTCATTGTTAGTAAGAAATGTGTTTTAAGAACAAAGGTGATCTAGTCTCTAACCACGGAATCTTTAGAGTACAAAATACCCTTTTCCAAATACCACTATATGTTTAAATTAACATAAAATGTCGGGGTGGCTGGGTGTCTTGGTTGAGTGTCCAACTTTTGGTCAGGTCATGATGTCGTGCTTTATGGGTTCAAGCCCTGTGTCAGGCTCCATGCTGTCAGCTCAGAGCTTGGAGCCTGCTTCTGATTCTGTGTCTCCTCTTCTCTCTCTGCCCCTCCCCCACATGTGCTGTCCCTCTCTCTCTCTTTCTCTCTTTCTCAAAAATAAATAAATATTAAAGAAAAATAAATAAATCAACATAAAATATATTATAAAGTCCCAATTTTTCTTAGATTAGCATGGATATATTATAGAGAACAAGAAAACAATAAAAGAAGGATGCAGGAGAAAGTTTTCTCCTAAAACCAAAATTAATTTTAAGCCTTTCTTAAATAAGCAGCTCTTATGACCAAAAATTGCACAAAACTTTTCTGTGTAAGTATTAAAGCAACTTCCATGCTTCTGAGTGTGAAGTAAAGGGAGAAAGCAGTAGGAGAACATCATCATGGCTGCCAGTAGACCGACAGATCACAGGCGTACAGTCTTACTCGTTGTTAGGAGAGCCGTAATTTTTCAAAGTCAGAATCATAATATTCAAGTTTGTTAAAATGAGGCTCACTCTGACGGATTCCTCACAGCTCCAGACTCACAAAAGGGGTTTCCTCAAGGGAACCTAAACCCTCTGCAATTGTTAAAAGAACATTCTACAGCAAGTGTCTTGAAATTTTTATGTTTAGTCTTTTGATGGATCCTGATTCAGCTTGATTACACCCTTATAAGCTTGGAGGGAAGCTTATAAGGGAAACTTATAAGGGAGCACAAGCACACATAGAAAATATTGGTGAATCTAGGCCTACCCTTGAGATGTGGCTTGGGTGTGTCACTTGAATACCCAAAGAACTAGCCTCAAAAATCTGATTTTTCAGTAAGGCAGAAGAGTAACTGAGCTCAGAAATCTACGTTAGAACTAGAGTGTATTATGTTAAGTGAAATAAGTCAGAGAAAGACATATTGTATAATTTCACTCATCTGTGGAATTTGAGGAACACAACAGATGAACATAGGGGAAGGGAAGGAAAAATAAGACAAAAACAGAGAGGGAGACAAACCATAAGAGACTCTTAAATACAGAGAACAAACTGAGGGTTGCTGGAGGGGAGGTGGGTGGGGTTGGGTTAAATGTGGGATGGGCATTAAGGAGGGCACTTGTTGGGATGAGTACTGGGTCATATGTAAGAGATGTATTGCTAGGTTCTGCTCCTGAAACCAAGAATAGACTGCGTGTTAACTAACTTGAATTTAAATTAAAAAAAGCAATGAAAATGAGAAATCTATGTCAGATCTCTCACATATGACAATAAAGTTTTAGTGCACAGATATCCTGACTATGCTGTGGCCTCTTTCATTTGTACTACAATTGTGGAAGGGTAACAAAGGAAAATGCTAAATAAAAAAAGTTTAACACATTTACAAAGATTTCGTGTAGGTTAAAGTTCAGTTTGATCAGTTAAAAAATAAAACTGTAATACTATAAAGTAGAAAGTGACACTCTTTTTTAAAAGTATACTTTCCATGATTTGTAAGAAGGAAGCAAAATATTTTCTTAAAAGAATCTTTACCTATTCACTGTGTGTCATCTTACTATAGACACAGCTTTTTTTTTAGACACAGCTTTTATAGACAGTCTTTTACATTTATTTTTATTTACTTACTTCTTAAAGATTTTATTTTATTTTATGTTTATTTATTCTGAGACAGAGAGAGAAAGAGAGAGAGAGGGGGGCAGAGAGAGAAGAGAGAGTATCCCAAGCAGGCTCTGCACTATCAGTGTGAACCCTGATGTGGAGCTCGGACCCTGAAACCCCGAGATCTTGACCTGAGATGAAACCAAGAGTCAGATGCCTAAGCAACTGAGCCACCCAGGCAACTCTTTTAAGATTTTATTTGTAAGTAATCTCTATACCCAACATGGGGCTCGAACTCACATCCCTGAGATCAAGAGGTACGCGCTCTACCCATTGAGCCAGCCAGGTGCCCCAACAGTTGAATGAGCACTGGGTGTTATATGGAAGTGATGAATCACTGAATTCTATTCCTGCAATCTTATTATATTATGTGTTAACTAACTTGAATTTAAATTAAAAATTAAAATTAAAATTAAAAATAAATGCTAGAAGACTTAGAGTAATCATAATGATTAATGTCAGATTAATAATACCAAAAATCAGTTTTTTTAATATATCAAATTTAATGCCTCTAAATGTTATGAAATTTTCATAACTAACCAAGTTTGTTATATTTTTGACATTTTGCAAACAGCTGAATACATTTTAGTTAACCTTTTATTTATTTTTAAAAATATTTTTTACATTTATTTACTTTTCAGAGACAGAGACAGAGCATGAACAGGGGAGGGACAGAGGGAGAGGGAGATAGAATCCGAAGCAGGCTCCAGGCTCTGAGCTAGTGGTCAGCACAGAGCCTGACATGGGGCTTGAACCCACGAACTGTGAGATCATGACCTGAACTGAAGTCGGACTCTCAACCAACTGAGCCACCCAGGCGCCCCTTAGTTAACCTTTTATAACAGTATGTTTATTAAACAGAAACCCTATGTTATCATTTCTTGTTTCACAAATGATATAGGCAAATTACAAAATAAGAATTTTTCAAGTGCAAGTTTTTTGTATAATTTCAGCCATCGCTTTTAAAATAGGGATCTACATTGTTGCTCACTTTCTACATTGTTATAGATAATTCTGGTTCAGCAGAAGTGAACCTGAAAGTTTAAAAGGGGGACGTATTTCAAAGTGATTACAAAAGGCAACTGGAAAGGAAATGAAATGTTTAGTTCCTCAATACATTAGTAAAAGGTATCACTACAAAAACATTTATTCATTTGTGTTTCTTTCAAAAAATGATGAAGGGAATTGTGTCTCCCTATGATCACAGCTGTGTGTTGCACACTTAAGTGTGAGGTTTGGTGATCTAAGGGTTTTTGGCTTTTCACTTGTTACCATGCCATTTCCCTTCTCTTCTGTAAGACTCTCACAAAGTCCTCAGCTCCTTTTTTGATTGTTTTTAAAAGTCACATATGGATTGAAAAGTTATTCCATTTCCAGAATAGGCATTGGCACTTAATTAAGTTTGATTTAACAGGGGCTCTGTGACTGTGTTTGGTGGGTAAAGGACACCAAAGACTGATTTTACAACTGGTATGTTGCCATTAATTCCATTATTTATTACTTGACAAACATGGTTTTGTCATATATATGTCTTGGGAAAAATTGCTGCTGTTTCACAGTATTATGATTTACAAGATAGTATAATCCCAACATATATATAAGTTCCTTCACTTGGTAAATTGGAGTTTTAATTTTCTGGAAATTCTAATGTAGTTGGTTTTGGAGAAAATATTTAGTGACTTAAATATTTGGAAGTGTTCACTGAGTAAGGAGAGCTCAGTCCCGATGTGGATATTTTATGAGGTATGTTAGCTTGGGGAGGGGGGAAAGCAAGAAAGGAAAGGTATAGATGGGGAGGAGAGACAAAGAGACATTGTGAAAAGAAGGTAAATGGGCAGCAATGACTGAACCTTAGGATCAAGCACAGTCTGGGGTGGACAGCAGGAATAGGTCATCATTCCTTGGAAGGATTGCCTTTTTGGTTTGGATATATCCCTCAGACCTGTAATCCAGGAGCAGAGTAAGATTCAAGGTGGAGGCCATTCTGACCCCTGATTGACTGCTTGTGGAGGTAAAGGGAGTCATCAGGGCACATGTGTGCCCCTCAACTCCCTAAATCCCTGAAGTATGGATGTTTGTTTCTTACTCTTTCTAGTCTATGGACCTGATTTTTGGAAAATATGCAAAATATGTTATCTATAAAGCTAAAATTCCTACTTTGCAGTATTTGTAACTCTTGAAATTTATAGGTTACTCAAGATTCCTAATTCACTTTATAGATCATATCCTGCTGATTAGTGAGAGGAGCTTAAATGATCAAGCAGTATTAAGATGAGCAAAGATGTGGGGGGCTGTTGATCAAGAAAGTTGCGAAAGAGCCAACAGACAGGGCTGAGGACTGAGACCTGCCTGGACGCACAGAGAAGACTTCAGACTAGCCAGTCATGATGAAGTCAACAGCGAGTACAACACACCCAACCTTCTGCTTAAAGTTGTACATATAAAATAAGACCTTGGTTGATTGCCCTGTTCCCTTCTGCTCCCTTTTGCAACCACCGTGTAGGTGGGCTAATTGAAACAGAACATTTTGTTTGCTAAACATGGAGCTCTACTGTACTTTCTGATAATTTGGTGAGGCATGTCTTCTATCTCAAATATTTTTTTCTAATACAATAATTAATCATCTCATCTCTGATTCATGGAGAACTTTATTTTCTAAAGAAGTATGAACACGTTTTAAAACTTAATAAACTAATACTCCCATAAAACCAAATGCCAATTTCATCTTTTTCTGAAAAGTAGGTATAGTTTTGGTGAAATAAAAGAAATAAATAACATGACAATGACAAAAAAAACTATAGAGGCAATTTTAGAAATGCATAAGAATAGCTAAAGAGAAGTAAAGGTAACTCCTTTACTCTAATTTAAAAAACCAGGAATTTGATCATAAAATTTAAAATTATCTCACACTTTTTTTCTATTTTTTTTAATATGTTGCACTCAGCTTGGAACTCAATGGTAAGGTCAGGCTTGAACATACAGATTTGGGAATTGCAACTTAAAATCATACAAGGGATAAGATTACCAAGAATCAAAGAGTAAAGATTGAAGACCAGGGTCAATTGCAAGGAAGCCCTAGGCAGTGCTTTCATTTAGAGGCCCGGCAGAGGATTGTAACAACCAAAGAAGACTGAAAAAGAGCAGTCACTGAGGCAGAAGGAAAACCATCCTGGATACCAAGAGAAAAGTATATTTCCAGAAGAAGATGGCCAACATCGCTCCCATTCTGCATGTTTTGTTACAATGTGAACTTGCTACTTTCTCATTAAGAAGCAAGCCATATATCTATGTCTATGTCTATCATCTTTATCTATCTATACCTATCTTTAAATGGTAGATTTTATTCTTGACATATATAACACTCTTTAGGGACAGCCTGGGTGGCTCATTTGGTTAGGTGCTGACTTCGACTCAGGTCATGATGGGTTCGAGCCCTGCTTTGGGCTCTGTGCTGGCAGCTCGGAGCCTGGAGCCTGTTTCAGATTCTGTGTCTCCTTCCTCTGCACCTTCCTGTTCATTTCTCTCTGTCTCTCAAAAATAAATAGATGTTAAAAAATTGAAAAAATACTCTTTAAATGATATGTTTTATTCTTTAAATTTGACATCATTCATCATCAAAATTTTGTTAAAATATTTTACACATAGATAATTCAAAAGCGTACTTCCTTAAGTATATTAGGAATCCAAAAACGCTTTATGCAAGAAGGCAAAGCATTTTTCAAGATAATTAATTTTGGAGTTTACTTGTATTATTTTTACATTTCAATAAGTTGTATATTATTATGAGATCAGCAATGCACCCAGATGGAACTGTGTTTGAACAATGTTGAGCATGGGATATTGTGCATTTTTCCAATGGACTCCAATTATGGAAACACCTGCACTGTATAAGTTTGTGCTGACCCACTGTGAAATTATGTTGTGTTCAATAGGCCTTAAAATTTCTCATTTCTCACCTGTGAGGTGTTCTACTTGCTATCAACTGTAGTATGACATATTTGTATTGAAGAAGATAAACCATAGGAAGCTATTTAAAATATTTTGTATTATTCATCCCACAATGTACGTTCATACTTAAATGTGTTCTGTCATTTAAACTTACTAATTGCATTCTGTAGATCTAACATAAAATCATGCCAAAATATATAATAAACAAATATTTTTTAGAAATTACAGGCTGTTATTTGGAAATAATCAGAGGCTAAAAGTCAAACAGTTCAAAATGCTTCTGTTATTTTTGATTCACATTACTGCTAGAGAGGCAAAACGTATGGTGTCAAAGTAACCAACAGGGCTAAGTGAATGCAACAAAAAGTTTGGGTGAAAGCAATGCATGGAACGCCTGGGTGGCTCAGTCGGTAAAGCATCAGACTATGGTTTAGGTCATGATCTCAGCGTTCCTGAGTTTGAGCCCCGCTTCAGACTCTGTGCTGACCACTCCGAGTCTGGAGCCTGCATCAGATTCTATGTCTCGCTCTCTCTCTGGCTCTCAAAACTAAATACAAGTTCAAAAAATTAAGAAAAGATAGTGCATGATCTTGATATTTGATCTTCAGTATGAAAATACCGAGCATTAGTACATTTGAGAGCATGATGATGATAAGCTGATTTTTCCCATTTTATCCTGGTCTTTGGAACTATGTTGTTACATCCAGCTATTTTAGATTGCAAATAAATGTAGTACTACAGCTTTCATTATTAAACTTTAAATAGATTTTCTTGGGGCGCCTGGCTGGCTCAGTCGGTTAAGTGTCCAGCTTCGGCTCAGGTCATGATCTCACGGTCCGTGGGTTTGAGCCCCTCATTGGGCTCTGTGCTGAAAGCTCAGAGCCTGGAGCCTGCTTCAGATTCTGTGTCTCCCTCTCTCTCTGACCCTTCCCTGCTTGCGCTGTCTTTCTCTGTTTCTAAAAAATAAATAAAAATCATTTAAAAAATTTTAAAAAGATAAATCTTAAAAAAATAGATTTTCTTCAATTTTAATATGAAAACCTGTGTCAGTGCCATATATAACAGCCCTGTGATGAGAAGTCAAGATCCAAAGTTTACTAGGTGGCAAATGCACCAAACGGATGTGTACCGAACATCTCTGTGGTGTGTCTCTCATCTTTAACGCTTAATCATTTCCAGAAACACACCCAGTTGGCTCCAGTTTTCTATCTCAAGTAAAGGAGCATTCTGGACAGAGCAATTGTTGATTGAAAGAAGGTTTCCTACTTAGGTTTGGCATGGAAATGGAATAATGATTTCTCACTTTAGATCTCATTTTAGACTTATTTTCTCCAAATTGGGATTATTTCTGGATCTCCTGAACCTGCAGATAGTAAACCATATGCTGTACTCTGCTAGGTCGTTCAGACCACGCACGGCTCCTTGTAACGACAAGCATAAATCAGTGTGAAACTCACAGACTATAACTTATATTCAATTTATTACTATAGACACATTTATTGGGATAGAATTTTTACAGTCTCATAATATTCTGAGAAGCTCACCATAAACTATTAACGAGAGAGGAACACTATTAATAATGAACATCCCAGAGCAGTTATGTTCAGAAAGTTTTTGACCCTGAGAATGGAATTAGTTATGATGGATTTGGGATAATAAACATATACCCCTAATCTGCTAAAATACCTGAAAAGAAATGTATTCACCTGATATCATCATTTCAAAAACATAAATTGCATTAAGAATTTTATAAAATATCAAGGCTCTTAAATATTGATACCTTGTCTTATATTATAAAATATTTATTCTCGTTCCCATTTGCCACATGTGACACCATTCCTGATCTCCCGCCATCATTCTGGGGTGGTTTGATATTTTAACAACAGTCTTAGAGACAAAATTTTATTAATTCAATGTCACTTGATTTAGGTCACCTGGCTTCCATGATTTTTAAAGTATTAACTTTTAATTGATACTCTTTTAGTAGTATTTTTTAAAAATATTGACCACATCAGTTAAGTGTATTATCACTGAAGTGTCACAGGGTGTTGAAACCTTAATAAAAGTGACTTAATTAACTTGTCAGCCTTTATCAACTACTGAGTAAATAGATAAGCCTCATTTCAGTGGCTGTTATTTATTTATTTTTTTTTTCATTTTGCTTTCTGCTGATTCTGGCTGACTATATTACACCTCATCTTTACCGGCATCTTCATTGATTCATCACCGAGGAACCCAGCTGACAGTGCCTCTCCTCATATAATAGGACTGTGTCAGTGCAGGCCTATGCATGCACATACCTCCATAAAATAACATATCACGGACTTTCAGTGTTTCCTGCTGCAACCACAGTTAGCTCGAACCACATGAAATTGCCAATATTTGTTTTGACTCACAAAGAAGGTAGAGTTCGAGGTCTATGTAACTACATATTTACCCCCATTTCTCTTTATAATTGAGCACAAGAAAGGAATCTTACTTTGATTTTTCTTCATCAAGCCATCTCCCGATGCCTGATATCTGGCCAAGCAACACTGAAAGGAGGACATGGAAGTTCACTTACATATCCCACTCATTTCTTACTCGTTTGAACATATTGTCCAGGATTTTCCCCCTCCTTTTGAGTTTCTGCAGGCAGATAGACACATCTCCTGCCCCGCTCACACACGTACACACATACACACATACATGAATGCACACATATTTCATAACAATACGATGATGAGAAGAATGTGTTCACATGACTTCACTGATCTTTTTTGACAGACCGAAGGTGAGTACATCTACTAGGAGGAACCAGTAATTGGAGAGAAGCAGCAGAAGATGGGGGTAGAGGTGTGGGAAACCAGGAAGCCCTCTGTATCCTCAAGTGACACAGTGGGATCTAAAAGAAGTTTAGGGCTTCGCTCGTGACATTTCCAGGACTTTTCCCACCTCGTGCTGTTGCCTTCCTAAGCCAAGATTGGTGATACTTCATGTATTAGTTTCCTATTACTGCTGTAACAAATCACCCTAAACTTAGGGGCTAAAACCAACAGACTTCTTCTCTTGCAGTCTGGTGGTTAGAAGTCTGAAACGGATCACACTGCGCCCACATCAAGGTACTTGCAGAGTGGTGTTCCATCTGGAGGGTCTAGGGAAGAATGTGAGGATGCGTTTCTTTGCCTTTGTCAGCTTTCACACAATCTTTGGCTTTGGCTCCTTCTTCCACATCAAAACGCCCCAGTGAACTCTTTCTCTGATTGATTCTTCTGTTCCCCTCTTGCATTTATGAGGAGGCTTACGATGACGTTAGGTCCACCTATATAGTCCGTCTGCTTACCTCCTCAAGTTCAGCTGATTAGCAATCTTAATTCCATTTGCAGTCCTATTCCTTATTCCCTATTATTATGCAACTTTACATATTCATAGGGTGTGGGAATGAGAATGTAGATGTCTGTCATGGGCTATTATTCTGCCTATCACACCTAAATATATGGATTAGGTCAGACTGCCCAATGGCTTGAAATCATTATATAATTATGTGCTTGTTTTCTGTAGTAACCTCTTAAAAATCTAAAGTCAAATCATATTATTCTTTTGCTCAAAATCCTCCAATCATTTCCAGTTTTTCTTTGAGATAGTAACAAATAGCTTAAAATGGACTCCAAAGCTTTTTGGGATTTGTCCCTCAGTTAATGGTGTATCTCCTAGCAGGCTCCCTGCTCCTTCCTCTGCTGTAGCATTACTGGACTCCTAGCTGTTTCTCAATACCCCAGAAGCCTTCTTGCCTCAGGGCCTTTGCACTTGCTGTTTCCTATGCCCAAACCACACTTTCCCCGATATTTATGCAGATATTTATGCAGTCATTTAATCCTTTACTCAAACATTGACACCTCTGTGAGACTTTCTTTGGAGCCACCCTAACTAACTTAGAAGGGGCCCTGTCAGTGGCTTTGTTAGTTGCAGCCCTCACTGTTTCCTGCGTATGTTTTTTTTTTTTAATGGCACTCATCAGTATGTCAGATTTTACTCAGTTCCCTTCTCAAGATCTGCGTTGGCCCACAAGAATATTAACTCCATGAGGGCAGAGACTCTTGTCTCTTTGTTCACAGTTATGTATATTTCCAACACCTTGAATAGCAGACGCTTTTACCAGACATTTAATTCATGTCCTGTGGTATATGCCTCTTAAATGTCCTCTGACATGTTTAAGTCTGATTTGTACGTATTACCATCTCCATTATCCCTGCATATTGAAACTTACCTCTAATTATTAATGTACTGTAAGTTGCAGTGCCAGAACTTCAACATTCAGAAATATTCAACACATGTTTCTTGAGAATTACTCTGTCAGGCATTGTATTTTACATATTTTACTTCAGTTAATCTTATTTTTTAAGTTTATTTACTTTTAGAGATAGAGAGAGAGAGAAAGAGAAAGAGTGGGGGAGGGACAAAGATAGTGGGAGAGAGAATCCCAAAAAGGTTCTGCATTGTCAGTGCAGAGCCCCAAGAGGGGCTTGAACTTATGACAGAGATCAGGACCTGAACTGAAATCAGGACTCAGAAACTTAACTGACTGAGCCACAAGGGCACCCCAGTGAATCCTCTGTTTTAAATTACCATGTACCCTGGCTTTTATACACGCTAAGTTTAAGTATTGCTTTGGGAAATGTTTGTGTTACATACAAGTTAATGTGTGTGTATGTGTGTGTGTGTGTGTGTGTGTGTGTGTGTGTGTGTGTGTGTGTGTGAGAGAGAGAGAGAGAGAGAGAAACAGATCAGAGAGATTGTGTTCATTTCTCACAGTGGGGGTTGTCCACACTTTGAAAGACATTGCCATAGGGAAGGGCCCATAAGGGGCAGTACAAAAGGGTGGAGAGAGGAAACAATACAGTGGACTTAACATGAACAGACTTCCACTGGGAAAGATGGAGGTATTAAGAGCTAAGTGTCAATTTTTCAACTGAGCAAAATTACCTCTTATAGCAAGATCATGCTTGAATGTGGAAATGTAATAATACCCTCCCCTAATTAGTAACTAACCACACTAGTGCTGTATCTTCTATTGGAAAACTATCTGTGATCTTACAAACTTGGAAAACATCAGAAATAGCTGATTATATATGAGCTATCATTTCAAAAATAGTTGTCAATAAAACTCTAACCTTTAAACTTTTGCTATGATGGTTTCTTTCACCATGTTCATGGAATGGCCTTTGCTTGGATACAAAATTTGAGTTTCTCACTCTAAGGGACTGACAACATTTAAATCCATTCTTCTTCTCAAATCTTTGCAGATACCCATAAGATATTCCAACACTAGATCAAATACCTTTCTTTTTCTAGCTCTAATAAAGTAAAATAAAGTAGGTGTTGATGTATGGATATGATCATACTATAACTGGAATATGCCCAATTTTCCTCTGGGTATAGAAATAGTGTTCTCAGAGGCGCCTGGGTGGTTCAGTCAGTTGAACATCTGAGGTCTGCTCAGGTCATGATCTTGCAGTTTTGGCATTTGAGCCGACGTCAGGCTCTGTGCTGATGGCTCAGAGCCAGGAGCCTGCTTCGGATTCTGTGTTTCCCTCTCTCTGCCCCTCTCATGCTCTGTCTCTCTGTCTCTCAGTAATAAATAAACATTAAAACTTAGAAATAGCATTCTCTAATGTAGCAATTTGACTGATGCACTGCCAGATTGTTGTAGAGTATGCTTTATTTTGCTATATTATTGTAGAATTAACAATATTTTTGATAAATAATTTAAGTATTGATTTTCATTATATTCCCCATTGTATCATTTTTTAGTCCAACATTGGGGCAGAGATTTAATTTGAGGTAACTTATAGTTGTTGACTTGAATTGCTAATGAAAGTACCAAGAAAATAAAAATGTGAGATGAAAACCCTAGTGGAGTCAACCCGCCAGGCAATCTACAATGAGCTCTGCCCACTCTTCCAGGCAGAGTGTCTTACTGATGGAGATCCACGCTTCAACTCCAACACAGTTGGTTCCCTTGAGGACCTTCAGTTTAATTGGAGGAACGGCAGACAATTCAATGAAAAGGTAATCAATAAAAAGGACATAGGAAGTATAACAAATTTTACTGATGAAGAAGCTGAAGCAGAGTAAATGTGGGAGAATGCCCGGAGCTGCCTGGACTACGGTGATTAAGCCTCTGGGAAAGGCCTTAGATGTTATGGGAGCTGATTTTGTCAAATACTGTATCTTTAGAAGGAAAGGGTAACATATCCTAAGTTGGTTATGTGGAAATCTATCCCAACCAATGGGACAGGCTGGGACACTCAAGGAATGGGATTCTAAGGTTGATGAGGGCATTTCAGTTGGATGTTTCTAATTCAACATGGATGTTATGTACATGGAATTGCTTCCCTTTTATACTCCCAATGGACTTTGTATCTTTATCACAGCCATTGGGGTAGTCAGTGTTGAGCAATTTTACTTAGTTATACTTCTCTCTCTTTCACTAGAATTGAGCTCCTGGAGGGCAGGAACTGCATGGGGTCTCACGCTCCCCAATGTGCAGTGTCTGCGCTCCTCAAATATATACCATTTGGGAACATTTTCTACTAAGTGTTGATACTCACTAGCATTTTCTTTTTCTAAAATTTATTTATTTATTTATTTATTTTAGAGAGAGAGAGAGAGAGTGAGAGCATGAACAGAGAAGGGACAGAGAGAGAGAGAGAGAGAGAGAGAGAGAGAGGGAGAGAAATCTCAAGCAGGCTCCACACTTACTGTGGAGCCAGATTCTGGGCTCAATCCCATGACCCTGGGATCATAACCTGAGCATAAATCGAGAGTTGGACACTCAACCAACTAAGTTATCCAGGTCCCCTACTCACAAGTATATCTACAATGTAAATATTATTTCACATTTTTAGAGGATCTGGTTTTGAGTTCAGTCTTGGAATATTTTTTATGTTGATCAAGTTTGATGAAACAAGAAAACAAGGTAGAAGATTGACTTAGGTAAAATAATCCACGAGGGACAAAACATTAGAAATACCTTTTGAGGGGAGCCTGGGTAGATCAGTCAGTTAAGTATCAGGTCATGATCTGGTGGTTCATGGGTTTGAGGCTAGCATCGGACTCTGTGCTGACAGGTCAGAGCCTGAAGCCTGTTTCAGATTCTGTGTCTCCTCTCTCTCTCCCCCTCCCCCACTTGCACTCTGTCTCTCCCTCTCTCTCAAAAATAAACATTAAAAAAAAAGAAATACCTTTTGGAATGGAGAATAACAGATCTTGTATTTTAAATGATTTTGTGTATGGTAACTGCATAGAAGAACACATTTCCTTAGCATTCTATGTTCAAAACCAGAAGCAGTTGGAAAAATCTGCCACAGACTTTATTTTTTTAGATTTCCCATTTGAGCACACCACAATGGATAAAGGAGGAGCAGGCAGTCTGACATGCTATTTATCCAGCTATAAAATTATCATAATTAGAGAAAGCGAGATATTTTGGTATTTAAAAGACCTTATTAGTTCTTTGAATAATATTTATAAACAAATATTTGCATTTAAAATATATATAATTATATGAAGCATAATTGAAGAAACTAGTTTTAGGGTTCTAAATTAATGGTTATTTATAGTTCCCATGAAATTGATAGGGATTTTAGATATTAAAAAAGGTGTCTGTTTATACATGAGTCATATTCACTCCCTTGGGGGCATGAGAGATATTTAAGGCTTCTCACAGATGTTCCAGGATCAATTTGTGTAGAGTGTGAAGAACCAGTGACATGTACATGAACTATTGGGAAGGTGAATTCATTTTTATACCTCAAAAATGAATCAGTGAATAATAGGGCAAATAGCAAATGGGGTATGCTGTATTCGCATGTCACGATCCAGTCGTGAATATACATCTTTGACAAATGTCTGTCATGGTTGAATTTAGTACGTTAATAAAGATCCTGTCCATCACAGTGGCTCCCGGATGACGGGGTGGGTTAAGCGTCAGACTTCTGCTCAGGTCATGATCTCTTGTTTTGGAAGTTTGAGCTCCACATCAGGCTTTGCACTGACAGTGTGGAGCCTGCTTGGGATTCTCTGTCTTTCCCTTTCTCTGCTCCTCCCCTGCTTATGTTTGTTTTCTCTATCTCTTCTCTTTTAGATAAAAACTTAAAAAAAATGATGCTGTCCATCACCACTTTACAAAACTTTGATATTAAACCACAAGTGCCACAGATAAAGATTTTCAGAATTACATGTTACAGAATTTTCTTGTAATTGTCCACCTGATTATTAAAAGGATCATGCTTTACTTTTAGGGCAGTTTTCAGATTACAGAAAAATTGAGCAAAAAGGATAGAGTTCTCATACTCTCCTCTCCATCTTGCACATGGTTCCCCTATTATTAACATCTTGGATTAATGTGTTACATTTGCTACAATTGATGAAGTGACATTGATATATTATTATTAACTTAAGGTACATAGTTTACGTTAGAGTTCACTCTGTGTTGCACAATGCTATGGATTTTCACAAATGCATGTCATGTATCTATCACGACATCATATATATATATATACATATATACACACACACATATACATATATATATATATATATAATTTTACTACCCTAAAATCCCCTGTCCTCAACCTATTCATTTCCTTTTTACCCTCTGAACTCCTAAGCAATCTCTGATCTTTTTACTGTGACTATATTATTGCCTTTTCCAGTATGTCATATAGTTAAAATCAGGTACTTTGCTTCTTTAGTGTAGCAAGAAACATTTAAGGGACCCACATGTCTTTTTGTGGCTCGTTACTTTGTGGTTTAATTGCTGGTGATATTCCACTATATGGATGTACCGTAGTTTGTTTTTCCCATTCACCTACCGAAGGGCATCTTGGCTGCTTTCCGTACTTGGAATTTCTGAATGAAGCTGCTGTACACATATGCAGGCTTATGTGTGGACGTAAGTTTTCAGTTCTTTCAGAGAAATATCAGGGTGTGTGATTTCTGGATTGGATGAACAGGCTACATTTAGCTTTGTAAAAAATTGCCGAACTGTGATCCCTTTCCAAAATGACTACCATTTTGCAATGCCATCAGCGGTGAATAAAAGTTCCTGCTGCTGCACATTTTTGCCAGCATTTGGTGTTGCACCTGGTCTAGATTTTGGTGTTACAATGGGTGAGACAGCTGTGCATTCGTATCTCATTGCTGTTTATCTCACAGTTCCCTAATGACATTTAATGTTGAGCATCCGTTCATATACTTATTTGCCATCTGTATATCTTTAGTAAGGTATCCATATCTTTCCTCTCTTGTTTTTATTGTTTAGTTTTGAGAGTTCTTTGGGTATTTAGGATCCAAATTCTTTATCTATTGTATTTGGTAAATATTTTCCCCCTGTAGGTGGCTTGTCTTTTTATTCTCTTATGAGTTGTTTTTTAAAATTTTAATAAAACCCATATGACCAATTTTTTTTCCTTCATGGGTTCAGCTTTTTATGTTATGTTTAAAAAGTCATTAATAATCCAAGGTTACCTAGATTTTATCTTATGTTATCTTAAGGAAATTATAAATTTTTTATTATCCAGTTAGGTCTCTGATTCATTTTATTCATTAAAAAAAATTTTTTTTAACGTTTATTTATTTTCTAGAGACGAGAGACATAGTGCGAGTGAGGAAGGGGCGGAGAGAGAGGGAGACACGGAATCCGAAGCAGCCCCGGGCCCTGAGCCGTCAGCACGGAGCCCAACGCGGGGCTCGAACTCATGAACCGTGAGATCCTGACCTGAGCCGACGTCGGATGCTTAATCGACTGAGCCACCCAGGCGCCCCTCTGATCCATTTTGAATTACGTTTTGCAAAAGGATGTAAACTCTGTGTCTTTTGGCATGTGGATGTCTGGTTGTTCCAACACTAATTGTTGAAAAGAATATTTTTTATTGAAGATTGCCTTTGCTTCTTTGTCACATATCAGTCCATTATATTTGTGAGAACCTATGTTGGGGCTCTCTAATCTACTCCATTGGTCTGTTCAGCTATTCCTTTGCCAAGACTGCACTATCGCGTTTATTGTAGCTTTATAGTAATTCTTGAATTTAGATAGTGTCATTCTTTTCACTTTGTTGTTCTTCAATTATTGTGTTGACCATTTTAGGTCTTTTGCCTTTTCAAATAAGCTTTAGAAATTAATTGGTTGCTATGCACGAAATATTCAGAGCCATTTGACTCGGATTGTGTTGAATCTACACATCAAGTTGTGAAGAAGTAACAACTTAACAATATTGATTCTTTTTATCCAAGAATCGGGAAAGATCTCCCCATTGATTTAGGTATCTTTGATTCAATTGTCAGAGAAACATTATCGGACAGGAAACTGGAAGTCCTTTGGTAACTAAGTTTTAATATTTGTCTACTAATAGAACATCATATCGCAATTCCGTGAATACAGTATCTGTGAAATCTTGTAAGTCCATTCTACAACCATGTGTCCTCCAGCCAGGGGAAGTGGAGAGCTGAGGAAATGATTTTGAGATTCAAGCCACTCAATTCTAAATACGGAAGCAAATATGTAGAGCCAGATATGTATTCCAAAGACCTCAGAAGAAGAATGGATTGCATGTCTTTCTGTGATTTGTTGATTTACATAAAAAGAATGCAGAGATTTTAAATAGTTCACTCTTTGGACAATCACTACCACATACAAATGAAGGAGCCAGGAAAAGCACAGGCCTTGATTCTGAAAGCTTGATTGGGTTGATTCACACAGGAAGGTGTGGAAGTAAAAATTTGTCTCATCCAAGTCACTCCGAGCATTGTTTGGTGCAAAAGAGACATGAATAAGAAGATAGCCAAGTTCAGGACTGACGCCTTTCTATAGTGACTTATTATTTTGTTTTAAGAAGCAATAGAGGGGAAGATGCTTCTCAGCTGCCATGGACTTAGATGATAATTTCTTCTAAAAGACTGATTCTGTTGCTTCAGAGAATCTGGGAGAGAAGAAAACAGACTCTCACAGCAGATCCGAGCTAATGTGTTGGTGTCACCACCCAGATCTATAAGGAGAAACTAACCTAGGCTCACATTAAACATCTTTTTGAGTGGACTATTTAAAGCTCTGTTGATGTGACCTTTAAAATTTGAGAAAACATTACCAGTCACATGATTTGTAAGGAAAATATCTATGTTGTACAAACAAATGCTCTTCAGTACATGACAAAACATTTAATTATTTTTTATCACTTTGTTCTGTTCAAAGGAATGGAAGAAGAGCTGAGAGCAGTAATAAGAATTATGTTTTTTCCTACAACAGGGTACATGTGTCTAAACACACAGACATGTATCACAAAGAAACTTATGGAATTGAGCCCAAAGTTTACTTTTGTACAATTAATAAAAATAATCTGGATGAAAATAAATCCCAATATGGAGAAACATGAAGTCAACCTGAAATCCAGATGGGTGACTAGATGGGTACAGCTGAAAAATAACATAATTAAGTCTCTGATTGTGTGTGTTTTTATAAAAGTGTAAGTCACAGGTCAAATGTAAGCATTTGTTTTTATTTTGCATAATGATCATGTCCAGTACACTGTATAAAGCCAAACTAAGTAAGATTAATGCACAATCTGAATTCAGTGTGATTGGGACTTCCTGCTGGCATTTTTATATTGGCTTAAATGCATCGTTATTTTTATTAGATGATTTAATGAATCATATTTGTAAATGCTTATAATCAGTATGAGTTTAACAAAAATCATATTGTTAAAAGAAAGGTAGATGCTTACCCATAAAATTAACATTCTCTTCTTAACCTGAACCAGAATGGTCATCCTATCAAAACTTTAGTCTTCTGACTAGATGGCTAAGAACTAATACAAGATCTAATAGTAGTTCTATATTTATCAGATTTGCTGTTGAAGCACTTTCGATGGCAAGAATGTGAAAATGATACGAGAAAATAATTAATGGCACTGTGAGGTGATATGAAGAACTTCATACTACTAGGCTTCTTTCTGTTCTCATTTCTGATTTAACCCACTGGATGACTTTGCAGCAGCCATCTTTATTTTTCTTTCTGAATCTCTCTTTCCTTGTCTTTCAGGTGGGTTAGTTGAACAAGTCTTTAAGTTCTTGTCTGATTAAAAGGTCATGTTTATGAGATTGCTGAGGAATCCAGCTGGACTCCCAACTCCATGGCCACATGTAGGTAGGTTGAATGTGAACTACTCAGAGTGGGTTTGAAATATAGTTTCTATCATGATTCATAAGAGACTTGGGTGTTGAGTTGCCATGACTTCCTGCCCTACATACTGAATACATAACAAAAGTCTCAAAAATTCATTTCCAAATAGTAAATTCACTTGAAACAGGATTAGAAGTGATTTTTTTCTTAGTTAGGATAGGTAAAGTTTTTACAGATTTCTTGATATGCATTGGATCTAGTTTCATTTAACAAGACCCACTAAAAATTGGAAACCTTTATTCCCATTTGGTGGTAATATATACCCATTGCTATCAGTGTTTCACACATGTCAATGAGCTATGCCTTATTAGGATGCAATTCTAGAAGTGTGTTCCACAGACATGACAAAAATGGTAGACAATATTCATTGACCACTAGGCATGTATTGAGCACATTCTAAGAGTTCATATAGTAACTCACTTAATGCTCCAAACAATCCTGTAAAATGGCTATTTATTGTCCTTGTTTCACTCTTCTAGAAATAGAAGAGATGCTTGACATGCTTAAAGGTACTCAGCTTGTAAGTGACAGAGCCAGCCTTAAAATTTTTTTTAATGTTTATTTATTTATTTTTGAGAGAGAGAGAGAGAGGTGGTGAGGGACTGAGAAAGAGGGAGAGAGAATACCAAGCAGGCTCCATGCTTTCAACACAGAGCCTGATGCAGGGCTTGATCCCACAAACTGTGAGATCATGACCTGAGCTAAAATCAAGAGTCACACACTTAAACAATAGAGCCACCCAGGAACCCCGACAGAGCCACACTTTTAACCCATGCACTGTAGACTTGTTCTGGAGTCCACAGTTCTAATTATTATCTTTCACTATCACACTGTAGGTGATCTGAATATTCTGGGTGCCAACATATTTCCTGAAATTATAAGTTGGTACAAACCTTATTCAGGTAGTTATTTATGAGAAGACTAAAAAGAAGTTCTTTGCTTAGAGTCTAAATTATAATGACAAAAATTTATTTGACACGGGTGGAACTCACAGTACAGGATAAGAACAGTTTTCTAATAATGACTTAAAGCATAATTGTAGAGCCATTGCTTTTCATGTCCAATTGTTGTTGTTTTTCTGTAGGTCACTGTTAAAAGTCTCAGCTAAATGCAGCCAAGTGAAATATTCTAGTCTTTGCCCTCTTAGAATCCATTGCAAGTTTTGGTGATATTCCTGTACCATTTGACAAACATCTCTGTGCCATGATAATTATTACTACTAAAAGGGTCATCTGTCTGTATTGGAACTTTTGCTCCAATTATGTAGAATGCTGCACCTAACACAGAATCTGGCACTAGCAGACATACTTGGGTATTAAACCTTATAATCTCTGGGTTCACTCTCCATGATCTGTTTGAGCTGTGACCACCATATACCATATACCTGGAATTCTACTTGTTCTTTATTGAATTCTTTCCAAAACCAATACCTTTTTCTTCTGATACATACTTTGCAAATGTCAGCCATAGTTACCCAACTTAATATTCTTTCTTCTATGTGGCCTTTCTCGGACTCTATCTCTCCGTAAGCTGCTTCATGGTATAAAGAGAGGACTCACACTTACTGATAAGAAGACATGGCTTGATCCAATAAATATTTACTGAGCACCTACAATGGGCTAAGCTCTTGCAAGCTAAGTATGACTTCACAAAGATTACATGACTTAGACATAATTGACTAGGCTACGTTTTCTACATAGTGATAGTCAATATTTTCCCCCCTCTGGTACTTAACCCTTATATCCTTGGTACATGTGGGTTGCAATATAATCATAGAGACAAGCTGGTGGACACAAAATAGTTCTAATTAATTTGTTCATTGTGTGTTAACAATGGGTTTTCTGAGAGAGAACAGATCTTTAAGGGAAGTATATTCTAACAATGTATCCAACTAGTATCGTATATTGAATGACATATGCAGTATCTTATGGGAAACCTATAATCATGATGGTCTTAATATAAAATAAAATCTTGTATTTAGAACATTTTTTTCTTCCTAGAGATATATTGCTCTAGTGGGGAGATTGACATTCTGACAACTTCAGAACTGAGGGCTTCTTCTTCCTGATGTAGGCTCTATTTTCTCGGGCTGGGAATTGTGTCTTGATATGTTTTACAGATAGCATTCAACGTCAATAAGATCACTTATGTGATCTGCGAGAAAACACACGTAGGCATTTGAGTACATACTGAGATAAATTAAACCTTCTGGGGAAGCAACATGAGTAAGATGAGCATTGAGGAATGAAAAAATAGCAAGCATTCCAATACTTGTGGCTCTTCCAATAGCTGAGGCCATTTTGGTATTGGACCATCTTAAAAAAAAAAAAAGATAACGAATATTGTAGCCTACAGGGTCTTGGGAAATTCTATTGATGTGTTAGAAGCAGCCTGAAAACACAAATATAAATATCTCTTGTATGGCTCTCAAGATAAACATTGTTAATAAACCTTTTGTACCAAAAATGGCTTTTTTATTCTGTCACTGACAATTTTGCTTTTGACCCAGAGGTGAATGCTCTTGGAAAATTCTTTCTGAGGAGCTTTGAGAACATGGTGACATGCTGCTCAAATTGTGGTTCTTTTCACATTTTTCAACATCAATATGTTTTACTTTTTATGATTCTTGTTTTTGCATATCAAATAGGAGATACTGAAGGAAAAATATTTTAAGATAAAAGGGAGGGCATACCATCACTGAGTAGATGTATAGAATAGGAAAACCAATAGGAGATGAAAGTGAATGTGAAGGTGTGTGTGTGTGTGTGTGTATATATATATATATATATAGTCCCAGATAAGAAATAACAACAAAACATTGTTTCTGACGTTTATCATTTATGGGACAATTCAAAATCTCCCCCTCACTCAATTCTGATTAAGGACATCCTCAGCAGGCTTAACTGTGCTTTCCCTCTGTCTCTTCCTCCCGTCCATCTGCAGCTCTGAGCTTTGGGGATAAGGATGTAGGAAGACTAATTAAGAAAAAGAAAATGTAAATGAACAGAAAGAAAATGAATGGAGGGAAGCTGGGAAAGGAAAGTGTTGTGAGAGCAGCATAATTTTGTTCAGAAATAGGGTATAGATTTTAAGAAACCAAAATATCTTTCTTTAGATTGTAATGCTCCTTCCATTTGTATTTTTCAAAAGGAGCAAAAGGAAATTTATGAAGCTCTAGGTGTAGTTAAAGAAGACATGTAAAAAATCATATTATATTCATTGATACATTTATCCAGCTCCTTTAAAAATAAACATAAGTCTGGGCCATGGACAATCTAAATTGTACCTGGTGGCCCAATGTATTAAATGACTCTTAAATAAAATATCTTTGATCACTCAGTGATTGGAAACTAAAGATTAAAGGGAAAACCATTTGTGGTCTCCAAATTTTCAAAGAATCGCCGTGTCATTTGTTTGCATAAAATGTATTAATTTAGGAAAATTACAAATCATTTCTGAAAGGCCACTCAACCAAAATATGAAGAGTCATGTGCCACTAAAGACAAAAAGATCAAGCTGAATTCAGCACAGTTTGAAAAAGTCCAATGATCTTATTAATAATGAAAAGATGCAAAGTTGTTATCATATGAAATTTATTCTAACCTGTAGTGCTGGAATTAATTTATGACAAGCTTCATTCTTACAACTTTAAAGAACACTTTAAAGCGAAGTCTTACTCCTTTTCCTCATGCCGAAGGAATGAAGTCACGTTTGAATCTTGGCAACACAGCAATATGCTTATTAGCTTTCACTTGGAATTAGGTCTCTGACGGTTTTAAAAGTCTTTCTAAAGATTTTAAAGACAAGTTTCTTTTAATTGCCACACATTTTGTCACGAAGAAGAATCGCATAATGCATCAATTCATGTTCTTGACAAAAAATTTATTGTATCTAATGATAATCATAACCGCTCTCACTTACTGAGTGCTTATTCTGTGTCAGGCTCCGTTACGGGAATGCGCGACGTATGGGTTCACTTACTTGGACAGCCACCCTACGGAGCAAGTCCCTTGTGTTAAACCCATTTTGCAGAGAAGGCAACTGTGGCTCAGAAATAATATTTTAAGGCTGGGTAGGAAACTCAAAGAAAATTATGCCCTGGACACGGAGTCCAAGGTGGCAGAAATCACAGTGATCCACACAAAGTAATTGTTTGATTAAATATTTAACTAGTGAGGATGTTACATGTTGTTTGCTTGCTGTATGGACCTCTCAGCCTCCACAAGCTGTGTATATGAGGCAACAAGATAAAGTTAGATGAACAGAAGAGGCATAAACCTTACTCCTGCTAACCGTCATTATGAGATTGTAAGAGCAAGAAAGGCCCACTAAGGCTGAGAAGTGAACATTCACCGTCTACTCGTGGTTCTCACTACCCTGTGAAACGTTCCCCAAAGGTCCATATTGTTCTCTTACTTAAGGTGTTTGACCTGAGTTTTTTGTCACAGTGATTAGGACTGAAGCACAAATCTTTATGTTGGCTTCAAAACATTCCCATGCTCTGGATTAAAGCTCTAGCTTGTAATACTCAGATGAGTTCCTTTCAAATTCTTGTGTTACAGATAAAAGATTGGTGATAGCATTATGATCCCTAGAGGGGCTTTAAAATAATAGGAACATTGAAGTGTATGGAAAGACAAAAAGTGCCTGAAAAGTGCCATAAGCGAGAAGACTAGAGAAACTCAACAGAGTGTTTGTTTCAATAAACTGACAAATTTTTCTATAGTTTTCCATGGTTTCCCCTTACAGGCGGTGGAAAATGCATGGCTAGAATGTAACACAATGATTGGATTACTTAAACCATCTGAACTACATAAATCTCCAAAGACTCTCAGAAAAGTTGCTGATTTTCTTTCATTCTAAAATATCAGCAGATGTAGACCTCCACTTTGTCACAGTGCCACGTTTTAAGTGAAAAATGTCACTAATATTTTCTTGTAAATTGAATACTTTCTTTTAAAAATGCATTAAAATGAAAAATGCTTTTGCCAGAGTTCGTTCTTTCTTTCTTTCTTTCTTTCTTTCTTTCTTTCTTTCTTTCTTTCTTTCTTTCTTTCTTTCTTTTTCTTTCTTTCTTCTTTCTTTCTTTCTTTCTTTCTTTCTTTCTTTCTTTCTTTCTTTCTTCTTTCTTTCTTTCATCTTTTCCTTCCTTCCTTCCTTCCTTCCTTCCTTCCTTCCTTCCTTCCTTCCTTCCTTCCTTTTTTTATGATTGTTTTGTCTTACCTTTATTGCTTACAGGAAAAAAAAAGAAATATGGGGTATTGGGATTAACTTCAAAAGTGATATATTCTTCTCATGGACAGAGTTCCATCCTGTAAAAATTTCCTTTTAATTGAAAAATAATCACTTTCACTTGAAAGAACTCTAAGCCAGGCATGAATGGATGAGTGAATACATAGGAATTCTGTTTTTTCTCTTTATTTTTGTTTGACCTTGAACTAATCACCTTGGTTTTCCTGGTTGTGAAAATAAAAGAACAGTGATCCTCATGACATATCATTTTAGGATTGTTGGGACACTTATTATGATAAAGAGGCAGAATTTCTCTGATAAGAGGTAGCATTGGCATAGGCAAAATATGATCCATGGCTTTTGGAAAAAAAAAAGGTATTTGTTGGATCCTTTTTTTTTTCCTTTTAAAATGCTGGTTTAAAGAGGTACCTTGAGGATAAAGTATCTTCTGAATTCTATTAGTTTCTATAGGGTCTACCAAAGTGCCTTTAACATACTGAGTTTCTAATAAATCTGCTTTGGATCATTAGATGAGTGAAAGCAAGTTATTGACTGTGAGTAGAGAACACAGATTCTAAATGGTCTTTAGAAATAAGACATTATGGATTTCAAATTACCATTCGGCCATCTACAATCATGGAGGGCCAATTATTTAATAGTGCATGTATCTCATACTACGCCATGCCTGATGGAAGGAACGAACATCAAGTTCCCAGAATAGTATTTGTCCTTTCTTTTTTACTTTATAGTATTTTTTAATTTAGAAAGGTTTAAATTTACAAAAAAAAAAACCTTGCAATGATAGTGCAGAGATTCCTATATGCCCCGTACCCACATTCCTTTATTAGTAATACCGTACATTAGTACAGTACCTTTGTTGCAATTAATAAACCAATATTGATACATCATCATTATCATCTTTAACTAAAATGCATACATTATCTATCTTGCCTTTTTTAGTAAGGTTCTTTTTCTGTTTCAGGATTCTGTCCAGAATATCACATTACATTTAGTTGTAATGTTTTGTTAGGCTCCTCTTGGCTGTCACAGTTTTTCAGACTTTCCATATTTTGAGGATCTTGAGAATTCTGTGAAATACTGGCCAGGTATTTTCTAAAATTGCCTCAAGTGGAGTTTATCTGATACATTTCTCATGGGTAGATCATGCATGGATATGGGTTGATGGGAGGAAGTCTACAGGGTAAAGCGCCATTCTTACCACATCTTTCCAAGGTACCTGTCATCGGTATGTTGTCATTGTTGATATTAATCATGATTACCCAGCTGAGGTAGTGTTTTATAGGTGTCTCCACTGTGAACTCCCCGTTTTCCTTATTTCCATATCTATTCTTTGAAAGAAAGGCACTTTGTGCAACTCACTTAGGAAGTGAGGGAAGGGTTATGTACCTGAAGGTACAGAATCTACATAAATATCTAAATTACTTGAAATTCTTTTTCACAAGATATCTATTTATTCAAATATGTATTCATATTAGTGTGGATTTGTTATTATTTTCTACTTTGGGTTATGATTCAATACTATTTTATTTATTTACTTTCTCCAATTATTTTTTTTGTCAATTACCTGGGATTACGCAAACAATAATGTCATCTATGAACAAAGAAAATTTAATTTCTTCCTTCCCAACCTGTATATTTGTTATTTCCTTTTTTGTTTCTTTCTTTTGTTTTGTTTTGTCTCACTGCACTAGTTAGTGATTCTAATGTCATGTTGGTTAGAAGTGGGAAGAGAGGACATCTTTGCCCTGTTTCTCATCTTTGGGAGAAAACATCCAGTTTCTTACCATTAAGTATGAGGTTAACTGCAGGTTTTATTAAGATGTCCTTTATCAAATTGAAAAAGTTCTCATATATTCCTAGCTTGTTAAGAAATTTTATCCTGAATAGATGTTGGGTTTTGTCAAAGGCTTTCCTGCTTCTATTAATATGGTCCTTTGATTTTTCTTCTTCAGCTTGTTGGAATTAGGGATTGCATCAATCAACTTTTGAATGTTGAACCACCTTTGTATATTTGAAATAAATCCCACTGGGTCATGGTACATAATTTTTAATTTTTAAAAATATGTTGTAATTTAACTTGTTATTTTGTTAAGGATTTTTACATACTATGTCCATGACAGAGCTTTTTACATCTGTATTTGTATATTACAACAATGGTCAAGGATTTTTACATCTATGTGCATACATATTGGCCTATGGTTTTCCTTTCTTTGGATGTCTTTATCTGATTTTGGTGTTAGGATAATGCCGGCTTCATATAATGAATTATGAAGTGTTCCCTATACGTCTATTTTCTGGACAATATTGTGGAATATTTCCTTATTAAATATTTAATAGAATTTACTGTTAAATAATTTGATATTGTCCTTTCTTTTTTCAAGTTAATAGTTTCTTATTGGATTAATAGATGTCAGTGAATTCAGATGATCTCTGTACTTATATGAGTTTTGGTAGTTTGTATCTTTCAAGGAATTAATCACTGTCATCTAAACTATAAAATTTGTGGGTATAGAATTATTTATAATATTTTTAATTATTCTTTTAATATCCCTAGAGTCAGAATGATAACTTTTTTTAAAATTTCTGATATTGGTCCATTTTTTCCATCTCTCTTTTCTTCTTGAGAGAGTCTAGTTAGAATTTATCAATTTTATAGATTTTTTTTCAAAGAATCAGGTTGGGTTTTAATTATTTTCTCTTTTATTTCCCTGTATTGACTTTCATTAAAGTCTGCTGTGTTTTTTCTTATTTAATTTCTTTTGCTTACTCCAGTTTAATTTGCTGTTCTTTCTCTAGTTTCCTAAGATAGAAGCTAAGAACAGTGATCCTACATATTTCATTTCTAAAATATTCACTTAGTTTTTGAAATTTTCTTGTAAGAACTACTTTTGTTGCATCCTGCAAATTTTGATAACATGATTCTTTGTTTTCTCTCTTTCCTGGATGTAAAATACTTGACTCCTATTTTCTTTCCTTGAGTATCTTGAATTATTACTCCATTTGGCTTTGGTATAAATCATTGTTGATGCAACTTTGATGATAATCTAATTTTCTGTCATTTATGTAATTTGCTTTTTTTTTTTTTTTTTTGCCTGGGTGCCCAAATAACGTTTTTCTTTCAAGTCCAATAATTTCAGAATATGTCTTAAGTTGGTGATTTTCAGGTTTATATAGTTAGGAACATGGCTTCGATATGTACTTTTAAATTGTTTATTAATTAACTAATTTTACTTTTATTGAATATAGTTGGCACACAGTGTTACATTAGCTTCAGGTGTACAACACAGTGATTCAACAAGTCTATATGTTATGCTATGCTCACCAAAGTGTAGTTGCCATCTGATAAAAGCATTCTGATTGCAGTTTAAATTTGTAACTATTTTTAAATTTCTCTTTTGAAAATCCTTAAGGATGTATGGTTTAATCTCCAAATATTGAGGTATGTTCCAAATGTCTTTTTGTTAATGATTTGTAGGTTAATTCCATTGTGTTTTGAGAACATAATTTGTATAATTTCTATTGTTTTGAATGATATAAGTTATGTTTTAAGGACTAGAATGTAGTCTATCTTGGTCAATGTTTCACATGAGACTGAGAACAATGGGAGTTCTTCTGTTGTTGAATGTAGCATTCCATAAATGTCAATTAGATCAAGATGATTGATGGTACTGTTTAGGTCAACTCTAGTCTTACTGATTATCTGCCTGCTTGATCTATCAATTACTGAAAGGGGAGTACTGAAATCTCCAATTATAATAGTGGATTTGTCTATTTCTCCTATAAATTCCATCAGCTGTTGCCTCACATACTTTTATGCTATTGTTAGGTGCACATATGGTTAAGACTGTTATTATATCTTCTTGGAGAATTGACTCCTTTATCACAATGTAATAGCCCTCTTTCCCCTGATGATTTTCCTGGTTCTGAAGTAAGCTTTGTCTTAAGATAACTATCTTCTTTTGGTTAGTGTTAGCATGGAATATCTATCTCCATCCCTTTGCTTTTAATCTATTCATGTCTTTATATTTAAAATGGGTTTCTGCCAGACCACATACAGTTGGTTCGTATTTGTTTGTTATTTTTTATCTACTCTGTCAATCTCTCTCTTTTAATTGGTTTATTTAGTGCATTTTACTTAAAGTGACCTTTTTCTTACTGCAGTGTAGTTGGTGTACAATATTATATTAATTTCAGGTGTATAACAGTGATTCAACAATAGCATGCATTACAAAGTGATCACCACCATAAATCTAGTTACCATCTGTCACCATACTAAGGGGTGGCAATATTCTTAATTCAATTTCCTATGCATCCCATGTCTTATATATTTGTAACTAGAAGTGTGTGCCCCTTAATCCCCTTACCTTGTATCACCCATCACCCAGAGTGATTCTTGATATAGTTGGATTGACAGCT
Source organism: Suricata suricatta (assembly GCF_006229205.1). Taxonomy (NCBI): domain Eukaryota; kingdom Metazoa; phylum Chordata; class Mammalia; order Carnivora; family Herpestidae; genus Suricata; species Suricata suricatta. The sequence goes on along the minus strand of NC_043703.1, from coordinate 84,388,885 downwards.
ACCGTATTTATAAGATTTCTCTATTTGCTTCACTTATTCTTTAGGTGTTTATTAACTTCCCATCTTTTTCTGCCTTTAGTTGTTTTAACTGAACATTTTATGTGATTCCATTGTATGCCCTCTCCTACTATATCAATTATTCTTCTTTTAAAAAATAATAGTTACACAAAAGTCTGCAGTATACTTGTTGTAACTAGTCTTAGTTCACCTTGAATATCATTCCACTTCATGTGTAGTGCAGATAAGCTAAGATATTCCTAATTCCTCCAACTCATCCCTTATTATATTATTGTCTTTCATATCACTTATTCATGCACTTGTTGTAAACAAACATGCATCTATTACATCAGTTAATTTCAAGAAAAATAAATATTTTATTTCCCCCTCAATTAGTCTTTCTTCAGTGGCCTTTCTTTCATCATGTAGATTCAAATTTCTGAGCAAATCCTTTTCCTTCCCCATTAAGAAAATTAAAAAAAGAAATTGCAAAAGCTGTCTGTCACCAATGAATCCTCCCATTTTTCTTTGTCTGGGAATCTTTATCTTCCTTTACTCTTGAAGGATAATATCACTCAATATAGAATCAGTGGATGGTTTTATTTTATTTCCACAATTTAAATATTTTACTTTATTCACTTCATGTTTGCATGATGTCTGCTGGGAACTCTGATATAATTCTCAATTTTATTCCTGTGCAGGTAGAATGTCCCTTGTCTCCTCCCCCAGCCTATTAAAAAATTTTCTCTTTGCCTTTGTTTTTCTGCAGTCTGCACACAATATGCATATGTGCACTTTTTTGGGGTATTTATCCTGGTTGGTGTTCTCAGAGATCCTGAATCTGTGATTTAATTTTGGAAAGTTCAAGATTATTTCTTCCTTCCATTTTCTTTTTCTTCTCCTTCAGCATCACAATTATGCATATATGACATATTTTGAAGTTCTGCCGCAATTCTTTGATATTCTGCTCTTATAAAATTATATTTTCTTATTTCATTTCAGTTTGGAAAATCTCTGTTGAACTTTCTTCAAGCTCACTGGTTCTTATTTCAACCCTATCCAGTTGACTGATTAGTTCATCAAAGGCATATTCATTTCTGTGAATCATATATCATATAACATATATCATATAATATATATTCTGCACACATATATACATATATATAATTGTTAGCATTTCTTTTTCATTTTTTCTTAAAATGTTCATTTTTCTGTTTACATTCCCCATATGTTATTTTTTGTTATAGACCCTTTCCATTAGAACTGTTAATTTGTTAATCATCATTTTTAAAAATCCTCACCTGACAATTTCAACATCTTTGTCATAACCGAGTCTGGTCTGATGTTTAATATTTCTCAGACTTGTGTTTTTTTCTTGCTTTGTAACTTTTGTTGTTGACGGGCAGACAGAGTGTGTCAGGTAGCAGGAACTGAGGTATGAACGCGTGAGCTGTATGAGGTTTTATGTTATGCCAGCCAGATGTTGGGTGGTGTTTAATGTTTGCTATACTACAGGTGCTAGAAGCTTCTATTCCTCAAAATTCTTTGTTTTTGTTCCTCCTGTTGACTTTTGACTTCCCTGAGTTTGTGTCTTACAGCTTTTTTGGCTGTAACACATTGTTCATGCAGTGGAGTTCTGTTTGGTAGAAAGATGTGGAGAAAGGAAATGTCCTATAATCTTATCAGTCAATCCCAGGTTTTAATGAACTTGTGGCCCTAGCCTGTGACCTTCAAAAGTATTTCTTAGCTCTTTTCTCCCTATTACCTAAGACAGGGGAGCTGTTGGAGGCTGCGTGGAAAGATATCCTTCCCCCGCAGGGATAAGACTCTGGTGAAGTTCTTTTCTCCCTGAGGTGAGCAGGCCTTTGTTATGGAAAGTGTTCTAGCAGTCCCCCCTGATTATCAGTCTTCTCCACTCAGAGTAATGAAAGGATCTTTCTCAGCTTCACTGTGATGGCTAGGTGGGGGTTCCTAAGTTGAACTCATAAAAGTTGAGCAATTCTCTTAGCCTGCAGACCCAGGAATTTTTCATTCTCATGCTAGTCAAGACTCAGCCTGCTTGTTTGTCTTTTTTATTAATGTTTACTTATTTCTGAGAGAGACGAAGATGGGGGGAGAGGGGAAGAGATAGAGGGGGTCAAAGGATCCAATGCAGGCTCTGTGCTGACAGAACACATGAACTATGTTCTCATGAACCATGAGATCACGAACTGAGCCAAAGTCGGACATTTAACTAACTGAGCCACCCAGGCGCCCCTCAACATTCCTATTTAAGTGTCCCTATCAATTTATGGTTCCCATGGCTCCGTCCCCCATTCAGCAAGTCTCCATAAGGACTGACTGTATTTGCCTCTCTCTCCAGATTTGGAGATGGTGGCTTGCTAGTAGTTTTCTAAAACACTCAGGGAAAATTGCTAGTTTTCAATTTGCTCAGATTTTCTTGTGAGTACAAGAGTGATGACCACTGAGGAGCTGAAACTGGAGAGCCTGCCATTATCTTCTTTCATTCCTACCTTCTTTTTATCAAAAGGTTAAGAACTCAACCTTTCCTTTATTCTTAGAGAACATATACACATGATCATTCTGACTGATCTAGTTAGATACATTTTTGATTTGGCATATATATTTTTTAAAATATATCCTTCTTGAACATTCTTTGTTCTAGAGTTTTTTCAGATATATTTAATTTTGTTATTAAAAATGTTTTACTATAAGCCCTGACTCAACATCTTATCAGAAATAATTATATGATAAGACATCATTTTGATAATCTAAGATTTGTAAGGGAGGGAGGAATGAATCTAACATATAACTGTATAAGCAAAAGTCCCTAGAATCTAAGAAAGCACTTAAAAGTGTTTGTGACTATTGAATGCTGAAAATGAACTGAGAATTGAAGGGGAAGGGGGGGGGGAAGAGGTGGTGGTGATGGTGGAGGGCACTGAAGGGGAAGAGCACTGGGTGTTATATGGAAAACAATTTGACAATAAAATATTATGGAAAAATGTGTTTGTGATTCTTTTTTGTGTCATGTGGGTGAATTTCCTCTTTTAAAGAGTGATCTGTTGGATTCACACAAGAGCTCTCCTTCTTCAAATAAAGTCCTTAGTTTGGGGTATTTTTCAGGAGTGACACAGGGGTTAATGACTCTGGAAGGTCTATACTTGGTAAAGTTACAAAATGCAAAATAATCTCGGAAGGAGTGGATAAGGGTCACAGAGCTTGTATCTTTCTAATTTTTCTCCTGGGGAGAGGGGGAGTGGAATGAAAAGGAAAACGATCCTAAGTGAGGCATCACTTTTTGTTGTTATTGTTATCATAGAAAACAATTTCAAAATTCCCACCAGCTTGTCCTGCAGCAAAAGAAAATTTGAAGTATTTGGCACTGATTAGGACAAAGAATTTACTATTTACATACAATGTATGTATTTTAAAGGTTTCTCTTCTGTTTTCTAGAAATTCATGTGAGAATCATCAGTATTTTCCAAGACAGTTTCAGTAAACTATGAAACAAAAGACAGGTAATCCTTCTTTCTATAGTCACCAAAATAAGCAATAAGGAATGAGAGGAATAAGATATTCTCTTAATCTGTAACATTTGATTTATTTAATTCAGTGGTGAAATTAGGCTGCCTCTTTCCAGGGCATTTTTGAGAGGGTCTCACTCCTGCATACTTAATCAGTGTTATGGAGGCAAAGGGTTACAGATCAGAAGGCAAAAGTTATCAATACTTTATCGTGCACTCTCTATATAGCGTTTTTAAAATTTCTAGTTTTCATTTCAATTTTAGTTAGTTAACATGTAGGGTAAAATTGGTTTCAGGTGTAGAATTTAGTGATCTGACACTTACATATACCATCCGGGGCTCATCGCAAGTGCCACCCCCCCCCCCTTAATACCCATCACTCATTTAGTCCATCCCCCCACCATCTCCCCTCCGGCAACCTTCAGTTTGTTCTCTATACTTAGGAGTCTCTTATGCTTTCCTTCTCTCTCTCTCTTTTTCCTCCTTCCCCTGTATTCATCTGTCTTGTTTCATAAATTCCCCATATGAGTGAAATCATATGATCACTAACTAATCTTTGACAAAGCAGGAAAAAATTATTTGAAATAGTCAAAGCCTTATTAGAAGTTGCAAACGGTACAGAGAGCTTCCTCTAATATAGTGTCATGATCAAAATCTTGACACTGGTCTTGAAACACTTTTATAAAAGAAGAGTATATACTTAACCTGCCTCCCCCCAAGAAACAGTTACTGAGTATCCATTATGAATTTTTTACACTCTATATGGTGTGGTACAAATCTTGAATGAAGAGTATGGAGATAAGATGGATCATTCTCATGGCCTCATGATTCTATGTGCCAAAGGTATTTCAACATTAGGTAGAACAGAGTTCTTACTCACCCCTTTGATTTCTCCTTTTCACTGGCTTCGTAACTGAAAGCTCCATGGAGCAACCATTGCAAGTACTTAGATTAATGATCTCATGAAATGTATGCTGTTGCATGAGAGATGGGAGAAGTGCCACCTCAGAGATGCTTGGTGAGCACGGATGAAGCATTAAATAGGAACTGAGGGCACCATTTGACATGTGTTAGAAACTACAGACATTTGACTCTGGCCCTTAGTGTTTCTGTGAACGCTAAGCATGCCTTTTCACTTGTTGGCTAATACTACGCTTCATGAGAAGTAGGCAAATGTAATTTTGTCCAGGTGAAGGTAGCCAGAACCTCAGGTGATTTCTTTCCTATTTCTTGTAGGCCAAATATCAACAGTTCCATAGAGTTAAAAGATTTAAAATGAGAAACATGAGTGGGAAAGCTGGATTTCTAAATAAAACTTCTTCCAAAAATATTTTTGCCTTTTAAAAAAAATGTAGCTTTTCAGGGGCGCCTGGGTGGCTTGGTCGGTTAAGCGTCCAACTTCAGCTCAAGTCATGATCTCACTGTTCCTGAATTTGCACTGAGCGTTGGGCTCTGTGCTGACAGCTCAGAGACTGGAGTCTGTTTTGGACTCTGTCTCCATCGCTCTCTGCTCCTCCCCCACTCATGCCCTTGTTTCTGTCTCTCAAAAATTTTTAAAAATTAAAAAAATAAATTTAAAAATGTGGCTTAAAAAGTTTATTGATTTTGAGAGAGAGAGAGAGAGAGAGAGAGAGAGAGAGAGAGAGAGAGAGAGAGAGGCAGGGATAGACAGAGAGAGAAGGAGAGTGAGATTCCCAAGCAGGTTCTTCACTGCAGATCCTGATGCAGGGCTTGAACCCATGAAGTGGGAGATCATGACCTGAACTGAAATCAACAGTTGGATGCCTAAATGACTGAGCTCTCCAGGTGTCCTTTTTTTTATGCCCTTTTTAATCTCCAATAGATATTATTGGCAATATCAGGGTAAAATCACATTTGTCGTGTTGTCCAGATACATTTTCTGATGTTGCTAAATGCTGCTCAGTGCATTTCACTCTGATGCCACATTACAACAGCTACCATTTTAAAACAGGTTCTCTGGGTAATAGCGTTTCTGACAAATTAATAATGTGATGCTTTTCTTGGCCCAGGAGAGGTTTCGTTACATATTCCCCAACTGTATTTACAATATGATGACAACTCCTAATTTGTCAAGAAGTAAAGAACAGCAGGAGGACCTGAGAGAAGTGCACAGACCAATCTCTAGTGAAAGAGGTGTGGGCACCAGTCATTTTGAAAGTTCACAAGTCGTTGCCTCTTTTTCCCTTCTTTCTGCATGTTTACATTACCCCCCCTCTCTTTTTAAATGTTTATTTATTTCTGAGAGAGAGAGAGAGAGAGAGAGAGAGAGAGAGAGAGAGAGAGAATCCCAAGCAGGCTTTACAGCCTGAGTACACCAGTACAGAGCCCAGTGCAGTACTTGAACTCGGGAACTTTGAGGTCATGACCTGAGCTAAAACCAAGAGTCTGACACTTATCCGATTGAACCATCCAGATGCCCCTTCAACTGTCTCTTGAGACTCATCCATCCATAGACTAAAGCAAAAGCTAAAATATAGGTATAGGTAAATAAAGTATTTTCATGCGTTGATATGATCGTCACAGTCTCTTGGGGAATAAATTATGATAGTTCTCTGAAAGTTAGAATTCCCTAATATAACTCAGAGAAGCAACTACTCATATGCAGCTTGCAATTGGTCAGCTGCCCCAAATACATAGTGATTTCTGTCAAGTGAGTAGTCAAAGATGCTGACTTCATTTTTTCTCCCTACCTCGTGCTCCCGGTGAGAGGAGGAATGGCATTTTCTAAATAATTTATTTGGAAGGTTGAAGATGTGACTGGCTGGATTGAGCTGGAAACACCACATTGCAATCTGCCACTACCTGCTGTGGGGCCCTATTAAGCACTCTTCAATATTTCAGCATCTATTGTGTAATTAACTCGCCATGATGTGAAACCGGAACTATAAAGGCCTGCAGAAGAGGGAAAATTTCAAGCTGTTACTATGTAGGAAATGACACAAACACACTGTAACTGAGGTGGGAAAAACTTGGAATCAATGTAAGGGATGATAGGAAAAATAAGATAAAGGGAAGGCAAGTTCCCAAATTAGCAGAAAGTAAAAGAGATTTAGAAGGAAAAAATAAAATAAAATAAAATAAAGAGGTAATGAAAAAAGACCCAGTGCTTAGAAAGCTATAAAGGAAAAAATAGAAGCAGTGAGGTAGAAATTTATGGTTTACAGCTTGTACTAAAAGCTTATGTGATGAGAGTCAGAGAAAGCGAGGTTCTTTTTCAAACGACTTTGGTGAGTAGGCTCTAGTACTCTCTAATAGCTTCTGCAAACCCAAGCCACGTATAAAAAGACAATGTAAAAATCTGTTGCCCAAATCTGGGAGACATTTCTACTGAATGCAAAGCTTATGGAGCAACTGCTTCCGACAACTTCTATTGCTAACGGACCCCTGCTGCGCTGCCCCAACCAAAGCCAGTGGCCTATGTGAAGGTAAGGACAAAGGTCTCTGATTCTATGGCCTATTCCAGATCTCGGAGCAAATCCACACCTGGGTGAGCAGCATATGATGCTATCTTCCCATGGTGTGAGTGTGCTTTCCTAGTCAGAGTGTTGTGCCACGTCCTTAATCCCGTCAGCATCTCTCTGGTGGTAAAAACAAAAACAAAAACAAAAAAACCCAACCCCCCCCCAAAAACCCAAAACCAAAAAACGAACCAACAAACAAAAAAACAACAAAAATAGTGAAAAACTTTAAATGACAGAAATTGAGGGGTGCGTGAGTGGCTCAGTTGGCTAAGCGTCCGGCTTCGGCTCAGGTCATGATCTCATAGTTTGTGGATTTGAGCCCCGCCCGGTGCTGACAGCTAGCTCAGAGCCTGGAGCCTGCTTCAGTTTCGGTGTCTCCCACTCGCTCTATCTACCCCCGCTTCATGCTTTGTCTCTCAAAAATAAATAAATGCAAAAAAACTTTAAATGACAGCAACTGAGTAGTTGGCACACATGGGAATAGGAGTGGACATGGGAGACCAGGGCTGGTATATTGGATGTTGGGATGATGCTTTCCCACCAGAAAAATGGAAAAGGAAAGGTGAAAAAGACAAAGAGGTAGACCTTTGGAAGTAGTATGCTCTGGATATTAAAGATGTAGTTTTCTTATTCCATCTCTTCAAAGTGTCAGAGATCAGGGCAGTTGGTTAGAAGAGGAGCCACAACAACAGGACAAGATAGAAACCTACTGGATGCTATGCACTTGGCTAGGAGCTCAAAAATCAATTCACCACCTATATACGTGAAAAGGGGAATCCAGGAAAGTCTGAGTAGATTGAGAATTGGCACATGACACTATTGGGGAAAATGCAGAAGTTCCAGAAAGGTTTTGGCCCTCAGCTTGCTTTGCAAATACCTTGAAGGGCTTCTCCTCGTCTTCCTGCTTGCCTTCTCTTGTCCTACTTTATTTGAACCCCAGATACAGGTGCTGGATTAATCATACTCTTACTTGATTTTTCCCCCTTCAGTACCGAGTACATCCCCCCTTTTTTCTTCCTCATAAACCATCCACTATAAAATGCTTAGGCGTGCCTGGGTGGCTTAGTCAGTTAAGCGCCTAACTCTTGATGTTAGCCCAGGTCATCATCTCACAATTCGTGAATCGAACCCCACATCTGGCTCTGCTCTGTCAGCATGGAGCATGGGATTCTCTCCCTCCCTCTTTCTCTGCCTCTCTCCACTATGCACTATATATTTTTGAAGACAAATATGTGTGAATTACATTCTATACCTATATTTTAACTCACATAAGCTGAGTTGAACTATAGATCCTGTACAACATTTTTTATTTTTCTCTCTTTTTAGATTTGTTTGTTTCTGGTGCACTGAGTTAATTACTTCTAAGAACTGCATAATGTTCTATAACAGGCTTCCACCACTTGCTCCTTGTTCTGTCTTTGCTGATGCTATTCTTAATATCCTCATACATGGTCCCTTGGAACTGTTGGGGTTGGGAGAGGAGGCAATGATAATCCCAAGGATGTAATCCTGGATATGCAAATTCACTTTCATCAAGCACTAGTCAGATGACTCTCTAGAGTGGCTACACCAGTCTACACTTCCACGAGTGTGCCAAGCGATCCCCTATGTCCTCCAATGCCTGGACCACCCCCAACCTGGTATTACCAGAATTTTGCTCTCTTTTGGGTAAAAAAGAATCATCTCATTAGGTTATTTTAAAATTTATCTAATTATAATGAGTTTAAGTATTGCTTTAAACCCCCTTAGCTATTCCTTTATTGAACTGCCTTTTCAAATACCTTGACTGCTTTTCTTTTTGGTTTCCTGATCTTTTTCTTTTTGATTTTTATTAGTTTCTTAAAATATCAGAATACTTAAAATGTTGATGTGCTTTGGCTGGAAGTGGCCAATATCTTCGTAAGTGACACCAGTCTGTTATTTTTTTCTACAACGAGCAGTCCTAGATTTTAATGTGGACATAGCTATCATTATTTATTCACTCTATGCTTTTTAATTTAGGAGTTGTTAAGTTTATTTATTTATTTATTTAGAGAGAGAGAGAGAGAGAGAGAGAGAGAGAGAGGGAGAGAGAGAAACAGAGCAGACATGCTGGGGAGGGGCAGAGAGAGGAGAAAGAAAGGATCTCGATGCAGGGCTTGAACCCATGGACTGTGAGACCATGACCTGAGCCAAACCCAAGAGTCGGACTCTTAACTGACTGAGCCACCCAGGCAACCCCAATTTAGAGTCTTTTTAAACAAGTTATCTCCCCCGCAACTGTCCCACCCATGACACACACCAGCTCCAAGGCTTAGAGCAGCAGAATCCCTACATGGTTAACGTAGAGATTAGACCACACACGGATCTGGCCCATGATTTGGAGACGCTGAATGAAGAGACCCAGTGGGAAATGCAAGACCTGACGGCAGCCACGTGCCAAGAATGGGAGCCAGCTGGTCCCGCAGCAACATGCCTGAGTGGTACACACCCCTGACGAAACTTCCACGAAACTTCTGTGTCAGTAAAGTTGATTTTTGACTTTGCCTTCTAGATCATTTCTCTTGTGGCCACTCCTAGCCCAGAACCCAGGAGAGAATGAGAATCTGGAATAGACCTCAGTTTAGCTAATTCCATATGATTTGAAGCCATCACATCAGATTACTGATGGTTTCCCATATTCTTGCTTCTTAATGTGTAGATCACAGACCAGCAGTATGAGCCTCACCTGGGAGCTTGTTAGGAAACCAGAAAGAGATACAATTTTTGTTTGTTCCTTATTTTAATTTTGATTTTATTTTTTAAAGTATAAGTTTTATGTAAGTTTAAATATGTTTATGTTCTATATATTTTTTTCTCCCCATGAAATATCAGATTCCTTTTACCTTCTGGTCATCAGTCTTCTCCTCTGCTTACCTGATTATAGAGCCTCTTTGTTATGTACCACATTTTCTGATACAAACTCAAATCAGATCACCGATCTATGTCAATGTATCTATCCTGTTTCATTTGGCTTTAACCTATGCCTGCATAATGCTACATAAAATTGTTCAGAATTTTTTAGTTCTTTGGTTTTTATGTCAGTGGCTTTTTGGTATGTTTACATCTAATTAGGGGAGTCTCCCCCTTTGCCTTTTATTTATGTTTCTCAGATGTTTGTTAATAAGATTGAAAAATATGTTATGATTTCCACATTATTTTAATTCTTAGATAACTTATAGTTCTATAATTATGAATAGTGTCTACTTTCTAAGTGGTTATAGCTGATGTGTTTGTGTCTGGCAAATGTAATATATTGTGCTTATAAATTCTCGCACTGTTCTGTGATTATTTAGATTTTCTATATAAGGGATCACAGTTTCTATAAATAAAGTTTTATAATACTTCTCAGTGTCTATGCCACTTACTTTTGTTTCATTACTTCACTGTGCTTGTTAAGCTGCCTAGAACCATCTTTAACAACAGTGTAAAAGCAAGGTCTCAATTAGAAGGATGATGCTTAATGCAGATGTTTGAAATATGATCTTCACAAAGGTAGGAAATTCTTTTTTTATTTCTAACATTGAGAGTTGTGATTGAGACATGTGTTAAAATTTATCATTTTCATTTTTACATTTGTTCAGGCAATAACATTTATTTTCTTTTGCTTGATCAATTTGGGAAATTATATTGGGATATGTAATATCAAATCCTAAGAGATCCTTGGATGACTTGAATGAACCTATCTCAATTATGATACATGCTTTTTAGTGTATTTTTAGATTACATTCCATTGCAGGTGACTTCTCTTCCCCACAGCAATGCCAGTTTTATTTATTCCCAGGAAATCATTAAAGATTTTTGTCCTTTTACCTTCTCAGCTTTTTCATAGTCACTCTGTAGAGCCCATAATTAAGGGTTGGGGAATAATGTTATATCTTCTTGAGGGGAAATAGCTATATAAATTATTTGGGAACTTTTGAATGGAAAATTTATCTATTCTTTCCCATTTATTTATTTGTCTATCATTTGCTTATGGCAGGGTAGACTCATGAATATTTATCCCATAAGCTAAATTCCAATACTGTTATGCTTATTTTGTTGCTCAAATTATGTATGCTTTGGCCATTGGAAGAGCTTTCAGTTGGCTCCTGTGTTCTTTTGACATATCTCCAATGTTTTGGTTTTTTTTTCAGCATTTCCATACTTTCTGGAATTACAAGATGTTCCAGTCTCGTCTTGCATATTTCCTGCCCCAGTCTTAGCACCAACCATTTCTCCAAAGAACCCTAGTTCCTTCTGTTGAGGAATGGCTTTAGAAACCAATGTTAGAGTGGTGGCTTTGTTCTTTGCTACTAGTGAGTCATTTCTCGTAGGCTCTCTTAGCAGATAGAACTAAGAAATAAGTATGTACATTCTAATCCATGTCAACACACATGAATCTGTTATTATTTCTATAATGTTTTAATCTATGTATCTAATATGTATCTGTATTAAAGAAACATGAGTTTATACTGATGGCTCCAAATCTAATCCAGTAGCACATTTTATTCTAGCTTTCCTTCCTTGCTTATTATCTGCAATGTCACACTCGGATGTGAGACACCTGGCCCCCATCTATTTATTTGTTTAATACCAGTATATGTGTATAGTCGTTTCAATTCATATCTCTATGGTGAATAACTTTATCAGGGAGAATACATTGTTTATGTGTAATTCATTTTGTATATAGTTTTATAGTCTCTACTAATTTCCAAAACTACTTATGTCATTGGTTTAGTTTGCCAAGCTTTATAATTTTTCACAGTTATATCCTGCATACATTTTGTTAGATTAATACCTAAGTCTTTCTTCTTTGGGGGTGCTAATATATTGTACATTGTGTTTTATTTTCAAATTCCGAATTGTAACATTCATTGCCGGTATGCAGGAAAGTAATCCACTTTTATATATTCATCTTATACTTAATGAACTTCCTTTATTGGCTTCCAGATATTTTTGTTGATTTGGGAGGGGGGAATTTTTTTTTCCAAGACAAAGACAATTTTATTTTTTTATTCCAACCTGTTAATTTTATTTCCTTTTCTTGTCTTATTGTGCTATCTAGAACTTACAGTATGATGTTGAAGTAGTGATCTTGTTTCTGATCTTGAAGGGAAGCATCCCATTTCTTATTATTAAGTATGATATTAGTTGTAGAAATTTTTTGTAAAGGTTCTTTATTAAATTGAAAAAGTTCCCTTTTATTTCTAGTTGGGTAAGAATTTTTGCCATGAATAAGATGTTGTAAATGCTTTTACTATATTTATCGATATGATCATGTGATATTTTTCCCCCTTAGCCTGTTGGTAAGGTGGGTTACATTGATTGGATTTTTGAATGCTGAGCCAACCTTGCATGCCTGGAATAAACCCCACCTAGTTGTGGTATATGGTTCTTCTTATATGTTGTTGAATTTGCTTTACTATTATTTTCTTGAGAGTGTTTACATCTATATTCATAAGAGATATTGGCCTGTAGTTTTCTTATAGTGTTTTTATCTGGTTCTTGGCATCAGGCTAATGCTGATCTCATGAAATATTTTGGGAAGTATTCCTTTCTCTTCTTTTGTTTCTGGAGGTGATAGTAGCTAATTGGTATTATTTTTTCTTCATTGTTTAGTAGGACTCATTTGAGAGAACATGTGGGTGTGGTGGGTTTCATTTATTATTATTATTTTTTTAGTTTTTAAAATGCTAAGTTAATTTTATGGAAAGATATAAGAATAATTAAACTTTCTATTTCCATTTGGATGAATTTTGGTAGATGTGTTGTCTAAAAAACTAATTCATTTCAACTAAGCTATCAGGTTTGTGGCATAAAGCTGTTGGAAATACTTCAGATTATTGAACCAAAGGGACCAATAGCCTTTCCCACTTCTTTCATTTCTCATATCAATATTGTGTCTTTCCTCCTTTTTGCTTCATTAACTCATCAAGACAATTATTAATTTTATGGTCTTTGTAAAGAGCCAGTTTTTGTTTTGTTGATTTTCACCATTATTTTCAATTTTGTTGGTTCTTTCTCCAATATTTATTATATCCTTTATTCTGCTTGCTATGGGCTTAATTTGCTTGCCTTTATCTAGTTATCTAAAAAGGAAACTTACCTTATTGATTTTAGATGTTTTTTTGTCTAATACATGCATTTAATAGTATAAATTTACTTCCAAACACAGCTTTTATTACATGTTTAAACTAAAAGCTGTGTATAAGTAAAAATTTTTATGAAGTTCAAAATATTTTGTAATTTGGCTTAAGAACTTCTTTAATCCATACATCATGTAGTAATATGCAGTATTGTTCCCAAATATTAAAAATTATGTTCCAGTTCCTTTTCTGTTATTGATTTCTAGTTTAATTCTGTTGCAGGCTCAGAACATACTTTATGTGGTTCCCATACTTTTAAATTGGTTATGGTGTGTTTCCCTCTTTTGGAATACCCCATTTGTATTCTGCTGTTTTGGATGGAGAATTCTACAAACATTGACTTGACTGTATTGATTGGTATTGCTGTTTGGGTTTTCTATCCTTACTTACTTGTACCTGCTGGTGGTATCTGTGACAGATGCTGAAAACTCCCTCGTGGATTGTCTATTTCTTCTTTCAGTTCTTTGACTTTTTGTTTCGTGTATAGAGATGATCTGTTATTATGTACAGACATGTTTGGGATAGCTATGTCTTCTTGGAGTAGTGTGCTTTTCATCCTTATGTCATGTCCTTCTTTAGCCCTCAAAACTTTCTTTACTCTGAAATCTACTTTGTCTGAAATTAATACACCAACTCCTGGTTTCTTTTGACAAAGATGGGGTTGGTATACCTTTTTATATTCTTTTGATTGTCACCTTATTCTTTACATTTACAAGGGGTTTCTTATAGAAAGCATATAGTTGGGTCTTCTTGCTTTTGTTGTTTTAAATCAATAGGTAATCTCTGTCTTTTAACTGGTATGTTGAAACCATTCACAAATGGTAGTGATTATTGATATAGATAGTTTAAAATCTATCATCTTTATAAATGTTTCTATTTACTATATTTGTTCTTCTTGTCTTTTTCTGCCCTTCTGTTTTTAATTGAGCTTCTTATATTATTACTTTGTATCAGAGTATTTTCAGTATTTCATTTCTGTTCCTTCTGATATTGCTGTCTTTCATTTCCTTTATCCATATGCTATAATCACCCAATACATGGTTACCATTGTTTATCAAATTATCTTTTATATTAATTATGAATAAGAAAGAAAAGATTTTATATATTTTATTACCTCTGAAGTGCTTTTCCTTTCACTATGTAGATCCATGTTTTTGACCTAGATTTTTTTCTGCCTGAAGAACTAATTTTAATATTTTATTCAGGATAGTTCTATTGGCAATTATTTTTTCTTAGTTTTTGTTTATCTGAGAAAGGTTTTATTTCTATTTCATTTTCCAAGATTTTCTTCAGTTGATGTGTAAGTTTCAGTTGGTAGGTTTTTTGCTTCAGTAGTAATTTAAATATTTCATTCCAATATCGTGTGATTTCTGAAGAAAAGGCCAATGTCAATTTTATCCTTGTACTTACATAGGAAAGGTCAATTTTTTTGACATCCTTTAAGATTTTGTATTTGTCTTTGGTTTTCTTCAGTTTGGTACATAACTCGGTGTTTTATTTTATTTTTTATATTTAACCTCTTTGGTTCTCTGGGCTTCCTGGATCTGTGATGTGGTATCTGCCAATGAAATTGAAAAGTTTTCAGCCACTATTACTTCAAACATTTCTTCTGTTCTTTTCTTTCTTCTCCTGATGTTTCTCTTCTTCCATTTCACTTTGTAAAATTTTGATTGAATAATATTCAAATTTGAATTATTTCCTCAGCTGTGTTGAGTTTACTAATAAAATGCACCAAAGGCATCTTCATCAGTTACTTGTTTTTCATTATTAGCACTTCCTTTTGGTTATTTCCTTAGTTTCCTTCTTTTTACTGATATTACTGTGTGGTCTTACATATCTTCTACTTTTTCCATTAGCATCCTTCACATATCAATCATGATTATTTTATTTATTTATTTACTTGTTATCTTATTTAAACTTTTTAAAAAGTTATTTCAGTAAGAGAGAGCATGAGCAGAGGAGGGGCAGAGAGAGAGGGAGAGAGAGAATCTTAAGCTCCACCCTCAGTGCAGAGCCCAATACAGGGCTCAATCCCGCAACCCTGGGATCATGATCTGAGCCAAAGTCAAGAGTTGGATGCTCAACCAACTGAGCTACTCAGACACCCCAATCATGGCTATTTTTAATTACTTTGGTTTCAAAATTTGTGTTTATGTTCTGATGCTTGTCCCAACACTTCAGATTGTGTTTTCCTTGTCTTTTGGCATGCCTTGTAATTTTTTTTTAATTGAAAGGTAGACCTGTTATGTTGGGTAATAGGTACTGAATTACACGGACAGTTAGCACAAGGATTTACACCAATCTGTTTAGAAGTTGAACTGTGTTTAAGATTTACTGTGGCTGTAGTTACCAAAGGTTTCATATTCCTCTATGCATATGACTCTCCAAATCAGCACTTTTGTATACTTTGGATAAATAACTACTAGTGCAATTGCTGGGTCATAGGGTGGGATAGCTCTATTTTTTGAAGGAACTCCATACTGTTTTCCAGAGTGGCTGCATCTGTTTGCATTCCCACCAACAATATAAAAGTGTCCCTCTTTCTCCTCATCCTCATCTACATCTGTTGTTTCTTGAGTTGTTCATTTTAACCTTTCTGACAGGTGTGAGGTGGTGTTTCATTGTGGTTTTAATTTGTATTTCCCTGATGATGAGTGGTGTTGGGAATCTTTTCATGTGTCTGTCAGCCTTCTGGATGTCTTTTTTGGAAAAGTGTCTGTTCATGTCTTTTGCCCATTTCTTCACTGGATTATTTTTGATGTTCCTTTTCCTTAGGTGACACAAGAAGTCTGGAACTGGCTGGGATGAGGCAGAAATCCTTTTCTCTCACTGGAATAAGAATTCAGAGTTGTCCTCTGAGGAACTCCTCCTGCTTGGAGACAGGCTTTTGTTTGTAAGAAGAGTATAAGAGTATCTCAAAGTGATTCTTCTGCTCCCCTGCCAGGGCAGGAGGGAATCTTTCTCCGATCCTCCTGGGGTTTCTGGAGGGAAAACGTGAAAAAGTTTAGGGCACCCCTCATGACTTCAGTCCCCGGGAGACTCTCAGTCTCATAGTAGCTCACACTCAGCCACTAGGAATTCTATAATTATCATTCACGTGCTCCTACCAGCTCATGGATCCCATGGACGTAAATCTCGAGTACTCTCAGGGTATGCCTCTTGCCCCATAGAGTAGAGTTGCAGTAACCTCAGTTCCATGAAGAGTCTAAGAAATCATTGATTTTTAGTTTTTAAGCTGTCACTTTGTAAGAATGGGAAGCGATAACTTCCAAGATTTTTACATACCAAGACTGATACCAAGTCTCACATTTTTCTTTAGCCACTCATTTCATGGAATGCTCTTTCATCAACATTATAATCTTCAATTGCTGTATCTCATGGTCACAGTTTGATTTTCACTCTGGTGCCCAAGTGACATTTACCATAATTTCCCACTTTCTTCTGGAAACTACTTTGTCTTACCCCTTTAACCCCTGTAACATATCATTTTCTTGGTTTTCTTCCTATTTTACTGGCATCTTTTTCTTGTTCTTCCTTATCCAAACTAAACCTTAGTTTTCCAGGACTCGGTGATGGGTCTTTCCTTCTTTTCTCATAGTAACAAAGTCATCTTTCATGACTTTAAAAACCATTTCTACGATAAAATCTCCTAAATTTATATATCCAAACTAAACCCTTTCTGTTATTATCAAACTACATAAAACTTCCATTTGACAGGCCATCTATAGGCCTAGTGAACTTACCATGTCCATAAACACTTGACCTCTTCACCCCGTGTAAAATTTGTTGCTTTGCCAGTCATTTCTTTCTCCACAAATGGCACAACTATCTGAGTTGAGCCATACATCTGGAGTCACCATTGATCTTCCCCTGTGCTTACTCCATCTATCTGCAAGTTTGTACTTTTCTGCATTCCAGTTTTTCCCTACTGCTGCCACCTCAGTTTAATTCAGCATCCCCTCTTGCCTAGAAAATTCCAAAAGCTTTATTACTGGTCTTTTCTTTTACTAATGGCTTCTTCCAATTTGTTTTTCATGCAGCAGCCAAAGTTTTCTTAAAAAGATTATTTAACTACCCGATTTTCCTAGAAAAATCCCATCTAGAGATTCCCATGACTCTAAGAATAAAGTATGAACTCATTTCTTTCTGATGTTTTTTATCACTATATCATATGTAAGTCTTGTGTTTCCTTCATACCACTTTCCCCAGTGTGAAAATATATGCAGAGTGTATTTCCCTTTCCCATTCTCTTCCCAGAGGAAATTGTAAGACCCATGATATCAAGGGTCAGGTTTCGCTGTTCACTGGTCTCAAAGTTGTGTGGATCAAATTCATTTTATTTAAAAATCTGAGAGAGGGGCACCTGGGTGGCTCAGTCGGTTAAGCCTCCGACTTCGGCTCAGGTCAGATCTCACATTTGTGGGTTCGAGCCCCGCGTCAGGCTCTGTGCTGACGGCTAGCTCAGAGCCTGGAGCCTGCTTCCAGTTCTGTGTCTCCTTCTCTCTCTGACCCTCCCCCTCTCATGCTCTGTCTCTCCTGTATCAAAAATTAATAAAACATTAAAAAAATAAATAAATAAAAATCTGAGAGATAGCTACTGTGACCCAAAGGCATATTTAATTGGAATCAGAGAAGAAAAATTATATTCAAACAAATCCTGGAGCACAAATATTTTTTTTCTTTTTCACTGAGTGCAGATATTTTTGACTATGCCAAGAGGTCAGAGGGACACAAAGGATGTATATGGGCTGTCTACGAATAGAGACATAGAGTAGTTGTAAGCATATGAAAAGGAAATATGATAGAAAGTAGAAAATACTGAATGTTTCATTGTTATGTTCCCAAAGCGAGAGGGTATCTTTTCTCCTTTTGATTTTAAACTAAATGGGAGAAAAATACCTTCTAAAATAGTTTATATAATATTTCTTTACATTTAAAGAAGCATATTTTCCTTTTAAACAAAGAAAAACATCTGGCAGAATCCAGAGAGGATCTGAAGTTAAACATTGATGCTGTAGGAGATCATGAGTCGCCAAATGTAAACATGGACATTGGATGACAAGATGGCCACAAAGTTCATTCAGGATATTTGACTTTCTTAAAGGAGTAGTAAAAGTGAAAATAATATTACATGAAAAATGTTTCAAATAACGTATTGTTAGGGTGCCTGGGTGGCTCAGTCAGTTAGGTGTCCAACTTCAGCTCAGGTCGTGATCTCAGGGTTTGTGAGTTTGAACCCCATTCAGGCTGTGTGAACAGCTCAAAGCGTGGAGCTTGCTTGGGATTCTGTGTCTTCCTCTCTCTCTGCCTCTCCCTTATTCACACTCTGTCTCTGTCTCTTTGTCTCTCTCAAAAATAAAATAAAAACATTTAAAAAAATGTATCCCTGAACCTTAGTTTGAGAATAACTGATGTAGATGAATGCTTTTTCTGAAGCACAAGGATCGGTCCTATCAGGATTTTCAAACTGTTTCCCTGACACGTTGAGTTGCTTCAGGGATTCCACAGACAATAAAGTATATTCTATCCAGTTGTGAAGATTTTAACCACCCGAGGAAAGGGTTCATCACCTTTGTATGTTTTACATAACAAAGTTAAAGAAAAAAAAGAAACCTATTGCTGAAAGTGTTTGAAAAACCTCAGTCTTGGATGAGCTCTCTGGGCCATTTGAACACAGTCAGTGCCCCACAAGAGGGATGGAGTCTTTTATTTTTTTTAATGTTTATTTATTTTTTTGAGAGAGGGAGAAAGACAGAGCATGAGTGGGGGAGGGACAGAAAGGGGAAACACAGAATCCACAGCAGGCTCGAGGCTCTGAGCTGTCAGCACAGAGCTAGTCATGGGGCTCGAATTCACAAACTGTGAGATCATGACCTGAAGTCGGATGCTTAACGGATTGAGCCACCCAGGCACCCCAGGAACGGAGTGTTCTTTAAACAGTGGCATAATTAAATAAGTTCAGGAAATAATGTGTTTGGGTGACATGTATTATTGACCTCAGGAATTTTAACATGCAAGTTTAAATGGTGAAAATTCAGAAGAGAAGCATAATATGTTGTTTTTTAACTAATTATGATAACGGTTGTGCATGTGTTTTCTTATTTTGTGTCACTTGCATATTTGCAGTGCACCAGTCTACATTAGTGAGACAATAAAATCTGGGAAGCATTGTTCTTTTTTTTTTTTTTTTTTTTTTTTTTTTTTTTTTTGATGTTTATTTTTGAGAGAGACAGCACAGGAGTGGGGAGGGGCAGAGAGAGAGGGAGACACAGAACCCAAAGCTGGCTCCAGGCTCTGAGCTGTCAGCACAGAGCCCAACGTGGGGCTGGGGCTCACGAACTGCAAGATCATGACCTGAGCGAAAATCGGATGCTTAACCAACAGAGGCCACCTAGGCGCCCCATGGGAATCATTGTTCTAAATAATAATAATTATAGTACCCTGTATCTATTAAATGCAGCACATATTTATAGTAAAAAGTTGGTATCCTTACCCAAATTTATAGATGAAACCTGAAGATTTTATGTAATGTGTCTAGGACAATACAGTGAGTAAGACACTGCACTTGAACTCAAGTTTGTTTGACTTTCTATTATTCAAAATCATTTATTTCAGTTTTTTTTTTTCAAAATCTAGTTTGGATCTACCAGTTTACTAAACACCAAGCCTGATCATTGGTTTTCAGGTTTTCATTTATTAGGCAGATATTAACATTTCTCATTTTAACAATGCCACACCTTTGCCCTTATGGGGCAAATGTACTAGATAAATTCAAGACATTTCTAATTCTGAAATTGCAATTTCTCTGAATTTTCACAATCATGGGTTTTCTAAGTTATTTTTCCTCTCATTTTTCATTTCAAAATTCTTATGGTCTAAGTTAATTTCTTGCATCCTTTTTTCCCCCCTCCTCCCCTTTTTCTTGAGTTTCAAGTTTCTTACTTTCTGTTTCCATCAAAAATGAACTGTTTCTGTGTTTTGTTCTGTATCTTTGCCTTCTTATGGTAGAGAAAGGAAGCTACTTTGAAGGCTGACAGCCTGCTTGGGATTCTTTGTCTCTCTCTCTCTCTCTTTCTCTCTACCTTCCCCCCCTCACACACTCTCTCAAAATAAATAAATAAACTTTTTAAAAAAGTGATGTGATTATTTTCAACTTTTTAAAATTTTCAAAGAATTATAGATTCATAGGAAGTTGCAAATATTGGACATGAGAATCTCACAAACGCTTCACGTGTTTTCCCTTAAAGGTTACAATTCAAATAGTGGTACAATATCAAAACTAGGAAATGGACACTGGGTGCAATGTAGGTCTATAGCTCTATTATCTTATCACATGTATAGACTCATGTGACCACCACTGCTATAAAGATACTTAACAGTTTTGGGGTGTGTGGGTGGCTCAGTCAGTTGGGCATCTGACTTCAGCTCAGGTCATGATCTGGCAGTTCATGAATTTGAGCCCCATGTCGAGCTCTGTGCTTATGGAGAGCCTGGAGCCTGCTTTGGATTCCGTGTCTCCCTCTCTCTCTGCCCCTCCCCCACTGCTGCTCTGTCTCTCATAAATTAATAAACATTAAAAAATATTACAAAAAGATATATAACAGTTTTATCATACTGGTGTGAATTTCAATCTTTGAATAACTAGGCTATGGGTTCCAGATGATGTTTTTGAAGCCATTTTCTCAAAAAAAAAAAAAGAAAAAGGAGCCCAATGAGCAGTCCTTTCTAAAGATTACTAATATGAAAGAGAAAACTACTCAGGGTTAGGTATTATGGAGCAAAACTCTACTCTGGCATCAGAGAACAAAAAAATGAATCAGCAGAGACCCCAGACAAAGCATGTAGACACTAAGATTCCTGAAATTTCGTATAGACAGAGGAATACAGAAAATGAATGGTATAGAAACCCTCGATTCAGAAATTGATCAACTTGTAAAGGTCATCTAGCTGGGCCCTTCTCACCCCAACACCCAACCCTGTGCCATCTTCTGGAAAGGTGCATACCTCTCGAGGAAGGCTGTGCAGCCTCTCTGAACATGGGCAATGGCACCAACCACTGGCCATCGAGCCGCACGAGAAGCCACAGTCCAGGTCTGCACTATGATCTGCTGCGGATCGACGCCTCCACTTCGACGTGTTTGGCTCCTTGCTCTAAGTCACGTGTAATAAATTGCTATTGTTAGTTCTCCGGGGCACTTAAACTTCCTGTAACACCTTTTCTGGTGTAACATGTACAATTATCAGTTCAATCGTGTATTTTGTCTCCTAGAGATTATAATAATACATATTTTAAATTGCAATGGTTGCTGTGATTTCCAAATCATTGGTTCGCTGCATTCATTTGTGACTCCAGTGCGATTAGCTCTATTATGTCAAAGGCTGACAACATTCTTTAGAAAATAACTATTAGTAATGTTCTTTTACCCTCTAGGTACAAGCACTTGGTTCCAGGTTTTCTGGTACAACTAATGCGGGGTTTGTTTGTTTTAGCTAAAATATATACAATAAAATGATACTGTTTTCAGATATTTATTTATGACTCTAATAAAGCCTGGTTGTGACTCAAATGGAATAGACAAAAAAAAAGTGAATTTCAAAGGTACAAATTTGTAATTTGTACCAAAATTTCACAATATGTTAAAAGATAAAAATTACTCTTTAATGGATTTTGAAGCCATTGTTTGTTCTTCATTTAAGGTAGTATTTGGTATATGAATGTAGTTTCCAGAAATATTACCTACAGCATGAAAAAATAACTCAAAATTTAATTATAATTGCAAAAACCAGTATAGTAATACATGATTGGGGCTATAAACATAAGATTTAAACTGCATTTAACTGCACTCTGCAACTTCCATAAATATAGCTTTTTTGGGTCCAAAATCTCTTTCAGAACTTGTGTCATCAATATAATTTTACATATAATAAATCAATGTAATTTTGCATTCTGAATTTTTTTACAAGCTATTCCTAGTTAAGCACTTTTTTGGATTAAATGCTTAATTTTTTTAAGGAGTCTGTAATACTCATTTAACTGGGTGAAGGGGTTTAATATGTACAAACTTTCAATTACCAAATAAGTCAAGGAAATGAAAAGTAGAGCAGGGGAAGTGTAATCAATAATATTGTAAACATATGATAATAGTGGTGACTACACTTACCGTGGGTGACGTAGTGAAACAGAACATAGTGTAACAGAACAGAACTGATGATTCACTATGCCATGCCCCTGGAACTAGCAGAACATTGTGTGTCCACAATACTTCAATTAGAAAAAATTAAAATTAATATTCAACATTTGGGCAGTTAGAAGCTACACGTTTTCACTGTTAGTCATGGTTTAAAATAAAAATATTCAGAGATATAATTATTTCCTAGTGTTCCATTTCAGACTTCAGCACAATTCCCTGATACACAGTTATGAATAGTTTTCAATGTATTTTCATGAAGAGAATGTTAATGGTGACCTTGCAACCTATTTAATATTCTCCCTTGATTTGTAGGGGGTATTTCTCTTAAATCACACTATGGATTTCGGTCTTGCATTTGAATTCACTTTTATTTAAATGGACTTTCTTAATATCATTCATGTTCTTCATATTTAGTATTGTGTAGCATTACAAGTTTTAGGAGAAATGTTTTCTAGGTGGCAACTTCGTAGAGATAATCCAGGGTCTGTACCAGGGATGTTGTGCCAAATCCATTTAGTGCTGCCAGGAAATGATACCGGCCTTGGAAAGGAATAGTTGTGTGGGCCTAGATTTCCAAGGTTTAGGCAAAGAAAAGAATGCTGGCTAGAGAAGGCCCTTCAGGCCTTGCCTCTTAACCTTGCTGTGGTTGGACATGCTGTCATACTTTCCCTTGGTTCATAGATTATTACCATTAAGTGTGTCATGATAATTAAAAACATTGACAAGGGGCGCCTGGGTGGCTCAGTTGGTTAAGTGTCCAGCTCTTGATCTCTCCTCAAGTCATGATCTCATGGCTTGTGAGTCTGAGCGCTGCATGGGGCTCCGCACTGACAGCACCGAGCCTGCTTGGGACTCTCTCTCTTCGTCTCTCTCTGCCCTTCCCCTGCTCATGTTCTCTCTTTCAAATCAAGTAAAAAAACGTAAAAAAAAACATTGACAACATCTTATTTTGACGTATGATTAATATATTTAGTCACTTATCCCATATTGTTTTCTCATGCTATATTTGAAAAATGTACAAAATTTTGATACAAAGGTCATCAGCTTTTTTATGAATAAGAATTAATATCAAATAAATAAACATCTTTTCAAGGAATAAATATATAGGTATTACAACTGATCAGGAATCAGGCAAATCTATGGCTTAACGGAAGGGGTAGACAGGTAGTGTTGCCACATTTTTCAAGTAAATATATATAGAATTCTCACTTAAACCTGGAATTTAGATAAACCATGATTCTTTTTAGTGTATGTCCCTTATCTGTGTCCTCTCTTTTATCTGGCAACCTCATTTAACACAGGAGACCCACTGGAATTCCAGTATTTGGGCTCCTAATGCAATGAACGTTTCGGTTATGGTTAGATTAACCCTTGACTTCATATCTCCATTCTCTTAAATACCATATAGTCAAATAACTAAAGCAGCCAATCTGACTTTACCTCTTTTTAAACCGGATTTGCTACATTTCTTCTCATTATTTTATTTTGTGAATTCACACACACACACACACACACACACACACACATCTGTGGGAACTAACCAGTTATTTTCAATATCTGAATTTAGCTGTAAGAAGAAATATATATAAATAAATAATATATAAATATATATGTAATATACACATGCACATACATATATGATTGTTATTGCTTAGTTATTTATATCATAGGGTTTATAAAAGGTTCTACTAAGTAATGAAATGTTAGATGGCTTGTCTGATTCAAATAACCAAACTTTAAAGGGAGCTTATTCATTATTATATATAAAGTGTTTTCCAAGAGCACAGCTGTGCAATTTAATTCCATTGAAACCTCCTCCCACTTAGCAAAATATTTAGATACAGAGACATATAGATAGAGAATCATAATAGGGCAGGAGGAAATAGACAATTATTAAAAGATAAATTCCACTTGCCACAACATATTTTCATGATTTCCCCCCTACGAGTCTCCTGCCTTTGGGATGCTGTGTGCCAGAAATAACAGCGAGAGCAAGTTGTTGCTGAAACATACTGTTGCCTGTGCTTTATGTCCTGCCTTTCTCCTGATGAATCTCCTGCCTTTTGAATCAAAATCCTTCAGTCAAATAACCCATCACACATCATATTAGTGAACAGTCACCTTTCTTTCCTAACATTATACTTTGCAGCCCATGGAGCTGCAGCTCTACCAGCTGTGTTCCAGGAAACACAGAATTTTGATCAAAGGTCATTGATATTGATAGCATTTACGTAGCAGGTGCCTTGGCAATCAGTTTTAATGAGTCTGAGCCATATTCATCTCTTCTCCTGTGCTGGTCTGTTGAAACAAAAAAAAAAAAAAAGAAAGAGAAAGAAAGTAAAAGGTGGCAGAGATGTCAAAGACGCCATAGGCACAGACTTCCTTGATAAGCTTTGATTTAAAGAGCTAAGAGGCAAAACCCAAAATAACTCCTGATGTGTATGTTCTCACTACAGTGGCAGTTAGAAGAAACTCATTTTCCTTGAGTGATAGTAATGACTCAATATGACTTGGACCTCATTGTTATTCCACTAGGCACACCTGCGAAGCACATCCCCGAGGTACAATTTGAAGTGATTATTTTAATCAAGAGGTGCCAAATGGTAGCAACGTGAAGGGCCACTACCCAAATTTTAGAACTTTAATGCCATTTTCAGGAAGTCTTTTTTTTCTTTTTGGTACAATTAAAAGTCACTTTACTACGTCCTGCCCACCATTGAGTTGCTTAGGCTCCCCATCGATTTTTATTAAAGCATCAGGGTTTTGTTAGATGATTTGATCAGTGACAATAGATGATGAATTGGGTTGTAAGTTGTTGCCAAATCTGGATGAGAGGATCAACAAGCACATAGGTAATGAAACAAGAATTATTCAGCCCCTTGCCAATGCAGAAGTGGTAGATGTAACCATCATGGCTGATGAAAAAAGCAGCAATAGGTAACAACTTCCAGATTACAGAGTCTCTGTACTTTATGCCTTCATTCAATCAGTTATTTGTTCAAAACTATTATTTGAGTACTTTGTATGTGTCTCTGTGTGTATGGTAGGCATGAAGTTAGGCAATGAAGAGACTGTGGTGAACCTGAAGTTTACCACCCTGCCGTAATGGATCCTGGTGGTAATTCTGTGTTGACCTTTGCGTCTGTTGATAAGCAGAGTTAATGTCAGTTTGATTTTAGGGTGAACTGATTCACTCGTGATAAAAATTTTTAAGAGTTCTGTTATGAGTTTAATGCTTCTTTTGTATAGATAATTGCTTGTGGAAGGGATTATCTTTTTTGACCTGAGTACCTTAGTTATCTATTGCTATGTTGTACGTTATGAGAAACTTAGTGACTAAAACCAACAAGCATTTATCTCATTTACTTTCCATAGGTCAAGCATGCAAGTGTAGCTTAGCTAAGTGGTTCTGGCACAGGGTCTCCCACTAGGTTGTGGTCAAGATGTTGGCTGGGGCTTCAGTTATCTGAAGTCTTGACTGGGCTGGTGATCCATTTCCAAGAGCACTCATGTGACTGATCGCTGAAGACTCCAGTTCCTGACTCCATAGGCATCTCCATGGGGCTGTTCATGGTAGAGAATCTGGCTTCTCTCAAAACCAAAGAACTAGTGGAGGATTAGAATGCAAGAAAAAAAGCTGCAGTACCTTTTACAATCTAAAAGTACAAGTGATACACCTCCAATTCTCCCATATTTTTTTGGTCCCACAGAACAACACTGGTACAGCATGGGAGGGGTGACTCAAGGATGAAAACAACCAGGTCACAAGGACTATTGGAGGTCACCTTTTTTTATTATGTTTTTTATTTATTTTTGAGAGACAGAGAGAGAGCGCATGAGCAGGGGAGGGTCAGAGAGAAAGGGAGACACAGAATCCGAAGCAGCTCCAGGCTCTGAGCTAGCTGTCAGCACAGAGCCCGACGTGGGGCTCGAACCCACGAATTATGAGATCATGACCTGAGCTGAAACCGGATGCTTAACCGCCTGGGCCACCCAGGCACCCTGATTGAAGGTTATCTTAAGGCTATGGATACCTCAAGTTTTCATTAATTCTAAACATGGGAAAGTTTTAACATGTTAATTTGAAGTAGCTAACAGTCTGGGGTTTAAAAATGAGTTATTTTTTTTTAAACAAAACAAAATGGCTTAATCGTTTTCACTATGTTGCCTCATTATTTGATTAAGTTGATTAAAATAGTGGGTCACTTTTAGATTCTCATAATGGCATGCCTTTCTACATAGTTCTGATGAGATCTCTCTCTCATGTTTCTGTTAAATAATACGTTTTTCATCATAGAAACATAGACTGTGTGTTTCTCTTGCTGATGTAAAGTAATATATTACCATCAGAGTAGGGGCTCTAAACAACACAATTTTAAATCTCAGAATCTCTACTGTCCAGAGGCTCTCATGGACTTGATTGGGTCCTCTGCTTTTATGATAACAAGGCTGAAGTCACAATGTTGACAAAGTTGCATTCCTAGAGACTCCAAGAAGAATCTTGGGTTATTGGTTGACTTTAATTCCTTTTGCTTGTAGGGCTGAAGTCCCTGTTTACTTGCTGTCAGATAAATACTGGTTTTTGCTCCTGGAAGGTATGGTCCATCTCATGCCTTCCATGTGCTTTTCTCCAGCAATGGTGGGTTGAGTCCTTCTCATACTTTAAATCTTTCTGATGTCTCCATCTGCCTTATCTCTCTGACTTCTACTAAAAAATTTTCTCTGCCTCTAGGAGTTTATGTGATTAGATTAGGCCAGCCCAGGTAATCTCAGGGAATATGTCTTCAGGTTCATAGCCAGTCCAATATTTGCAGGTGGGTACTTTCATTAAGCTGCTTCCTGCAGTAGTATTTTGAAGATCTGACCACCTTCTTTCATTTTTGTCCCCTTTCTGTCCCTTTAAGTCCAGGCAAGTACTAGTAGGAAATTCTCATGAGCCTGTGGGCTTTGTGTGAATTTCACAGGTCCTCCCTCCATAAGACAGAAGCCATATCCACAAATCCTTCTGAGATAATGCCTTCTCTCTCTGACTTCTGCTAACATGGCTGGCAGTTTACACCCTAAAGCTTCCTACAGTTGCTCCTTTGATGAAGGGAATCTATGAGGCAGGTCCTTAATCTCTTCAAAGAGCCTTTTGTGTGACTCAAGTTGCTAACCTTTTGATGTCTCTGAGGTTTTCATAAAACATTGTCCAGCCACAAATTTAGCTTTTACACTACTCCACAGTTTGGGAATTAATCTCTTAATTTAATTGTCTTTTCCCATCAGGACTGGCCAAGACGTTCCCAAATAATCAAGTCTTGGTTCCTTTTTGTTTAAAATTTTTTCACTCAATTTATCTCTCTCCTTGCACATTTCACTACCGGCAGCATGAAGAAGCCAGAAAAGCTTTCAAAGTTTGTCTTGGAAATATTCTTAGATGATTATCCAGGTTTGTCTTTTTACAAATTGTGCTTTCCACATAACTGCAGGACAAAATTCCCTTAAACTTTCTGTCACTGTATAATAAGGACTGCCCTTCTTTTGGTTTCTGGTAACATGTTCCTCACTTTCTTCTAAGCTTCCCACCTCAGCGCCTTTAATGTCCATTTTACTAACAGTGTGTTCATGACAATATAAGTATTATTTAAGGTGATGCAGATTTTTCTCTCTAATGGTCCTTAATTGACCTGACATTGTTATGAATTATATTGATACTTGTCGAATATAGCTTGCAAAGTAACCTACCCTTTCAGAAATGTAGTGATTTTATAAATACAGCCATAAAATAATGCACACATATTATTTTTCTAAAATAAATTCAGGTGTACCACCTCTCTTAGTCAGGGCAGATAGTGGCATTGATGAAGGCATGCTTTCTTTCTAAGCCCAAACACTGTTTTACCGTTATTCTAAGCAATGCATTCAAGGCCACCATTAATAATCCGGAAGTTCTGGCATGTGGAAAAGAAAAGCTATTTGCCAAATATTAGTGCCTTATTCTATTATCTGGCATAATCATTGTAGTAATAGTAATCAGAAACAGGTCTAAAAATGCAAAACATTGAAGATTTCTTAAGTTATCACTTGAGGTAATCTGTCATTTTAAGTCCATATTATACAAAGAAAAATACTTTCAGCAAGTTTTACATATAGAATTATTATTTTTATTAAAAAAGTAGACTCATTACCAAATGCTTAAGTAATAGAGAATAATACAAACAACAAACCTTTTCCTGCTACTCAGAAGTGAATGCTCTCAATATTTATTCCAGATCATTTTAGGTATCTCTCTCTTCATATACACAAATAGAATGATATGTGAATGGACAGGTGGAATTATAAATAGGCAGAAAAAATTAAATAACAGAACATAATGCACATGTGTTTCATATAAAAATATATAAATTTTATTTTTTTTGAATAACAGAAATAAAAGAGTGGAAATAAAGTTGGACCAGTTGTTGAATAATGAGTAGATGTTTATTTACCTGAGAAATCATTAAAGGATACTTCTAAAATAAAACATTTGGAAGTGATGGTGGTTAAGATCACCTGCTTCTGTGTGGTAATTAAATATTTTACCAGTATTTATTGTCTACCTTCAATGAGGGGATAAGAAAGATGAAATAAGAAATCCAATGGTAGCTTCTTATAAATCTGGTTTCATATTTTCTGATGTTTGCAAGTCTTAGATTTATTTGTAGATTGTCAACATATTTAATAGGAGTAATACTTTGCGCATCTAAGGTTTTAGTGCTTTTAAACAATTCCACGTTCACTGCTAGCACTTGCCATAGAGTTCCCAGCTTTCAATTCTTTATTTGATGTCATCCTGAGTTGGTTGAATGTCAGCCTCAAATACTATTTTATATTTTCCAGAAAGGATTATGGGTGTCAGCCTGGCAGTTTTGAACACAAAGAAAAACTCATCTGCCTATTAAACTTTTGGTGTGCTCTCTGCCTCAGATATTGGTTGACACCAATCTATTGTCCCAGGAATTGGCCATTTTCTTGGAGAAGCCAAGGTTGAGCTAATATTGGTAAATCAAAGTGATTTATTTTTGTGACTAATTGCTTCAAGTGTAAGCTGAAAATTAAGTGACTTCATAGGTTGTTTTTAAAATGAAAAAGAAAAATCTCTTTGGATTTATAGAGTCATACTGAGAATTCAGAAAACATTTTTTTCTAATATATTTGAATGAATTAGTTTTTTTTTCTATTTTCTCTTCCGTCTTCATCAGGAACACCAATCTTTGCATGTTGTATCTGCCTAGAGTCCAGTCACCATAATCTTTGTCTGCCATTATTTATTTCATTTCATTTTATGTAATTTCCTTAAATCAGTCCCCATAATCCTATAATGTAATCAATTTTAGTTTTTACTAAATTTTACCTTTTACCTCTAGAGTGGTATCCCTCTTACCTTCTTAATCCTTTCTAAATTCTATGAGTTCACTTTTATTTTATTATGGTGTAATTTACTTGAAAGAAAAGTCAACCATTTTAGCTTACTGTTCTGTGAAATTTGAAAAATGTATGACTTTGTGTAATAGCACTGTACACAGAAAAATACTGAATCATTCAATCACACTGAAAGTTCTCCAGTGCTCCTTTGTGGGTAAGCCCTCCTTTCCATCCCAAGGTTCTGGCAATGAGTGGGCTGTTAAAGTGTCTATAGTTTTCCTGTTTCCAGAAATCATATGAATGGGATAATGCAGGTAGTGGTTTCTAGTCTTTTTTTGTGTTACTTAGCATACTGCTTTCACAATATACCCATATAGTTTTGTGTATCAGGAATCCATTCCTTTTTAATACTGAATTATTTTATTACATGAATGTAACAATTTTAACCCATTCATGAATTAAGGGTCATTTGGGTTGTTTCCAGTTCTTGATGATTTATTAATAACACTCAAAACATTCAGATACAGGTTTTCGTACAAATATGGGTTTTTGTTTTTCATTGGTATATATACATGGGGTGAGGTTGCTGACCTCATGCTAAATATATGTTTAATCTCATACAAAACTGCCAAGCACTTTTCCAAAGTGGTTCAACCACCAGTGAGGTATAAGCCCTAATTTTTCCATATTCTTATCAGCACTTGGTATCGTCAGTTTTTTAAAAAAGTCCATTCTAAGAGTGTGAAGTGAAATCTCATAGTTTTAATTTGCATTTGGCTAATGATATTAAGGGTCGTTGTTTTTTTTTAAATGTGTTGACTTGGTATCTACATCTCTTAGTTGGCTAACCATCTGTTCAAATCATTGGACCATTCTCTTTACCAGGTTATTTGATTTCCTATTGTTGATATTTGAATATTCAATATGTATTATGGATATGAATGCAAATGTGTCTGGTAAGTATTTTTTTACTCTCTGAAAATTATATTTTCATTTTATAACAGTGTCTTTCGAATTATTTATTTCCTAATAAAAGATCATGCTTTGGTGACCTGTCTAAGAACATTTTGCCTCCTTCAAGGTTAAAAATTATTTTTTCTTATGTTTTCTTTCAGATGTTGTATAGTTTTAGGCTTGATATTTGGGTGTGTGTTTCTTTTTGAGTTTGCTTTTGTATGTGATGCTGGAATAGGAAGAAATATCTCACATACGGATATCCCATTGTTCCACTTTCTTTTGTTGAAAAGATGCTTTTTTCCATGAAATTACTTTTACACTTTTATCAAAATTCAATTTCCCTTTAGTGGAGGCCATTTCCTAGATTTTGTTATGTGTGTCTTTCTTTCCCCCAATATCACACTGTCTTGATTACATGGTTTGATCAGAAACTGGAAATCAGGTAACATGAATCCTCCAACTTGTTCTTCTTCAAAATTGATTTGGCTGTTCTGCTTTATTTGCTCGTCCATATAAATTTTGAAATTAGCTTGTCAATTTCTTAAAAAAGGAATCCATCAGGGATTTTCTTTGGTACTTCAGTGAATCTATAGGTCAGCATGGGGAAAACTGACATCGTGATAACACTGAGTCATCCAACCATTAACAAGTTATATCTTGGGTTACTGAGGTGTTTGCTTTTTTCATTACAATTTTGTAGTTTTCAGTATATTCTTTTTGTATTTTTTTAAATGTTTATTTATTTTTGAGAAAGAGAGAGAGACAGAGCATGAGCAGGGGAGGGGTAAAGAGAGAGAAGGAGACACAGAATCTGAAATTAGCTCCAGGCTTTAAGCTGTCAGTACAGAACTTGACATGGGGCTCAAACTGAAGAATAGCAAGGTCATGACCTGAACCGAAGTCGGACGCTTAACCTACTGAGGCACCCAGGCAACCCTTCTTCCTTTATTTTGATAGATATATATTTAACATTCCATTTTCATATCAGCTACTTTAAAATTTTTTTATTTCTAATTTAAACTGCTGCTGTATAGAAAATCACTTGATTTTTTTATATCATATTGTATTCAGTGACCCTGATAAACTAGTTTATTATTTCTGATTTTGGGGGCTATTTTTGAGATTTTTTGGGGCCTTTTCTACAAATATAATAATGTCGCCTGTGAATAGAGACAATTTTATTAATTCCTTTCCAATTTGTATGGCTTCTACTTTATTTCTTGCTCTATTTCAGGCTCCAGAATTTTTAATGCAGTGATTAATAGGAGTAGAGTTGCTATATTTAGCAATATATTTATGTGGATATATTTATGGCATTCAGTTAAATTTAAATTTCAGATAAATAACAAATATTTCTTTAGTACAATTATGTCCAAAATATTGAATTGGACATACTTATACTACACATATAATTTCAGAAGTACGAATTTAATAGAACATCCTATATTTTACATGGCAAACCCAAAAAAGAGTGGCAACGCTGGAAATCCTTGCCTTGTTTACTCTCTTATAGCCTTATCAGTCATTCATAATTAATTATTCTTGAATAAAAGGCTTTTTGTAGATTATTAATTTAATTGAATATTTCCCTTCTGATTTTAGTAGCCATATCTTCTTTCCCTCTCTCTCTCTCTGTCTCTTTCTTTGTCTCTTTCATCATTCTGGTGAAAGAATTATTGTTCTATGCAACCAGACTCGGTCTATGTTGCATAGAAGATAAAACCCAAGAAAAGCTTCTGTACTAAGGCTTTATTAGGAGTACAACCTCAGACCAGTGTAAATGAAGGAGCAAAGGAATGAGATCAAGAAGTGGGGGAAGAAGTACAATGTGTCTCTGTCTTTACAAGAAAATCCTGCTGGTTTATCCGTCTCAGTGGGATGCCTTCTATGCAGACCACATGGAACCACAGTATCTCAGAAATTTCTGCTAGTAGACGAAAAGGAGAATAATATTCTCTGCTTGCCCTTTTTCGTCTCTTCTTGTTTGGGGTTGGTCAGAATTTGCCCCGTTGGGCATTGACCTCCAGGCTTCTCCAGGATGGGTGGAGGGCAGGTATATGTGCCTAAACTAGGTCCAGCAGAACATATGCTCTGACTCCTCTTCTTTAAGCCTCATGTAAATCCCATGCTGGTGTTACCATTTATTTTTCCACTTAGTTTAAGAGGGTTACACAGTTAGAATTCACAGGAGCTTATATTTAAACAGGTACTGTGACTTCAACTCTGGCCCTTTCTCCTATATCACCTGTTTTCAATAAGAATCTATGGAGGTAAGACAAAAATATCTTTACTCTGCAGGTAGTTAATATTAATGGAACCTCTCTCAGGCTAATGAGCAGACACCTAACCATTTCCCTACAAAACAAAACCAAACAAAGTCCAGATTTCTTCTGTATCCTATTGCCTTTCATAGTCCATAACCTCACAAATGATCATCTCTCACTGGCTAAAGCTCATAAGAAAATATTTTTGGGACACCCGAATGGCTTTGTTGAATGAGAGTCTAACTTCAGTTCAGGTCACTATCTCACAGTTCATGAGTTCGGGCCCCACGTCAAGCTCATTGCTGTCAACACAGAGCCTTCTTGGGATTCGGTCCCTCTCTCCCTGTCCCTGCCCTGCTCACTCACTCTCTCTCTCAAAAATTAAAAAAAAATATATTTATATTTAAAAAAGAAAATATTTTCATGATCCCTTTTCTTTTTTCTTTTTATACAATTGACATTTGAACAACACGAATTTGAACTACATGTGTCCACTTATAGGTGGATTTTTTTCAAAAAATTTTTTTAATGTTTTTTATTTATTTTTGAGACACAGAGAGAGACAGTGCGAGCAGGAGAGGGTCAGAGAGAGAGGAAGACACAGAATCTGAAGCAGGCTCCATGCTCTGAGCTAGCTGTCAGCACAGAGCCAATGTGGGGCTCAAACCCACGAACCGTGAGATCATGACCTGAGCCGAAGTCGGATGCTCAACTGACTGAGCCACCCAGGCACCCCAGGTAGATTTTTTCCATAAGCACAGTACCATGTATTTTCTCTTATGATTTTCTTAATAACATTTTCTTTTCTCTAGATTATACTATAGTGAAAATACTGTATGTAATACATATGACACACAAAATATATGTTAATATATTATTTATGTTATTAGTATGGCTTCTGTCAATAGTAGGGTATAAGTAGTTAAGTTTTAGAGGAGTTAAAATTATACCTGGATTTTCTACCATGTTGGTGCACCCCCAACCCTTGTGCCATTCAAAGATCAGTTGTCCAGTGTCTGAAAATGTTCAAATCTCAGCCAAGACCCTCCAAAGTCAACATTAAACTGTTCTATTCATCAAAACGTCTTCTTCTTAATAAGGATCATCATTCTGTAATTTTCTCATGCTCTGCTGGCTACTTTAAGGACCAATTTGAAACATAAATGTACACACTGTGAATCCACAAGATGAAGAGAACATCCATAAAACAGCTATACTGTATGTCCCCGAATACTCTTTTATCTTCACATTAGTTTCAGTACAGAGTAGGTGGGTGAATAGATACTTCAGCAAATTACAAATTGCAGGATGTCATGGATCTTCAAGGTGAATATTCAAAACTGTCAAAAGAGTGCTTTATTTCATCTTTAATGAAGTAGTCTGTTGATTCAAAAAACTCACAGGGACAGACTAAATCCTGTAACTTGAGATAATCCAGACACTAAATCTTTAGATTTGTTTTATCAGATAAATATAATTGGACCAATGACTTCAGAATGTTATCACTTTATCTACAAATTGTGTTTTGTTTTATTCATTTATGTATACACTTTTATGTTTGGGGAATTCAAAATCCCATCCTCAGTTACTGAAATGCGTTTTGTTGCCTTTGCCAAAAATGTAACATTAATATTAAATTTGCATAATTATGATGATATAGGTAAGATTAGAGTTTAGATAATTTCTTGAAAATGTATGAAATAAAGAAAATCAGATGTTCCTTATTTGGGGCCATTGGAGGTTATTACTATTTAATGTACACATTAGTTTGATCTGTCAAAAATTTCTCTTTTAATTTTGAAAAGCATTTGTAAGTTTCATTTGTCATTTTCCTCAAACACTGAATATTGGCTTGAATGATTATTTCTCTTAGCACCGAGGAGGGGGAGTTAGAAGCTCCATTAGTGCTAGGTTTGTTTAATAAAAAATATGTGGATTGTAAAGCTACTTAAAGAGTCATGAGGTCTTCTTTTTTCTGCTAAGGGGTTTATAAAAATGAATGATGTCATCAAAGGTAGTCTGGACAGAAGTTTTAAAAATATACCCTGTAAACTCATAGGGTTGGACATTTCTGAATGTTTTTCATAGACTTGCCAGTAAAATTACAAAGTAGAAGAGGATCGAATTGTTCCCTGGATGTTCATAATCAGTTACATGTCTGGGGTCTTTGGTCAACATGGAAGGCAGTGGCTGGGGGGAGCAGAGAGCACCCAATATAGACCGGCCCAGCAGTGCTGGGGTGAGCATTTACTTACACAGGTGAGGCTGGAAAGAAGAGTTCAAAGTCCTATTCTGTTTCCTTCTTCCTAGTTATTTTGGAGGGTTTTTCTTTTATTTCAGCCACCCGAAAATATGTTTATGAACTTCATCAACATAGTCAAACGTAAGATTGACTACATATAAGAGATCAGCCCAAAATGAAATGATGGTTTTATAAGTGGCTTAATTGATGCAAATATGTATAGTTAATACCAAAAAAAATCCTGCATTTTAAACAAGTGCTTAGTTTTATTCTCATATAATTGGAAATGGAATGAAAACAAATTGCTACAAACAGGGATCGAAAGTG
>NC_043703.1:84343366-84350866 GCF_006229205.1 Suricata suricatta | reverse complement strand
TCTTTCTTTTGTCTTCAATAAATGGGCATTTGCTTTAATTTAAAATTAGGCTGCAGGGGTGCCTGTGTATCTCAGTCGGTTACACGTCCAGCTTTGGTCCAGGCTCAGGTCATGATCTTTGGTTTGTTATCTGAGCCCCGCATTGGGCTCTGTGCTGACAGCTCAGAGCCTGGACCCTGCCTCAGATTCTGCGTCTCCCTCTCTATCCGTCCTTCCCTGGCTCACACACGCGATCTCTCTCTCTCTCTCTCTCTCTCTCTCTCTCAAATAAACATTAAAAAAAATTTTAACAAGTAAATAATTGAAATTAGGATTCACAAAATATAAATAAAACTAAATAAATAAAATCAGATTTCAAAAGTAATTAATAATTAATTAACAGTGGGCAGAAAATCATTCAAACTTTATTGTATCCTTTAGGCAGTGTCATTTATTTCTTTTGTGCATCTAAGAGATGTGTCTTTTGGTTACTACTCTCTCTGTGCAGTCTCTGGGGACCTCAACCAAGAATGTTACCTGGCATTGAAAAT
This sequence comes from Suricata suricatta, assembly GCF_006229205.1. NCBI lineage: Eukaryota > Metazoa > Chordata > Mammalia > Carnivora > Herpestidae > Suricata > Suricata suricatta. The sequence continues at coordinate 84,350,336 of NC_043703.1, read as the reverse complement.
AAAAGATTTTAAAATATTTTGTTGAAGAAATGTTAATGAAAATAACTCAATTTTTTTTAAAGAAGGAAAAGCTTTATTTACAAGGTGTTATTTCCACCAAAAAGGGTTAAATTACCTTTCTAATTGCCAGGAATTGAAAATCAAACCATCAAAGACCATCAAATTTAAAGTCATTTCCTTTACATTAGAACAAATATACTTACCAAAGCACTCTTTGACTTGGGATCAGTGTTGGAAAAGGAGCCTGGAGAAAAAGGAACATAAGGAAGATAAGGAAGGTCATTATCAGCTACTGCAGATCATTCAGGAAAAAAGCTCACAGCAAGGCCAATTTAGACGTTTCCTTCCTTCCTACATTCCTTCCTTCCTGCCTCTTCCTTCCTTTCTCTTTCCCTTTTTCTCTCTTTCTCTCTCTCTTTCTTTCTTTCATTTGAGGGAGAGAGAGAGAGAGAGAGAGAGAGAGAGAGAGAGAGAGAGAGAGAGAGAGGAGGGGAGGAAAAGGGAAAGAGGGGGAGAATCTGAAGCAGACTCCAGGTTCAGCCCAGGAGCCCTACAGGGGCTGGCTTCACCACCCTGGGATGGGGACTGGAGCTGACATCAAGAGTGGGAAGCTCAACAGACTGAGCCACCCAGGTGCCCATTCAGTTAGGCATTTCTTGAGTCATGTGAGGGAGGCAGAGATTTTGCTGGGGAGTGTTTGTAATAAATTGACCAATTCGAGTAACTTAGGCCAACTGATCTTCTGTAATTCTAGATATACAGATCTAACTAAAAAGTATCTGGGTGATATAGACAAAACTGAGGCCTGGTCTCAGTTATCTGGAATACAGAATCTGACAGACATGCCAGGAGGTTCTTCTCCAGCTACCACTTCACACCGACAGTCTCCATATATGCCCCTTCTAGTGCCTTTGTTAATAGCACACGTGCTTCAGGATAAATAACTGTACTTGACAAAAACTTGAATGGTGAATGTGATTGATCTATATTTAATTCACACATTGAGTACTTGAGTATGTAACAATAACACTGACCTTAATGTGATTTTAAATGATTTTTTAAAAATTCAGGCGATGAAGTTTAATATCCACAGTAAGAAATACATAATGCGTGTACATCAAAATTCACTTCATAGAAACAAATACGGTCAAGGGATATAAAATCCACTTGAAGTTTAAAATGATGACTTTGCAATTTAAAAGTCAACCAAATCGCTAGAAGAAATTAACCAGAGAGATAGACGTTTGGAAAGTTTTCTCTGTTTTTCAAGCTTTTACAGTCAAATTTCTGCAGAGATAGTGTTCTAGACATAGAATCTGCAGACAAAGGGTCCCCCCATACATACAAAGGTTTCCAGGGTTTAGGCAAACTGGCATTGTGTAAAGAGCATTGTGTTGCAAAACGTACAATAATTTAGGGGTAAAATGACCTTTTGTTTTTGTTCTAGCACTTTCAAGCCAAGGGAACACCGACTTTTGGCAAGTCACTTAACCTCTGTAAGAGTTAACTTGCACACTTGCGAAAGGAAATATATAAATGCCTGCCATAAAGAGTTCCCGGTACTAAAATCCAGGTGGTGCTCATTTCTTTTTCTCCTCACTGAGACTGATGGACCTGCTAGACTTTGGGGAGATCAGAAGAGTTAATCTTACTGTTTTTGTGGCATTGCTGAGGGTCCTTTGCAGACCATTTCCTTGTGGTCCCACGGAGAGGGTACGGCTCTCTCTAAAGTCATGAAGTAAAAGTGTATCCCTCTCCCCTTTTCTCTGGCTGCCTTGCCCACTCCGCCTTCATCATGACTATGATCCTACAAGAAGTGAATTTTAGGGCAATCATAGGCACTGGACTTCACTTTTATCATTTCCAAAGAGAGAAGGTTTGCTCAAGGAAGATTTGATGTTCCCTTCATGCTGAGTGAGTTCTCCCCTCTCAGATTCCTGCTTGTCTATAATACTCTCTTTAAGCTATTTGGGTGGACAAATCATCCTTTTGTGAACACTTCACGTCTTCAACAGAAAGAAGTATCCAGTGTTGGTTCTTTCCTGGATCCTCAAAATTGAGCACCCCAGACTTTAGCCTAGGAAACACACTCTTGAATACATGGAAACACAGTCTCTAGGATGGCCCAGGGATTCTAACCAAGTGAAGATCCTAAACCTGAGCCTTCCAACCATGAAGAGATGTGAGAGGGGTGGATGTGCTAGTTCCTTTACCTATTAAGAAAGCATCCTTTTTCAAAAACAATTTTTTTTCTGAAAGTCAGTGAAACTTTTGGACAAATAGACACCCATTTTGGCATGAGGGATGTTGTCGTGGCCATGATTTTGACACCTGGTGATGTCAAGTACACAAATGGGAAAACAAAACTAAATTGCTTTTTGTGTGGCATCAGCTCCTGGTCAATCCTATTCATTTAGCACTTCCTCTGCCCTGTCTAGGGCGGGATTGTTAAGGTTTTCAGCCACATCATCATCAGCTATGTCATGCACTGACATACTTCAAAAGTGCTGCACAAGTGAGATATTATTATTGTAGAAAGGAAGGCTAGTTTGCATCTTTATTCCCTCAAATTCAAGGTGTCGTCCTGGTATAGTATACACTGTTGTTTGAACCAATAAGACACAAATTAACACTGCCATTAACTGATAAAACAGTGGTTTTAAGATAAATCCCAATTTCAGAGATGTTAAATTGTGAAAAATTATGCATCTTGGAATCTATAAAAGGTAACCAATAGGAAAAAATATATATACATTTACCCAATGGATACCATCAAAGTAAACTGAAATGGCATGTAAGGATTTTTTAATATGCAGCACAAATAGTTATTGCAATATGATATAAAATTGATTTCATTTGAGTACTTTGATAGTTCTTTCGGCTTTTCTTACCACAGCTGGTTTATTTGCATAGAATATAATTTTGATTTTTTTTCTACCTTAAATTCTTTTGCTTGTTTTTTTAGTTAGGCTTTTCTTTGGATTTAATAACTCTTTATTTTAAGAGAGAGAGAGAGAGAGAGAGAGAGAGAGAGAGAGAGAGAGTGGGAGAGGGACAGAGAGAAAGAGAGAATCCCAAGCAGGCTCCACACTGTCAGCACAGAGCCCCATATGGGGCTCGACATCGTGAATCATGATATTATGACCTGAGCCAAAATCAAGAGTTGATGCTTAGCCATCCCAGGTTTGGAAGCATGGGTGGCTCAGTTGCTTAAGCGACTGACTCTATATTTTGGCCCAGGTCATGATCTCATGATTTGTGAGATTAAGTCACATGTCAGGCTCTGTGCTGACAGCATGGAGTCTTCTTGAGATTCTCTCTCTTTGAGCCTGTCCTGCCCACACTCTCCCTCACTCTCTCTCTCAAAATAAATATATAAACTTTTAAAAAAGAACTCTTATTTGAAAAAAGTTGTTGTCTTCATAACAAAACAAAAACAGCAACTAAAGAGATATATGATATGTGTGCATGTACAGTTATTTTAGGGAGTCAAGACATGAATAAGGCCACAAAATAAGTTATGGTTTCTATGTGTGCCCACTCACTAAATGAACTTTCAGGTTCAGAAGGAGCCTTTATAGTACTGTTCTCCATAGTGTCACTACTACGGTTTCCTCCAATCTGGGTTATGTAGTAACTATTGTGTAGATTTTAAAAATAACCTTACGATGTTATCACTAAGATAACAATACTCAGTATAAACAATGTATACAATACAGACAATACTCAAAAATGGAAAAAAATGATGTGTTTCATTAAAAAAATGATGGAACAGAAAAAACTGCAAGTAAATTGGCTATGGACTAACTACAGAAGATGAAAAGTCTTTGGAATTTTAAAGATGGTTTACAAAAAGAATGTATTTCAACTAGCATCAATTCTGTTTCTCAACAATTATATGTTTTTTTGAGTATGCTACAATACTTTATGATTTAGTTTTCCTTATTTTTCAATAAAGAAAAATTATTTGCCCCTCTTTTTAGATTATCACCCATCTTTAAAAAGAAAAAAATAATCCTCCCTAGTTTCTTTGTAATCTGTTAAATGTATAGTGAAATGTTTTTTACCCTGAGAGGTAATATCATCTGAGTGTTTGAGATCATGTGTTTGTGAGGATAAGGAATCCTAGTCTGGCTTCTAATTTACTACAGACTCAGAAATACATGTGTTGACCTGCATGCCCGACCTCACCAGACCAGTATTTAAAAAACAGCACAGGAAGTGACACAGAAACAAAGCTGGGACACCTGTCCAGGTCACTGTTGACCCATCAGGCTTAACTAATTTTTCAGTGATCTCTGACCCAGATTTCCACAGTTCCATAGGGATTTATATCTTTCATCCAACAAATCCTCCACCTGCATTCAATTAATGAAACAAAACTCAACTTTGTTATCTGATGAACTGAGCAACTAGAGCCATTGAGACAATTGTTTTATTATTGTATTGACAAATTATCCTATTAACACTGGCTACTAAAAAAATCAATTAAAATCTTGGCTGGGAAGTTTGAATATAGTTGGATAAGTAGAAGTGGGAATTAAATAGTGTGTTGGTAGTTTTTGAAAAATATAGTTCATAAATTACCAGAGACCATATCAAAAGCAGAAATTTGTCTTGAAAATAAGAATGCTAAATTATAACAGGGCATATGGACCTACTCAGCATTTAGTTTCATTTCATTTCATGCTTCTCAGTATTTGCATGGATATCAATGCTTTATTTTCTTTCCCTCCAATATGTATTTCTAAACATTTCATTTTTAGTGATTCCTTACTATTGTATTTGATAAACTACCTAGTAAAATATTTAAGATGTGGAGCGATAAAACTTGAGTCTTTGAACTTTTGGCTGTAAAAATATGATTCATTAATTTGTTTACTTACTACAGTAATTGCTATTCATTTAGAATATTGAGTTGGAATCCGTGAACAAGAGGATTTAAGACCAACTAGTATTTTGACTTTGGGAATCAAAAATAACTCCTGTCTTTTTACAGAAAAGAAATTTAACTATTTTTTTAGCTAGTCTAGAGAAAATCTGATGATCTTGGCATTTACTTCTGCCCTCTAAATACTCCTCCTAAACTATACTTTCATTGAGTGGAAGTAAAATTAGGTATGCTATATAAAGACAACATTATGCTTAGGGTGTTCAAAAATCATTTAATTGGAACTCAAAATACACTTTTGTGAAGAATAATCAGAGAAACAACCCATGATGGAGAAACAATAAAATGTTCAGAGCAAAACTGTATTTCTTCTAAAGTATATAACCTTAATGGCATCTACAAACATGGTAAGTATTGCTTTGGAGGGTGGAAGAAATTAACTTTTACCCTAGTAACTGATGTGTTACTCTTGAAAGTAACTTAGAAATGTATAACTTTAAAATTTGAAAGAGAAGAAAGACTAATCTTGCCACTGAGCATGCCCCAAATGGTTCATAAAGTTGTCAGTATTTTATCTTTCCCTATAAATAGGTTTCCTGATTGCAGAAAGCACACATTTATCTAAATGATACCTGATCTCTGTCATTCATATAAGTGATAGATTTTTTTTCTCTTGAAAGATGTCATCAGTCAGTTCTGAAGAGGGAGTATTGATAATCAAGTGAATGAACAATTCAAAAAAAAAAGATAAAGGAAAAAAGAGGATGTTAGAACAATTGTACCCCATTCAATCCCTGAATAGCTCTGTTTCACCCCCAGAAGTACAGAGACACTAACTGGAATACAAAAGGCAGCAATAAAACACAGAGAAAAAAAGAAGCCTCAGAAAATTCAAGGCTGATATGAAACCCAAATCTATATTATGGATTAAGAACCTAAGATAGTCACAATAAATATCGACTGTTAATATATAGTGCATTCAACTAATTCTTCTCAATCATATCCATAGTGCTTCTACGTATTCTCTGGTATCTTAGTTTGCTTTCCTTCCTTCCTTCCTTCCTTCCTTCCTTCCTTCCTTCCTTCCTTCCTTCCTTCCTTTCTTCCTTTCCACCTTTTTCTTTCATCCTTCCTTCCCACCTTCCTTTCTTTCTTGTTTTTTCTTTTAACATGGATAAGGTATACAACATAATGATTTAATACATGTACATATTGCAAAATGATCACCAATATACGTTCAGTTAACAGCCATCACTGCACATATTTTTGTTCTTTTAATAACTTACTTCACTTTCCCTCCTTTTAAAATGCTCTTAACTGATTATCTAAGCAAATATCTAGACAGTAGACATTTGGTTTCCAAATAGTTTTATAGGATCATTAACAATGTGGCATAGGCATCTAATCTACATCTTTGACATCTACTCTATCCTAGCCTTTTGGCCAGATTGGGTGGTTTGCTGAAGTCTAAGCATCTCTCAGGCATTCTTGGGTATGTTTGGTGGCTCTCTGTACATGTCGTCTCTACTACAACAGATATCCAGATGCTATGTATTTTTTTAAGTCTAGCTCATATTCCATCTCTACCAGGAAACAATTGCTCTGCACTCCCACGAGAAGTTGGCTGCCAATTCTCACAACTGCTCTAGCAGTTGAAATCTATACAACTCCTCTGAACTATGCCAGCAAAGAAAGACCGAGAAATGCATGGGCAAAAGGCACACAAGAATGCCAGAAAAGTGCTGGCATGGCCATCCTGTGCAGCCTGAGAAAAAAGTTGGGAACGGTGACCATGTATGTGTATTCCGCGTCATGGTGAAGAATGTGTGATTCTGGAGAGACCCGGGCTAAATGGCTAGGCTGCATCAAAATAGACATGGTGGATCAAGAAGATGTGGTATATATTCACGATGGAGTACTACATGGCAATGAGAGGGAATGACATATGGCCCTTTGTAGGAAAGTGGATGGACCTTGAGGGTGTCATGCTGAGTGAAGTAAGCCAGGCAGAGAAGGACAGAAACCATATGTTTGCACTCATAGGTCTAGCAGGAAAATAAGAGAGACCTAATGGAGAAC
>NC_043703.1:84305567-84343266 GCF_006229205.1 Suricata suricatta | reverse complement strand
GAAGATGTGGTATATATTCACGATGGAGTACTACATGGCAATGAGAGGGAATGACATATGGCCCTTTGTAGGAAAGTGGATGGACCTTGAGGGTGTCATGCTGAGTGAAGTAAGCCAGGCAGAGAAGGACAGAAACCATATGTTTGCACTCATAGGTCTAGCAGGAAAATAAGAGAGACCTAATGGAGAACCAGGGGGAACGGAGGAGGGAGAGAGAGTTGGGGAGAGAGAGGGATGCAGAACTTGAGAGACTATTGAAAGCTGAGAATGAACTGAGGGTTGGGGGGGAGGGGGGAGGGGGGAAGACAGGTGGTGGTGACGGTGGAGGGCACTTGAGGGGAAGAGCACTGGTTGTTGTATGGAAAACAATTTGACAATAAAATATTATGGAAAAAAAATAGACATGGTGGCCACAAATAGCAGTTAAGTTGGAGTTAATTAAAATGCATCATTTGTAAGGAACTGTGGCAATGGCTAGTTGGTGAGGAACTTTACAGAGCCACTGGGGTCCTAACCGATATACAGAAAGCTCCTATATATGCAAAAACAAACTCTAGCTTTCAGGAATGAAGCCCTGATTGGAATCACCATAAGCAAAAGTCATTGCCTCTTGTTCAATTTTAAACTCCAAATCTGTTTGTGGCCTAGTATCTCTTGGATGAAGGGTAGATCAGGAACACTTAAAAGGCCACTCCACCCTAATACCACAAATAGAGTATAAATCCATTTCCTAGACCCAAAGACTTGTAGGTATATGGAATTCACTGGGAACTTGTGGGGACCAGACTTATGGGAATGAAGTGATGGAGGTTTGACCCAAATCCATCATACAGGCTGGCTCTAGTTCTTGCATATAGATTTGGAATGGACACTTGTAGCTTCTAGCAATAAAACTCACTCTGGCTCCATGACCCATGGAATAAGAGCCATTCAGGTAGAATGGATCAAAGTAAAGCCTCTTAAGTCATATTCACCAATATTGATTAAAATTAATGCTATATGTTTTGGAATATGTATGATCTAGTGCTGCTATCATAGATTTGGATGCATCCATGGAAATTTCTTTAACATTTATTTTTAACTAGGTAGATTGACCAGAGCTGATAACAGGTAGGGCTTGTATAAGAACAAATAATGGCTCAAATTTCAGTTACTATTCAAGATACAGTCCCATTTTTGGAGAAAGTAAACCCTGACTGAGTGCTATCATTCTGACAATTGGGTTTTATCTATCCCATTAAACACAGAACATCAGAGACAATTTTCTCTTACCTGGAAGGAACAGTAACACATCTTTCCTGTATTCACTCAGAGTTAAACTAATTCTCCATCTTTGTATCATAATTAAATCTTTAAGCATCTTGATCATCTCACCCTTCTGCAGAATATCACACTGATCCAATTACTGATGGAATAAAGATAATAGGACCTGGTGAGCATGAAGCACAAGAATGTTGTGGTAGAAACATAAGTGACTGAGCTAATATAGAGATAAACTTCCTGAAAATGTACTCCAGTATTTGAGGGTCTAGTGATCTGGAACATATGATAAGTTGTTGTGCATTGTACTCACCACCTCTAGAAAGGTACAGTGCTTGATAGGCCTCTGAATTTTGGAGGTAATTCATATTATATTAGGTATGCTGGCTGTGCCCACTTATGAAATAATCCATAATGAGTGACAGCTTTGAATGTTGGCGAGGGAAAGACCTTCCTTTGTTTCTTCAGCTATTCTAGATGCTAGTTCAATCATGTAGATCACTGGACAGTGTGACCCAACAGAGTCAGTGTGCTGTATGGAGTCTCCTGTGTTTTGAAGCAAAGCCATGCCCTCTGTGGAAGACATCATTTCTTTCTAGAGGGAGAATTCTTGGCTTAGCAGCTGGATCCTGGTAAAGATTGATTGCCTGTCTGTCTATATGAGAAGCCATGTGCCTGAGATTTTCTTAATGATTTAGTGCTCTCTCATCCACCTGATCCTAGTGATGGATCTATCTCCCACTTCATGGTGATCTCTGTAATTGAATAGGAGTGATAGAAACAGGACTTCACCCAAACAGGTCCAAACAGTGCAAGTAAATTGCCTGGAAAGGTGGTTCACATTCCTAGAAGCTTTACTTCTAATTTGTGTCTGCACAAATGGAATCATTGGGTTGCCAGGGACCAGTTGCTTGAGAATGAATTAAATCACAACCGCCTGCTTTAACATACATTTTCCTTAAGAGAAGTGCATTACAAGTGGTGTTGCAGTATTTGAAACCACATATAAGGTGTCTCCACACTACAATAAGCAAGCAAAATTTTCCCAGTTGGCAAAATTGTGAGCAGAATATTTGGTCATCCACTCTTCCTGTGGAAGGTGTGCAGAACTACATTACTTGCCACATCTTGTCTAATGTCAATGTTACCTAATGATCAGAAACTTGGAGAATGTTAAGATTAGGTGATTGGTAACAGGAAGCTTGAGTTTTCTTAACGAGGTAGACATAGATAGATATAGATATAGATAAATAGATATAGTTATATAGATTTAGGGTATAAGTGTGGGAATGGATACTAAGAGTGTCAAATAATGGTGGAAGGAGCATAAAGTTGGATTTAGGATGATTTTATTGATATGCACCCACTAAACTGAGGCTCTGGATTTTAGTTTTGTGGTTTGAGTGGTTAAAAAGCACTCAAAGAGTCTGATTGGTTGGTTGGCTGAACATGTACCAATAGGTATCCTATAGTAAATGCAGGTGAAATGGCAGAATTGTCTTGGTATACCCTAAATAAAGTTATCCAAAGGCTAATGGAAATTGGGATGTTAGAGTTGATATATCATGAATAACCTGCTGTCTCAACCTGGGAGGGTCAGAAGATCTACCTTTTACAAGTGTGGGAAATATATTGGAGAGAGCAGTCACACCATCCTTAAGTTCCAAATGCGTCAGGGTTCTTGGTGATTCCAAATTGATAGGAATCAGCATTTACCCAGGTAACAATGCACCTAAATCTTCAGCCAGATTCCTTCATCAGAGGAACAGGATACATGGCGATATCAGTGAATCCCATTGGATCTAGCATATCACTTATCTTTTCAGCGAAATATGTTCCTTAGTCATAAATAATGACCTGCATGGTTGTCACTTTGGTGGTGACAGCCTTTCAGGAATTCTCACATCCTGACAAGGGGAGACTTCTTCCCCTTCCCTTCCCTTCCCTTCCCTTCCCTTCTCTTCCCTTCCCTTCCCTTCCCTTCCCTTCAGTTTAGTGGGTGCATATCAATAAAATCATCCTAAATCCAACTTTATGCTCCTTCCACCATTATGTGACACTCTTAGTATCCATTCCCACACTTATACCCTTCCCTTCCCTTCCCTTCCCTCTCTTGCCTCCTCCAGCTCCTGGAGATTTCAGGATTTCCTTTGCTTTTGGCTGCCTTGCCCCCATCTCTGGCTCTGTTTGACATCAGCTTGTCTTCTGTGTGTCTCTGTCTTCTCTTCTTCTGTCTCTTATATGGACAGGATTTAAGTACCATCTGGATAATCTGAATGATTTCATCTTAAGAGTCTTAATTAAATTTGCAAAGACCTTTTTAACAAAGGTAACATTTTAACAAAGTAACATTACATAGATTCAGGGGATTAAAAATAGACACCAATTATTGGGTCTCAGAAGCCACCATTCAACCCACTACAGTCACCCATTATTTTTGTATTAGTCCACTTTGTTGCTGACTAATATTCCACTGAATAGATATACCATTCTCTGCTTATCCCTTTGTCTTTTGATGGACATTTGATTCATGGCAATCAGGGGGAAAAAGTCTGCTCTAAACATTTGTGTGCAAGTCTTTGCATGGACATGTGTTCTCACATACCTTGTGTAAGTGCTTTGGAGCAGATTCCCTCTATAGATCTTCTGAGCTTTCTCTCCCTGAAATTCCTCGCCTGCAAATTCTCCCTACCTAGTCCTGCCTGTAATCTGATCTGTGTCTTTTAATATCTTGGACAATGTTAGGCTCTATTTGAGTACCTTGTTCCCACAGTGCACACGGGAGATTCCCTCCACAGACTCTGTGGGTCAATCACAGGGTTCACATGTTTGTTTCTCTGCTCTTAACGGTCACTGTCTCATTCCACTTGTTGTCCAGTGACTGAACACTCCTGTTCCATATATTCCATCTCTGTTTTAGTTTACAGGAGACAAAGGTGTTACCTGTTCCCCCGTCATGTCAGGAAAACAATGCTCTACCCTTACGATATATTTTTCTTCTTTTGAATTAGAAGGTTATTTTCTGTAATGGACAAGACAATGCAAAATTAGATTTAAACATTTAGGTAATCTTTCTGGATTTAAGCATTTTGCCTTATGTTTTAGAAGTAGTTTTCTCCTTCCGTCAATGATCTTCTTGCTGCAACCTTTTAACACTGCTACTACCATGCATGCAAAAGCTCAGCTCATTCTAAGATTTTGTCTTTCTTTTAAAAATCTTTATCTATCTACCTGTCTATCTATCTATCCTGAGGGTGAGAGAGAGCAGGAAAGGGGCAGAGAGAGAGAGAGAGAGAGAAAGAATCGAAAGCAACACTATCAGAGTAGAGCCTGACACAGTGCTCGATCTCATGATCCTGAGATGGTGACCTAAGCCAAAATCAAGAGTCAGACACTCAACGAACTGAGCCACAAAGGTACCCCTAGGATTTTGCCTTCTTGACACAGTTTTTGCAGATTTCTATGCCCTATGGTGTGTGTGTATGTGTGTGTGCACATGTGCATGTATGTGTGTGTGTACACAAGCTCATGTGCATTTGTACATGTGAAATGCTTTTCTTGCAAGTTTTAAAGGGGAAGGAGATTTATCCTTCACAGGGGCATTTCTTTACTGAATTTTCTTTGTTGAATTATTAGTAATTTTCTTCCTAATATGAAACACAGAATAAGATTTCATTTGAATACCTTTCAAACAAAACAGCATGCTCTCCGTATTACAGCTCATTATTTGGTTTGATTATATACATTAGCAAATTTCCTGGGAAAAATACCCAAGGCCTCACTAAAACTGGCTCTTATTGTTTCTGAAGATAATTTCTAATGTAATATCTTTGGAATATTCTTGTGAGACATTAAAAATGAACATTCTCCTGGGAAATCTAAAATCAATTCATATTTTCCATACCCCAAACAGTAGTAGTTTAAATAAGATTACTTGAGTGTATTTATGAATTTAAAAGAAAAGTACAAAATCAAATCTTTGAGCTGTGATAAATTATTGATTAAACGCATATAGATATGCATCTGTGTGTTTGAGCATAGATATATATGTGATGTATACTCCTATATATAGGTTGGTAGATACTTATAGAGATAAAAATATATGACAAAAATCATTATGATTAAAATATGTACACTATAACATTTGTGATGATAGCTATATAAAATTCATTGTCTACAGAGGCAAATCTAAATATAACAATTGATCTAAATAATATATTAACATAATAATATACTATAAAATAATATATAATATATAATAATATATTAACATAAATAATCTAAATAATTATTTATCAGTATATCAAGTAAAAAAGCATAGTTCCTTGATGCTCTTCAAGTTTGCCTATTAATATATTTTATTAAACAATTGGAAGGATGAAGTTACCAGAAGAAATTCCCACTCAAAATACTTGTTTGAAACTAACTTACTGTTTTATTTTTAAAAAATAAAATTCAGAGGGGCACCTGGTTGGCTCAGTTAGTTGAGTAGTTTACTTCCACTCAGGTCATGATCTCATGGTTCATGAGTTCAAGCTCCACGTAGGGCGCTGCGCTGACAGCACAGTCCCTGCTTTGGATCCTTTGTCCTCCTCTCTCTGCCCCTGCCCTGCTTATGCTCTCTAAAGATAAAAATAAAAAATATAAAACTCAGAAAGTCTTACATGCTTATTTACAAAACTACTCCAATGGGAGAGTATACATGACTCAATTTGACCAACTGAAAGTGTCACAAGTGAATACCAAAGTGAAATCCGAATGTTTAGTAACATTCTATACACTGTTCTATATACCATTCATCAGCACCCTTTGCCAAAATTAGAATTTGCCTATTTGTTTTATATTTTGGAAACTTTTTAATTGTAAACATGTAGTCTTATTAAATAAACTCATTCTGAGTTTTAACATATCATTTTCTTAAGTTCTAGATGTTTTTCTTTCACTAACATACTAGATATTTACTACAGATTTCTTTCTCACGATTAGATATTCTTTCTATAAATAACTGATTGCTTTCTTTAACCACCTTTCAGCTGATTGTTGAATGAAATTCTTGCTTTTATGTTTTGTGTTTGAAATTGAATCAATATCACCTGTTACAGGTGTTACAGGTGATATTAAATACATGCCCATGTATTTAATACTGTGTAATTTTGTAGGCATTTGTGCATAAACAAAAAATACATTTCAACTGCCACACGCTGGATGCCTGACCAGAACTGAGACTGTTGTGAAGAAATAACAAGTAACGAAGCAGCTGACTGGCCTTCTAAGGGGTCAGTGACACCCCTTTCTGTAGCTGCTGGTTCTCTGCAATACGAACGTAAAGCTCTCAAAGCTGGGTGCAGCGTGTATTCCATACCGACTTCTCCAGCTCATTGCCAGGCTTCTACTCCTTTGCATTCATCACTCCAGGGTCAAATACTTCAAGTTTCTGGAACATTCTATATGTCTATACCTCTTCTGAGAAAGCTCTCCCAAACCCTGTGTTCTCCTCGTTTCACTTCACTTGGCTTACTCACCCTGGGTGAGAGCAGTTCCCTAATAGAGCATTTTGTATAGGATTAATTCATTCCGGCTTTTTCTGGCCAAGTTCCCAAATTTCAGTGTTGAAACACGGTTCACACTTGGCATGTGAAAGAATGAGCCTGGCAGCTGGAATATTTGTCTCCCTTGACCTTCATCTAATTCTTCAGAGAATTGTCATTCCCAGGCCTGGCACCTTTTTCAGCCCCCCATCAGGAAAGAACCGACAGAAATAATGAAAAAATACGTTTCAATAATCAGCAAGTATGCTATAATCTAGAATCCAAGTGACCTCATTTCTAACATTTGGAAAGTTTTTTTTTTTTTAATCATTGAGCTAATGATTTCCACAGCTAATGAAAGCTCAAATTCCCACTTGAAATTCTCACTGGAATTTTATATCCTCAGTCTTTTCTGATATGTATGGACTAACTTATCATCTGCGCTATCATCAAACTTATGTGTCTGCATCTATTTGCTCACGGCTCCACACGGGGCTTAGCCAAGAACATGTTACACAGATAACCCCATCCAATGGTTTCCAGCCAACCCCTAATCCCACCGTCGCCATGCAAACCCCAAAATGGGGATATGCTGTCCTTAAGAGCAATTAGCATTGTTGTGCTCTTTGATCCAAATTATGGCTGATGATGTCTCTTTCCATTCTTTTCTGTTTTTCTCCATTTCTCTTTCAAAGTATGACTGTCTATGTCAGTCCACTGGAAGAGGTTAAGTCCTCACACTTCAGCGAGCACCTCTAGGGTCCCTCCTCTCTTACAGCAGCGCTCAGGGGTCCTTTCCCATGCCTTGCCAGAGAGCTCATCTTTGAACCAAGCAGTCTCAACCATCCTCTTTTCCCTCCATTAAGATGCCTGGCACTTGCCATGGTCCAGCTGTTACTCCAGTTCAATGTCACAACTGCGGTTTTCCACTGTTCTAGTCAAGAGACTGTGTGGCCTTGCTCATCCTGAGGTTGGAAAGGGCCTGTGGCTGAGGCATGAGTGGGGCATCCTGCCGGCCTGGAAAAGTGCAGGGTATGGAATGGGACAGGAAGAGTCTGCCCTCCAGAGTGGAATTTCTCTAGGCCTGATGTCTAAGGTGAAAGCAGAGATTTTAAATTCCCAGAATGCAGAGAACCCCCCAGGACAGGGGACAGAAACAATCTGTTAAGGAAATCATAGATTATTTTATATTATTCTAAACTTCTTTCAAAGCCTGGCTTTTCACTTCATAATCAGTCCCCTGAGATAGTATATGCACTTGTATACTAATGTGAAATTTTATTTTATTATTTTTTTCTTTCTGATTTTCCCCTTAGTTTCTCATCCACCTGGGCTCATATGTGTATCATTGGGGTCATGTGATCCACTGACAAGCCAAAGGATGGCAAGATGGAAAACCAAAGCAATAGATCCAGGCTTCTAGCTTTGGTTTCTCAAACTATATGCATGGTGAGGCACCTGGTTTTTGTTGTTGCTTCTTCGGCCTTTCTTCTCGAAAATCTGAATAGGTTAGAAGAGAAGCCTTACCCAATCTCTATCATTCCCTGTCCCTCAAGTCTTGCGTTAGAAGCCACCACCTCTGGGAAGCACTTCAAAATTTCCTACCACTGGATTAGGTGACTTTTTTTTCTTTTCTTTTTTTATTTTTATGTTTATTTATTTTTGAGAGACAGTGAAGGAGAGAGAGAGAGAGAGAGAGAGAGCGAGCGAGCATGGAGAAGGGACAGAAAGGGAGACTGGGGATGTAAGCAGGCTCTGTGCTTTCAGCGCAGAACCCAATACGAGGTTCGAACTCGCAAACCATGAGATCATGACCTGAGCTGAAGTCAGAGGCTTAACCGACTGAGCCACCCAGGCGCCCGAGGTTACTCTTTTGTGAGTGTAGTTTCTCTTACTCAATCTTACCGAACTGTATTCCAGTTTCATTTGTAATTGTCAGTCTCCCCATGAGGTCTCATGTTGCTTGGGCATATTTTTTTTTTTTACTTTTCATCCTTGTGTTTCTCATCAACAAAACATATTCATGCTCAAAACATACTTGATGAATTAAAACACATACTGTGCATTTGATAAAAACTGTTTCTTCTGCCTCTGTTTTTATTTAGTATTAAAGATGTGGCAACAGAAAATGATAGTCTCTTCATGTTAAAAACAGGTTATGAAATATAATGAAGCCAAAACATTCACATCTAATGACTGAAGTAGATGACTCCTTTCCTGATGACTTAGAAAAAATACTTTCGAATAATAGGCAAAAACCAGGAACAGAAACATGAATGTTTCAGGCTTGTATGTTGTGTGGATGTGAGATAGAGCTACAGATTAAAAAAACAAACAAACAAAATAAAAACAAAACAAAACAAAACAAAAACACACTTATAAGGAAGCTTTCCCCTTCCTGAAAGAAATTTTGGCACCATTTTATATAACTCCATCATGTGAAAAATGTCTATTGGAGAAAGAAACAATTTCTGTTTAAAGTCCAAGGATTTCAATCTAATAATTATAAATACTGTTGCTAACAAACATCTTGATGCATGTCTTCATAGATATCCAGAGAGCATAAATATAAAATATTAATAACTGTAGTAAAAAGACTATAAAACAAAGTATAATGATTCATTTTAAAGAGTTGATGTTCATATATTATGTTAGTAAAATTTGTATAAAATAATTGGACTCAATGAATTATTCAATAAAGATGAAAAGTATAAGAGTTTTTAAGGATCTATAATTTAAAAATAAAGGATGTTAGTTTAATCAGACTTAGTTATTTCATTAAATATTTAAAGCAAAATATATCCTAAATCATATTTGGATTTTAAATAGTTCTGTTTTTAAAAGTCTAACAATTTTGTACCAAAAAAAAAACCACTCAAAACAAAAAAACCTAGTACATTTTGTTTTCATGCATGTGAGATCTGCTATTTTATATCTTGCTTATCTTTAAAATAAATGACAAAATTCTGTAGACTCCATTTAAATTTGTCTTTATCCACTTAAACAGCAACATAACTAATATTATATAGATACAATAAATATGTGCATGTATTTTCCATATTCATTTAAATAATGCTGGTGTATAATTTTTAAACACTATCAACATTTTTGTAAGATATTTCTCCATGTTTACTAGTGATAGTTTAACATAATTTAATAATAATACATATACACATTTACTCAACGTCAAATTTTCTAATTTGCTGTGTAGTGAACACAAGGCTGAGTGAATATAGCCATGGTGTTATTTTTGAATACAAAGGCTAGAGTGATAATATGTAGCTATAAAACATAAAAATGTATTTACTTCTGTTTTATGTGAGAGTTTTCCTCAGTTATACCTCAAGGCAAAGTTAATACCACAATGATTTAAAAAAAACTCTTTAAAATGTTTATTTATTTTTGAGAAAGAGAGAGCAGGGGCTGGATAGAGAGAGAGTGGGAGATACAGAACTCAAAACAGGCTCCAGGCTCTGACCTGTCCACACAGAGCCTGATACGGAGCTCAAACTCACAAACCATGAGATCATGACCTGAACCAAAGTCGGATGCTTAACTGCCTAAGCCATCCAGGCATCCAGCATCGTAATGATTTTTAAAGCAATTTTTAACATTAACTTTAGGGTTTAATAAAACTCTATCACACCCACACAAACACACATATTTAAAAAAATAAGAGAAAATTACTGTCATCAGGAAAAGAATGATTTTATTAAATATTATATATATAATATCTAGCTTCTGTTAATTTTATCATTTTAATTATTTTTGAAACCTACATACCATGCTGAGGGCTAAAAGTTAGAAAGAAAAGGAAGCAGGTTAATCGCACCACATTTATTACTAAAAACATGCATTTTGAGGTGCCTGGGTGGCTCAGTTAGTTAATCATCCAATTCTCAGTTTCAGCTCATATCATGAGCTCATGATTTTGTGAGTTTGAGCCTCATGTCGGGCTCTGTGCTGACAGAACAGAGCCTGCTTGAGATTCTCTCTCTCTCTCTCTCTCTCTCTCTCTCTCTGCCCCTCCTCCACTCACATCATGTCTCTCTCTCTCAAAATAAAAACACTTTAAAAAAAGTGATTTACTAGAGTCAAAGAAAATGATTTTTCTTGAGATTATCTCATTTATGTTTTTCTGGAAAACTATGTGCTTAATCATTTATTTTTTTTAAAGGCAATATTGAAGGTTAGCACATCCTGTATCAAATAGACGCAGGTGATAGGGCTGATCTCATAGTATATTTGTGTTCAACTTCCATTTAAGGATTTATGTTACATCTTTAGGGGCACTTAGGTAGCTCAGGCAGTTAAGCTTCTGACTGTTGATTTCTCACAGTTTGTGGGTTTGAGCCCTGTGTGATCCCCTCTCTCTCTCTCTCTCTCTCTCTGCGTCTCCCCCATTCATGCATGCACTCCCTCAAAATAAAATAAAATAAAATAAAATAAAATAAAATAAAATAAAATAAAATAAAAAGAATTGATGTTACATCTTTGAAAAATTACATTATTGTATAGTTTTTTTTATATCCGATATGAACAACTCAGTAGCCTTGATGGGATTTCTCCTTTGAACCACTTGTAGTCCATTCTTCTAGATTATTTCCAATTCTCAATTATATCACTCTTCAAGTAACTACAAGGCAGACCCAACTTTCTCTTAATCATGTGACAAATAAGCGATATAGTGGAACGTGTCCCCAATAATTACAATGCTTTTTCTGTGTGCACATTGTAAGATTAATTTGTTAACACCAAGCCCACAATGTGGCCAACAGACCTCAGAGGCTGCTTTCCTTGCACGTTCTACCAGGCATCTGGCGATAGGTGGCATTTGGTGTGGCTGATGAATAATGTCATGATGACAGTCATGAAGGGGGGATTTCAGAAAACCCGAGGCCTGATTCCTTCTCCATCTTGGCACTTCTGAATTCTGGGTTGTTGTTTATTTGGGTCAGATATGGTGACTGCCAGAGGGAATAGGGGGATGATGTAATGGCATCTCTGACTTAAGTCACAGTGCTGAAAGGGAATTTCCACCATCTTTATGCCAAGAGGGCTCATAAAATCCTGTTGGCACCTTCTCCGTTTTCTGGGCCGCCCTAGCAACTCAGCCACCCAATGGGTAAAAATTCCATAGCCTGCATTTCCCTGTCACAACAAACTTACTAATTTTTTATTCTTCTACTCATTTCTCCTGGTCTCTGTTTCTTAATTGATATATGATACAGCAGTTTAGTCAAATATTGGATTCTTATTTGTTTAATTGTAGCCATGCCATTGTACTCCCTAGGAAGCTGTAGACATGTGATCTAGATTATGAGGTATCCTACTAAAAAATGGGTTTTCTAAACTATATTTGGGAACTGCACTGTATTCTCAAGGAATGAAATAGTATGAGATTTTGTTTGTGGAGATGATTCATTAGAAGCAAACATTACACAGATTGTGTGTGTGTGTGTGTGTGTGTGTGTGTGAGAGAGAAAGAGAGAGAGAGAGAGAGAGACAGACAGACAGATAGACAGACAGACAGACAGAGAGACAGAGACATATTGAGATAAAAGAAGGTGACCTCACTCTCAGGAGGCACGACTGAAGCCCTTGGGCTCCAAGTGTATGGCCTCATTATCTCTCCCTTCCTCTATCTCTAGCTTCTCCTTGCTCTAGTTTATCTTGCATACCTCTGCCACAGTGCCCTTTCTAAAATGCAAATTTGATCTTGTTCCTCTCATGCTCAAGGTCTTTCAGGATAAAACAACACTTTCTCAGCGGGCTTCCCACCTAATGTCAGCCTTCCCTGGTATACAAGCTCTTCTCCGGCCAGACGGGGCTACCTGCACTTGCCAGGACACTGCTAATCTCTAGCATTCGCCCATGCTATTGCTTGGGCTGACCTTTGTTCCTGCACTGCTGATCACTTCATCCTTGGTGTGACCATGGCATGTGCTTTGATGAATTGCAATGATTTGTGCCTTGTCCTCATCTGTCCCTTCCGATAGAGGATATGCTTCTTGGATGAAAAACTTCTGCATTTATACATGTATTCTCAGGACGTAGGGCATAGTAAGTGGTCTTTAATTTTTTAAAATAACTGATTTAAATGCATACAAAATATACTCTAGATGAATGAAATAAATTGTCACTAGACAAAAACATCTCAGAAACAATTATTTTCAAAAATATATAACAGCTGTTGAGGAGTATGGGCTAACCTGTTTTTGTTTTTGTTTTTGTTTTTAGGTTTTATTTATTTATATAAAGGGGCAGGAGAGAGGCAGAGAGAGAGTATCCCAACCATTTCCACACTGTCAGTGCAGAGCCCCAAGTAGGGGTCAATCTCATCAACTGTAAGACCATGACCTGAGCAAGAATCAAGAGTTGGCTGCCTAACTGACTGAGCCACCCAGGTGACCCTCTAAACTGGTTTTTATTTTGATCTTGAAAGTGTTCCCTTTGCGGGTCACTGGGTGGCTTAGTTGGTTTGGCTTCTGACAGGCTCAGGTCATGGTCTCACAGTTGTGAGTTGGAGCCCACCATTGGGCTCTCTCACTTCGGACCCTCTGTCCTCCTCCTTTCTTGGCTCCTCCCCCACTCATTCTCTCCCTTAAAAATAAATAAACATTTAAAAAAAGAAAATGTTCCCTTTGCTATATTTGAGTTAAGAGACTGGAACTACTGGAATGTGCTCCCTTTTAAGAAGGCTAACTAATACAGGAAAATGCTACAGTATTCCTCTTTGTCCTTTGTTGTCTTTCATCAGTGGGTTAATGCTTCTTGAGTAAATCATGTATTTAGTTCTGGGGATGTGGAAATGTCTTCAAAACCTCACTTAGCAACGGGCACATATGAAGTCATGATTGTTCAACAAATGAATGAATGAACCAGGAGAATCAGGGTGGAGGTAGCATTTAGTCATGTGCAAGAAGAAATAAGCGCATGTACATCTCCTGCCCCTGCCCCTTTCTCCTTTGCCACTACTTTAAGAAAGCTCTACTTCATGTTGGCCTGCAAATGAGGTGAGAGGCATCCAGGAGCTGACAAGTAAGGAAGAACCACAGGGTTGCAGAGGAGTGGATCACAGTGTTTCACAGAGAAGCCTCTTAAAGGGCAGGAGTTCTATGGTCAAATCTGAGCCATGTGTAACAAGACAATAGTTTGAGGACTTCTTATAATTGTGGTAGAGGAACTTAAAAAAGAATCTTTCCAGTTACCCATATACAGTAAGGTTACCTTGATGGTGGATAATCTCACTGAATTAAGAACATCACTGTTTAAGTCTAAGACATTGGGAAAAGAAACCAAAAACAAAAATGGGAGATGGTGGCCAGTCCATTCCATTCATTGGCCTGGTACAATTAGACTTCTAAGATTCACAACTTTTAACATTCGCAACTTATACACAGCTCTTTGGTAGTTCTAAAGGACAGCCCCACCTTGAGATCCTAAGCTTTATATGAAATAAAGATGGAAAAGTAAGTCCAGGGAAAAGATGCTACCTGACAGGTTAGAAGAAGCCAAGCCAGAAAGTGTAAGGATTACACATAGCCTCCTTTAAAGAACAAGGGTTTCACTCTCTTGTTTCCTCTTTGGTTTATCTAATCCACAAGAAATGAAAAGATGTCTGCTTCTCCCTTGTACCTTGAGTAAATCATTTTCCCTCTAAGTATCAGTAAAATCCCAGCACGAAACAAATGAATTTGAATTTAAAATAACACCGTGAACCAGCACGGGGTCAGCTGCTGACACAATGGTGTAGGGGTGCTGACGCTGAACTTACTGATAATGCTGTCACCTGGTGTATATGTTGACATTGAGGCTGATGAGAAGGCAGGCTTGGATATATCAAAGAGGCTGGCAATAATAAAAAGTAACAGGAGCACATGAGGGAGCGGAGGAAAAGCTAAGAACACCACAACTGCACAGTCACATAGGGCATAGGCGTCTTACATTTTGACCCACTAGAGATATTGAATGCTGATATGACGCACACTTGCACATAGAGATGAGGAACAAATTGGAGATGGCAAGAAGTTCACCTTGCTCACCTCTAAAACTCCAACCAAAGGAATTAAGAGGCTTGGTCTCACGGCTTATTAAAGATACTATATTGAAAAAGATTGGCCTTAGTCACTGAGGGACTTGCCTGAAAACCATGCCTAGTAGCAGGGTCATAGGGCTCAAGAAGAGGGAAAATGTACAGGGATCTTCGATTATAAATAAAGGCTTTTGCATACTAATGGGTATTGATTATTTTCTGCATGGTAAATTCTCAACAACTCAAAAAATCTTATTTAGAATTTAAAATACATAGGAATAAGGCTCTAGCTGAGATCTACATTCCCATTCTTGGTAATGAGAGTATAAGGAAAGAGGATGCTTGAAATATTTAAGAGGACAAAGTGTTTTCAAACATCCCCAAACACTATATAGTCATTATCATTAAAAAAAGCATATGCTAATTGCAAATAACTTTTAACCTGTATTACTGAATGTGCTGTAAAATCTCTATGGATAAATGACATGGTGTCTTATTTTGAAACAGTATAAACTCTTGAAAATAATATTGCTTTTTTTAAATCAATTTTACATTAGAACATTTAATTGGCTTAGACAGGTTTCTCCTAATTGGTTTACATTGCTGTGATTTTGCTATTTGCGTAGGAAATAGTTCATAAATTTTATAATTTTGTTCCATAATTTTTGCAAGCCTATGAGCAGTAGGAGCTCTATTAAAATGTGAAGACAGTCAAGGACTCAGTGTTTTTTTTTTTTTTCTCTTTCTCTCTAAAGGAAAACAAAGACAAACTCTAATAAATGTCAAGTTTGTGTTTGATGCTTTAAAATAACCAGGGATAGGGGGACGCCACAGTGGCTCTGTTGATTAAACATCCGACTTTGGCTCAGGTCATGATCTCATGGTTTGTGGGTTTGAGCCCCACATCAGGCTCCACACTGTGCATCCTGTTTGTTATTCTCTCTCTGCCCCCGCCCCTTCCCCACTCATGCTTTTTCTCTCTCTCAAAAATAAATAAATAAACTTTAAAAATAAAATAAGCAGGGGCTATGAAGATTTTTCACTATTTGTCAGATAAAGGTAGACCTTCCCAAAATGTGTGTACTGGAATTTTTAAGCATGTTGGACTCCCTGGCAGAATATATATTTTCAAATATTTTACATAGATACAGAGAATGTTCATGGTTGTTTCCATGAGGAAAAAGTCCCTCAACATTATAACCATCACAACAGCAAAAACTAATCAACGACTTCTCTTGTGCCCATCAGCTCCTTTCCGTGGGTATCAGGTACATTAAAACAATTCAGATGACTGAATTGGCCTTGGGTGCCCCATTCCCAAAGCATCTTCAAGTTTCACCTTCATGTGTCATTGTCCTGTTCAAAAGCCTTCCAAGGTCTGAGTTCTTCACCCCATGTAGATAGCAAGCCCTGCCCACAGCAAACTGGTCCCTCTTCCTTCTGTGTCCACTGCCCCCAACCTAGTTCACTCAGTGAGGGGTCCAGCTCACTGCCCTTGACAGGATGCTCCCCTTGCTTTCCATACTTTATGCCTGCTTCAGGGCAAATACACATACATATTATATATACCTATAAAATGTTATGCTTAAGAGGAAGATGAGTGTTGGATGGAAGGAACACAACATGACATCTCACAAGATGGGATCTCACAAAGTCTCAGATTATATCTGTTGCTTTTTTGGGAGCTAAGAAACATATCTTTGGCCACAAGAAGAAAACTGTGTATGTGTATGAGAGAACATGAGTGATTTGACCTTGCTCATTGAGAAGTTTCTGGAGAAAAACAGTGAAATATGTGTTTATAATAAACACTCTCATGTTTAATATTTTTATGTTATTCACTCTCTTGAGGTGGATTAGGGACACACTCAAAGAAAGCTACCTATTAGGCTGAACCTAGACTTTTTGTCTTAATCATAAAAGTAGATACTCCCAGAGGTTCATCAAGTGCATCTTTCTCTGGTAGCAGGCCCTGAGTATCCTGATTTCTCATCTGGCCATGAATAATACATGCGTCCACCATTGTGTCTTATCCACCTCATGGCCAGATTGCATATGGCTGTGTTGCAGCTGAAGTTCCCAGGAGGAGAGCTGGCTACAGACAGCAGGGGGGCCAAGCGAAGGGAGGCACTGAGCAAGAACATCCAGCCCCCGAATTACAAAAGACCAAAAGCCGGATGGCATATTTTTATGAGTTCAACAGGCCTCTTTTATTTCTCACCCCTGCCACTACTTAGTTAAAAAAATAAGGCGAGTTATTTACTCAATCGCTCAGAGTTTTCTTTGAAGAAGAATCTTAACCCTATTGAATTTAGGATTTGGGGAGGCAAGGACATTAATAGGAGATCATTTAAAGTTGGTCATTTCCTACATTTAAAGTAATTCTGAAAATGTCCATCATCTTTAATCTTTCCTCCAACCAATCCTCCTTCAACTGCACTGAATATATCAAAAGACTTAGCTACTTTCTCCCCTCCACCCACGACCTCTCACCTTTAAAGAAAGTCTTGATAATCATTGACCTCAAGGCAGAACTTTGTCAACTTTAAACTCATTCTAGATGTTCCGGGAACAAAAACCATTTGAAGTTAAGGGCCATGTGAATTCTTTTTTAACTCCCTGTTACTGATGTTTTAGGGAACAAGAAACTCGGATTAAAAAATTAGAGGAATGGAAGAAATAATAATAATAGTAGTAGTAACAGTAGTAGTAGTAGTAGTAATAATAATAATAATAGTAATAATAATAAAAGATGTAGCGGTGGGAACGGTGAGAATGTTTAAGCAGAAAGTAGCCCCAGACTTGTGTTCCTGAGGGTGGACTCTTTAGTGGGATTTTAAGTATTTTTTTTAAACAAATAATCGTCCATGCAAGGAATTAAGTAACCAAAGAGAGAATTTAGACTTAAGCAGACATAACAAGCCGCAGCGAATTCATCAGGACTTTCACAGAAGCCTTTGTGGGCAGTTGGCCACATTATCTGCGGGGCTCACTGAGTCACTGCCGCTAATGGAATTGAGCCCCCTGTTTGTTGTTGCCATGGCAATGCGCTATTCGGAGGCATGTCATGTTCGCAGATCAGTAGCCGCAGCACTGTTGCAGACACACAAGTGCTCTCAGCTTTTGACCATCAACAGGAATTCACTCCGCAGTCAGTCTGTCAGGAAGGAAGTCGCTACGGTGAAGGAGCACCAGAGCCGGGCCGGCCAGCCCTTCCTCCTTCCTTTGTCACCGGGGCGCTATTATCATTAAAATAACCTTGAATTGTCATGAATTCGCTCATTCACAAACACTGTCAAAGAAGGTGCAAGAGTTCAAGAGAACCCAGAGGGTCAAAGAGAGGACTAGTTTTAAATCTGTGCCTATTGAACCTGGAAATGACATCGTCTGTTAGATATAATCTTATTCTTACCATAGCAAATCAAATCGTGCTGACTGGCACCGACGTCCAAGGCGATTCAGCACCATGAAAGGTGACTGGGGGCAAAGGGGTCGTATCCTTTGTGCCACTGCTCTGAGAAATAGTTACAGACATGTGTGGGAATATTCTACAAAGAATAGATTTCTCCCCAAAGTGAAAAGCAAATCCTGCCAGCAATCTATAAAGGAAGGGGGTTATTCTATGCTACAGATATATTCAGATTCCAAACCAAAGGTATAATTACCAGGCTTTTCAGATCTCAAATGTTAGAACAAGTCACAGGTATTGTGCACCATGTTCTAATTTGTATATAAGACGCGATACAGAGTAAGACAAGATGGATTTTCAGAAACGTGTTTTTCCCGGTTGGAAATATGCTTTTTATTAAATTACGTATAATTTTCATGAAGCGTGAAATATGCGAGTAAATCAGGCAACGTGAAAACACTTCTGTAAATGTTTATCTATATTGCCCAATACAGAGTCCGGGGTTAATTATAGCAAGACAGCTTCCCATTTCCTTGGATTCTCTTTTATGTTGGGGTTGTGCTGCTGGTCCAGAATGTGGGCATCTGGAGACAGTAATAACAATGCACCACGCTGCTCGGGGAATTGCAGCGGGATTTGGTTCTCTGGGTAGAAACATGAAATCAGAACCAAGACTTCCTGAATTAGGAAATCTGTCCCGCTGGTTACTCTCCGGTGTGTGGAATGGGGTGCGCTGGGCAGGATGGGGAGGTTAGGGAGAAAGGACTTCTTAATTATGTTTGTTTCTCTCCTGGTAGAACAGTTCAAGGACAGTATGCGGCCGAATTTGATCAGAATTTAAGGTTGCATGACCCCGTTTTCCTGCAGATCCCTGAATTGAGGTTAATCAGGGAGCAGGCCTGCAGGGAAGCAGCCTGTAGTACTCCTGCTGTGTTTAAGAATGATATGGAGAAGCCTTGTCCTCTTCCTATCTGGGCCATGTGGTCCAAGAAAGGGATGTGCAGTGAAAAAACAGATAGTAGAGTCATTCCATTATGGCTATGATTATGTGAGCTTCAAAGAAATGACATTGAATGCCTCAGTGGGAGCATAAGCATTTAACATTAATATTAACAAAACCACAGACAATTAAAAATGGCCTGGCAGATTTCTTTCTTCCAGAAAATTTAGACGATGGAACCCTACAACCCTAGAAATGCCCTCCTTTGATTTGGATAAAGAGAAATCCAAGGATAACTCAGTTTCTCACACATAAAATGCTGCTTTAATTTTTAATGTACTACTAAATTATCAGATTAAATGACATGTGGGTTAGCTTCAGATGTGCCTTTCAATATATCCTGTAATTGCTAATGCCAAGGCCATTGAAATATAGGACAGTGGTCCCAAAAGAAGAAAAGAGCAAAAAAGAAAGACATGACCAATGAAAAGTGAAGGAGTTTTGGAAGGTTTAGCCACCTTCTAGGAAAGCCCAGAAAGGATTGAAAGGTACAAGATGGAGGGAATATGGGTTGGAAGAAAGATAAAGATAGTCGACCTGCTAATATCACCCTTAGGGACCCAAAGAAAAAGGATAGCCATGTGGGACAGAACCTACTGAATCCCTATCAGGTGAGAGTCTTATACTCATAGGAGAACCTTGCATTAGACACACCCGTATCCTGAATCCTGAATCAATATCATATTTAGAACATCTGTTTTAAAGATTGAGAATGGAGGGGAAAATAACGGCCTTTTTTGATGGAAGAAAAGTCATTGAGTAGATATGGGATCACCATTTACCATGCCCATGATTACCCTGGGGGCCACCCCAGAGCTCAAGCGCCAAGGCCGCTCCAGAGCAACATTCAGGCTTATGCTGTCACCCAGGACCATGGGGGCTCAGGCCCCTGCGACCATGAGAGAACCACAGTGCTAGCTGACAGTCACTGCAAGTCTTTTTTCCTCACCATCCACATTTCCTGAGTAACATCCACCACCCAAGTCGTACCATGGTTATCAGCGTTACTTGGGAACACTCATTTACCACAAATATGTGGTCGGTGGATGGGATGGTAGAGACAGTATGAGATCACAGCTAATATTGGTCATAATCTGTTTTTACAGACACATGGCCTAAATCAAGACTAGCTACAAAAATTACAGGAACAATACAAAATGAAAATGTGGGACCCCACATTCCAAAAAAAGGGAGGGAATTTTTTGGCTTCTGTGACCAATCTCTTTCTCTCTGTCTCCTTCTTAATCTGGTAATGTCCTGTTTCCTTTGGTATTCCACACCATGCTTCATGGACACACAGGGACAATTGCCAGAGGAACGCAGTCCCCACATCCACCTGGGGTCCCATCCTGCAGAAGTCCAGGTCCCTGCTGGGACGGAAGGCAGGGGGGCAGGGGAATGGCAGCCAAGAATCCACCCCGGGGAGATAGGACCACATAGGAGGAGAGACTCCAAGCCTCCAGCACACGCTCCATGATCCCAATTCACTTATGAAAACACAAAAATCAAAGATAAAATTCTTAAGAATTTCAAGATGGTGTCCCCAGAGCATTAAACCAAGGGTGGCTCCTCTTCTGTGTGACTTTGCTGACCCTCAGGGCCCAGGAAGCTGGCCCCTGCTTCTAAAGCAAACAACTATAGGCAGGTTTGGACTGTTTTTCAGGATTCAAATGTTTCTCTCCATGTTTTGAGAAATAACAAGAACAGATACATGCAATATTCCCCATTGAAATTGCTGTGGGGGACTATGTTGGACTGTTTCAAGGTTCCCAATTTTTTATTCTGTTGACACACACGGAGATATATTTAAAGATATAAATTGTATATTTATCGTGGATGATATGATGGAGGCACACTGTTGATAACACACATTTCTTCAAATTATTCAGAAGCTACGATGTTTTAAAACCAGTTCAAGCCTTTTGTGGGCACGGCATGGCTCTGTATCCTTTGTTGTTCGGATCAATTTCCCACTACAACCAGCAATTTTTAAAAAGTTGTCAAAATAATTGTTCCTTGATGCTATCTACCAGAAGCATTTATGCTCTCATACACAAATTAATATAAGCCACTGGGGAGGCCTCTCTTACCTGGAGTGTCATCGTGTGAATGGTATTGCTGAGAGCCAGGAAACAAAGTGAGCATTGCATGTGGTTAGCCCAAGAACAAAAATCACATCACAGGAAATGAAAATAAAATCGAACCTGTTAGAGATTACAAGCAAGGGGCAGTGCGTATTTTCCCACACTCAATCCAACTACTTTATTGTCCCAGGATTTTTT
The DNA here is from genome assembly GCF_006229205.1 of Suricata suricatta. Lineage (NCBI taxonomy): Eukaryota > Metazoa > Chordata > Mammalia > Carnivora > Herpestidae > Suricata > Suricata suricatta. The sequence continues at coordinate 84,321,752 of NC_043703.1, read as the reverse complement.
AAAACTTCATCTCCTTATAAATGCCTTCTTGTAGTCATTTGGTAGCAGCATATTTATGTATTTATGTTCACTTTTATCCAGCACAGGCAGCAAATATGCCCTTCACTCGACCCAGTCTATTAATTTTGAAATGCCTAAAGACAAAACTGACAGCGGAAGAAAATCTTTCTGGGGCTGTAGCTCCAAACTGCTGGAAAAAGCTACCTACTTCAGTAAAAATGCACAGCCACATGACTTCTGGTTCAGGAAATGCTAAACTTCCTGCAGAAAGTAAAAAAAAAAAAATGTTTTAAAAGAAAATGAAACTCATGTCTCAATTTTTTTTAGATGCAGAATCTGTATATGCTTTACTCATTCTCTCTTTCTGTGTGTACACCAACTATGCTAATATACATGTTGGCCCTAGATTTCTTCCTTATGTTAGACATTTTGTAATTTAGTGTCCTAATATCTATTTGCTGATAAACTTCCACTGCCTCCAGATACACCAGAATTTCCCCTGGGGACTCTTGTCCTTACTCTGAAGAACTGAAGGAAAATGCGAGTGGCTATCACATTTCATAATTAATATTAATGCCCATGAGGTCTATAAAGACGTTGTTTTCCTAACTCTAGGCTTAATATTTAGCTCCCATCTTTCACTGTCACCTGGGTCCTATAGAATACTGCTCTGAAACCAAGTCATGACCCCTGCAACATTTGCTACAAGTCTGATCTTCCACATTTTACACCACTAGGGAAGTAAAGCCTCTATGGGTCTCATCCAAATGAGTGTCTTCAAAACAAGGGCAAACCTATCACTAAACTCGGCAGGTGTCAGTGCATCTGGCGTTAGTTGCTTTATACTTTCCAAGGTATCAGCTCCTTCTTCTACCTCTCTACCGTTGCACTTTATGCTTTTGGATCTTGAATATACTTCAGTCTTCAGGAGCCTGTATTAAAAGAAATATCCATAAGCCTTTGGTATCTAACACAGACTTACTTTATTTTTTTAATGTTTATTCATTTGAGAGAGAGAGAGAGAGAGAGAAAGAGAGAGAGAGAGAGAGAGCGCACAGCAAGGGAGGAGCAGAGAGAGGGGGAGACACAGAATTTGAAGCAGGTTCCAGCTGTCTGTGCTGACAGCTCAGAGCCTGATGCGGAGCTCGAACTCCCAAATCATGAGATCATGACCTTGGTTAAAGCCAGACGCTTAAGCAACTGAGCCACACAGGCACCCCAACACGAGACTTTTATAATGATTTCCAATATTCTAGACATAGAGCTGAATGCTGTTCATAAGTCAGCTGGAAATAATAGTCAAACCAAATAGCTGTCCTGAATTTGAGAAAGATAAAGGAAGCTATAGGAGGGAAGGAAGGGAGGCACAAAGGTGTTAGAAACAGTTTTACTTAGCACGAACGCAGTTTTTAGTAGTCTCCCTACCTCCTGCTTTGGCTTTTTCAAATCTGAATTCCCTACAGGCTCCCCAAGTCTGCCCTTCTCTGTTCAGTTTACCCAACAAATCCCCGTTGCCGGCAAGGCCCACAGTGGGCTCTCAGAAGCAGCTGCCGTGTGACATAAACTTCAATGGTCCCAACACTATGGGGAAGGCTGAAAAGTGCATCTCTCTCTTAGTGATTCCCTCTTTAAAGACGGCTGCATCTTGCTGAAAGAACCCTGTTTAAATGTATTTAGTAGGCTTTCCTCGACTTACTTGATGCCAGAGCTCTTGCATCAAGAAACAACCAAGAAACACAATTTGGTAGAGCCGGCTCTACAGGTGAAAGGGCACACGCACAGCACGGTGGTCACAGCCCACCTTCCCCACTAGCCTCATCTTCCACACTCATCTGCTTTGCGCTCTGTCTTCGGCAACACTGAATTGCTACCCTCTGGTCCCACCAGCAGCTGACTTTCACTACCAATGTTCTTCTAAGCTGCATTTCTACCTGTAATGTTCTGCCCCCGTCCCCTGTGCCCACCTCTTCTAATTCAAAACTTACCTCACCTGGCTTAGATACTCTTCAGTCCTTCCTGAGAAGCTTCTGAGTAAGACTCCTGTGTTTGAATATTGGCCTTGCCATTTACCAGCTGTGTGACCTTGGGCAGGTCACGTCACATCTTTGTTCCTCAGTGTCTTCATCTACAAAATGAGAGCGCAAAACAGTACCTACACCTCATGGGATTGTCTGGAATACTGAATTATCCATACATATGAATAGCTTAGAGCAGTGCTCTGCACAGAGTAAGCCCTCAACGAGTGTTGTGAACTCTGGGATTTTCCTACACATGATGCTATCATTACACACCATCTTGCCATCATCACATCATCTCTTTGCACATCTCTGTTCACCATCGAATTATATGCTGTCTGAACATTGAGGCTGTAGTTTGTTCATTTTTTTTCTATGCCTAGTGTCTAGCACATAGTAGGCAGTCAATGAATACAAAAGGATGAATTTAATAAAAGTGTTCGAAGTTACTCTTAATGAAATATATTAAATCTATAGTCCATGTAAATATTCCATAATGCTAGAAAAGCTCAGCTATTAATTCTGTGACAAGCTATCTGTTTGTGATTTGCTTATAGGAAAACTAATATCATAGGACTGGCTCGGTCCACCAGCATCTTGTTTAGAATGTTAAGTACAAATGTGAGGAAGCTGACGTTGTCCTCCCAAGTTGCTGGAGGAGATAAAGAAAAAAAAAAAAAACATATGAGACAATCTCTCTAGTCTCTTCCATCTAAAAAAAGTCTGTGGTCCTAAGATTGATGAGCCAGGCACAGAACAGAATAGAAAACCGAACAGTCAAGAGTCATTTTGTAGATGTCCTTCCATTTTGTGATAAAACAACAACAGCAATTATTACCTCCTATTTATTTCTTTCCTTAATTGGAAGTAATAGGTTGTAAAAGAAAAAAGGAAAATTAAAAAAGTACTTATTTTCAAGGCTTTGTAGTTCTCTAGGCTTCAACTATTTCTTCTAATTTAAAAAAAAGTATTGTGTTAAATTATTTTTCAGATGATCATTAATTTGGTGGAAAATTTTCAGCTTTATGGAGGTATAATAATAAAATTGTATACATTTAAAGTATAAAATGTGACAATTTGACACACATATTTTGTGAAATGATTACCACAGTCAGGTTAATTAACATATTTATCAACTTCCATGGTTAACTTTTTCTTTTCTTTGTTCACTTTTGGTGAGAATCCATAAAGTCTACTGTCTTAGCAAATTTCAAGTACACAACACTTTATTATCAGTTATAGTCACCCTGGTGCACACTAGGTCCTCAAAGCCTATTTTGTTATAACTGAAGTTTTGTGCCCTTTGCCCAGCATCTCCCAAACCCTAGAGTAATCATTATTCTATTCTCTGTTTCTATGAATTTGATATTTTTAAAAGATTCCATGTCTAAGTGAGATATAATATCTGTCTTTCTCTGAGTATTTTCACTTGGCTTAATATCCTCAAGGTTCATCCATGTTATTGCAGATGGCAGGATTTCTTTCATCTCCATGGCTGAATAACACACACACACACACACACACACACACATACACACACACACACACATCTTCTTTATCCATTCACCCATCATGGATACTTAAGTTGTCCTTTACCTTGACTATTGTAAACAATGCTGTCATGAACATGGGTGTGTAGATTATCTTTGAGATACTGATTTTGTTTACTTTGGATATTTAACCAGAGGTGGAATTGCTGGATCATAGGATAGGTCTATTTTGTATTTGGGAGTGGGGGACATTCCATACTGTTTCCCATATTGGCTGTTGCAGTTTCTGTTCCCACCAACAGTGTGTGCAAAGATTCCCTTTTTATAATATTTTGCCAATACGTGTTATCTATTGCTCTATGAAAGCCATTTTAGTAATATCTCATTGTGGTATTGACTTACATTTCCCTGATGATTTCGTATACCTATTGGTCATTTGTATATCTTTTTTTGTACAAATGTCTCTTCAGGACTTTGAACCATTTTTATCCTAAATTTTTAAGGTTTATTAATTTTTCAGAGACAGAGAGAGACTGTGAGTGGGGTTGGGGCAGAGAGAGAGAGGGAGACACAGAATCTGAAGCAAGCTCCAGGCTTTGATCTGTCAGTATAGGGCCAGGCACAGGACTCAAACCCACAGACCATGAGATCATGATCTAAGCTGAAGTTGGACGCTTAACCTACTGTACCATCCAGGTGCCCCTGGACCACCAAGGTTTAAATTCGGTTGTTTGACTTCTTGCTATTGAGACATGTAAGTATCTTACATATTTTGGATATTAAGCCATTATCATATGTATGGTTTGCAAAACTTATACTATTCCATATATTGCTGTTTCATTGTGTTGATTGCTTCCTTTGCTGTACAGAAGTTTTTGTAGCTCTACTTTTTTTTTCTACTTTGTTGTCTATGCTTATGGTGTTACACCAAAAAAAAAAATTATTGCCAAGATCAATGTTAAGGAGCTTTTGCCCTGTTTTTTTCTAGGAGTTTTAAGGTTTCAGTTCTTACATATAAGTTTTTTTTAAAGTGTATTTATTTATTTTGAGAAAGAGAGTGAATGCATGAACAGAGGAGGGGCAGAAAGGGAGGGAGAAAGAGAAATCCAAGCAGGAACCTCTCTGTCAGAGAAGTGCCTGATGCAGGGCTCTGTCTTAAAACCATGATCTCATGATCTGAGATGAAACCAAGAGTCAGATTCTTAACAGACTTAGTCTAGATGTAATCTAGTCTTTAATCCATTTTGAGTTAATTTTTGCACATGGTGTACGATGAGGGTCCGGTTTCATTCTCCTGCGTGTGTGTATATATAATGGTCTATGTCTAGGTTCTCTATTATGTTCCATTGGTCTATGTGTCTTTTCATGCCACTGTCATACTATTTTCATTATTATAGCTTTGGAATTATAGTTTAAAATCCAGGTGTGTGATGCTACCAGCTTTGTTATGCTTTCTCAAGATGTTTTGGCTTTTAGGATTGTTCCATGAATTTTGGGGTTGCTTTTCCATTTCTTTGAGAAAATACCAATGGAATTTTGATAGAAATTGCTTTGTAACTGGAGATTACTTTGGGCAATATGGACAGTTTAACAATATTAATTCTTCCTGTCCACAAACATGAGATATCTTTCCATTATTTGTGTCTCCCTCAATTTCTGTCATCAGTGTGCTCTAGTTGACAGTGTACAGGTCATTGATCCCCTTACTTAAATTTATACCTACGTATTTTATTCTTTGTGATGTTATGGTATAGGGGATTGTTTTTGTAGTTTCTCTTTGTGATAGTTTGTTGCAAGTGTATAGAAACGCAGTTGATTCTTGTATATGATTTTGTACCCTCCAAAATTGTCCGCATTTGCCGATTAGTTCCAACAGGGTTTTAGTGAAGTCTTCAGTTCTTTTACATGTAAGAGTATGTCATCTGCAAAGGTTATCCAATTTATTGGTGTATGGCTGATCATAGTAATCTCTTGTAGTTCTCTGTATTTCTGTGTTATCAGTCACAATGTCTCCTCTTTCATTTCTGATTTTACTGATTTGAGTCTTCTTTCTCTTTCTGTTAGTCTAGCTAAAAGTTTATCAATTCTACTTATCTTTTCAAGAAAACAATTGTTAGGATATCTGGGGTTTTTTTCATTGTTTTTCTGGCCTCCTTTTCATTTATTTCCATTCTTGTCTTTGTTATTTCCTTCCTTCTGCTAACTTTACATTTAGTTTGTATTTCTTTTCTAGCCCCTTGAGGTGAAAAACCCTGGTTGTTTATTTGCCATCTTTCTGTAGTCCTATGTAGGCAGTTACCACTCTGAACTTCTCTCTTATTTTCCTGGGGTGGGCCACTAGGGTAATATTTAGTGTGCTAAAGCTATATACTACATTCTGAAAGGTTTCTTAATGATCTAAAAGATCATGTTGACTCTCCAAATATCCTTAAATTTATATATAAAAACGTTTTTGAAACTACCTTCCTATGTCATAGCACAATACACACGGTAAGTGGACAATAATATTTAATATGTTATTTTTAAATAAAGATTAAAATCAAATAAGAAAGTGGATTTTTAAGTAATAAATGAAAGCTATGTAGATGATATGCCATGGTTTGAGTCAATTTAATTTAAAATAACTTCAGTGTATGTGTCTGAAAACAGAAGTTACCAGAAATTATTTTTTTAAATGTTTATTCACATTTTGAGAGGCACAGAGAGCAAGTAGGGGAGGGAAGAGAGAGAAGGAGACACAGAATCTGAAGCAGGCTCCAGGCTCTGCGCTGTCAGCCCAGAGTCTGACGTGGGGCTCGAACCCAGAAACCATGATATCAAGACCTGAGCCAAAGTCAGACACTTAAACAACTGAGCCACCCAGATGTCCCTACATGCTTTTAAATGTATATATCCATGTTACATCAATGCTGCAGTATGAATTAATATCAAAATGACAAACTTGATTAAAGCAATGTTTTCATTGATTAACAAGTATTAATTAATATAATTCTAATACCCTTACTATTGTTCCCCGCATTTTAAAGAAAATGGAGCTATACACTGAAATGATAAGAAAATGGGGCCATAAATTCAGATTGTCTTATTCGACAATCCTTTTACATTGCACTCTGCCTTAGAATGACACTTGGGTCAGTGTTTTTGTTTGGATTTTTGTGGATTTATAACCTGAGTGATAGTACACAATCCCCAAAGATGTCTATTCAATGGGAATTATTTCTCTTTCTTATTATCTGCCAATCCATAATTCATCATCACTCAATTCTTCTACTTCCACTTCGTTGTTTTCAAACTTTGAATGACATTGTTCTTCATGTAAAAAGAAAATTGCCTCAGTCGGTTGAGCATCTAACTCTTGATTTTGGCACAAGTCATGATCTCATGGTTTGTGAGGTCAAGCCCTGAGTCAGGTTCTGCACTGACAGCAGAGCCTTCTTGGGATGCTTTCTTTGTCCCTCTCTGCCTATTGCCCTGCTCACACTCTCTTTCTCAAAATAAATAAAAACTTAAAAAAAAGAAAATCACTTTAATTTCTTTTCTTTAGGAAACCTGACTTGATAAATCAATCTACAAATATTCTTTTATTCCCTCAAAATGCAACGAGTCAAAAACACACTCCCTTCAACTTTAACAAGACTCAGTTCTCATAAGAGAAGGTTTCCCCAGGGCTAACTTAAAGAAGAGTGAGAAACACCAGTGCTTCTGTGTGCCATCTACCATACTTGGAAATTACTTCCTAGGAAACTTATAGAATATGTTCTTTTCCTCTATTGTCATTAAGATCCTACATTGTATATTTTATGTCAAGTCTGCTTTCTGCTGTGTCTATACTGTTGTTTTATTTTAGAATTAACCTCTCCAAACTTCAATATTAGAATACTCAAGTAAACAAACATATGTATTACCATACTTAAATGCTATTTCATTCCTGATAACCTACAAATAACTTATGAATACCATCATAGGACTGTGCATATTTAAAGTAGGACTCATTCCTAGAGATAGAAATTTGTTACAGATGTATGTGCATGTACTAATATACTAAAGAATGAGTTTTAAAACAACACATTTTAAACTTTGCCTCATTCACAGTAACAGTGAGAAGCATATATTAAATATATTCAGTACATAATAGCCTCATTGGACTAAGAAGCTTTCAAAAAGGAAGGGGAGTTAAAGAACCCACCACATCTCAGAAGTAAATAAGCACACATAATTAAATTTGACTGATAAAAGCCACTTTGGCTGCTCCAGTCATGGTATTTCAGGTCCTGACATTGTGATCACAAGCCTTGAATTATATTTCCAAAATAAATACAATCTAGGATATGAAGGTAATAGGACTACTTTGGTATTAGCTTAAAAAGTGGTAAGGGTGCTGTGTGACTCAGTCAGTTAAGCATCTCTCTCTTAATTTTGGCTCAGGTCATGACATCCAGCCTTCTGTCAGGTTCTGTGCTGACAGTATGGAGCCTGTGTGGGATTCTCTCTCTCTCTCTCTCTGCCCCTCCCCTGCTTGTGCTTTTTCTCTTTAATAAATAAATAAGCAAACACTTAAAAAAATAAAAAAATCTTGATTCTTCTTTGTTAAATTCACATGTAGTTTTTTCTGATGAATAAAACAGTAAGTCATAAAGTTCTCAAATTTATTTTAAATAACCCTCTTTGTCTAAATTAGTTCACTCATTACTTCAGCCATAACCTATTTGGTCAAAATATAAATACATTTTAAATCTACAATAATTTCTGTCCAGTATAATAAATATCATAGGTCTATTTCCTATAGTACCTGTGGAGTTCTGTGTCCCTCTTCCAGGAGCCGGAGGAGCTGTCTTGCAGGCACAATAGGTGCATCACCATTTGTTTCCTCATTGTCTTATTTGATACACATTCAAGTCAGAAAAGTTTATTTCCTGTCGCTCTTAAACTTTGCCTTAAGGTAACCTAAGGCAACGAGCCACAAAACCTGACGTGATATCCTAACATGGTCTTTTGTTACACTCAGGGATGTCAAGACCGGAAAGCCGGGAATCCTGATGCAATGTGGCAGGGTGACACCCAGGGTTGTGGCTGTGTGAAAGAGCGAGGCTGGGTGGAGGGGTAGGGTAACGTCAAAGGTGGGGCTGTTTGATGGTGCGGGATGGTGTGAAGGGGCCGAGTGATGCAATAAAGTGGCAAGATTGAGTACTGTCAGCTTCTTCTGGACATGGGCCTACCTCTCATGCCTGGTAACACTCATGAGTCTTCGTACTCCTACCCCTTCCGTTCCTGACATTTAGCCTTACTTGGCATGTTGTCACCTTACTCCTAATTGGTCTGTTCTTCCATTATGAACCAGTGATGTTGACCGCTTTGTATCAAAACACTAGGACTTTTGCAGCACACTTTGCAAAACCCTCGCTCCTCGGAGCACACACAATAGAGAAACTGTAGAGAAATCCTCACACCTAGTGTGGTGACCATGGACCTCCTCAGTGTCACTTAACAATCTCATGAAATAAGGGTCACATATGCACCTCAGAATTTTATATAATTATATAGTGAAATGAGATAAATGTAGAGCAAGTGGCATTGGAGAGCCACTGAGTAATCGTTGCTTCTTTCTTGCCCTTGCAGACAACATTTTTCTTTCTTTTTCTTTTCTGTTTTTCCCCAAAGGAACAAAATGTATCATAAACATAAACAAGGTAGGTTTGAAGCTTGACAGGGACAACTGTTCTGTGTTGGCATTGTGACTGCTTCTGTTGGCTCCATTCATATTGGGGGATGCAAATGGTTCACCTTGTCACCTCTCCTCCCTGCCGCACTTTCAGTCCAGTCTCCTTGCCTCTGTGAGACAAAAATCCCTGAGGATTACTGTAACTGTATTACCTTCATGCCCCAAAGCTACAAATACTGTCATTGGCACCTTTGGATATGATATCCTCAGAATGACTTTCAAGACTCCATATGACTGCCAATTAGGTGTCATTCTCACTGCGTCCCTGAGGGTCCTCCGTGTTCTCACCAAACTGCACTGCTCACCATTCTCTGAACATGGCCGCCATGTCTGTCTCTGCTTTGCCCAGGTGGTGCCCACAGCAGGTGGTGCCCTCACTGCTCTGCCTCCACCCGGGAAAACCTGCCTACACTCAGGGCTGGCAGTTTGTCAGATTGGTGAAATCTATTTTGATCACAGTTCCAGTGATTCTTGGTAGTTTTGAATTGGAAAGTTTATAAATGTCATTAGGTCATCCCCAATTCACTTTAAGGATGAGATAACTCACATTCACACCCTAGAAGATCCTGAAATTTTTCCTATCTCCTGATTCGCATAGCATTTTTAGGAAACCCAGTAAATATATTGAAGATGCTTGTACACATTTTTTAGTTCCTGTTATGGACTGAATTATGTCCTACCAAAATCCATATGTTGAGGCCCTACCCCCCTCTATGTGACTCTATGTGGAGACAAGTTTTCTAAACATGTAATTAAGACTAAATGAGGTCATAAGGGAGGGGTCCTAACCAAAAGGACTGGTTTCCTTATAAGAAAAGGAAAAGACACCAAGAATGTCCTCTAGAGAAAACGTCCTATGAGAACATGGGGAGAAGGTAGCTCTTTGCAAACCCAGGAGAAAGGTCTCAGGAGAAAATAACCCCAACTGACACCTTAATGTTAGACTTCTAGACTGAAGACATGAAAGAAAATACATTGCTGTTTTTTAGGCCACCCACTCTGTGATCTTTTTTTATGGTAGCCTTAGCAGACTAATATAGCTTCCCTATGAAATTAAAAGCTTCTTAGTAAAATAGTCTTAGAATCTCCTAGGGCTTAGGGGGCATGGTTTAATACATATGACAGAATTCTACCAGCCATGACTACTTTAGACATGCACACATGCACACAATACTTTCAGGCCACCCACCAAGTCAAATTTTCCCCCTTCTTTTCCTTCAAAGTACTGCGTACTCATAATGACTTCACTTGGAAATAAATTATCCTCTAAATTAGAAATATATACCTTTCAAAACCTGAATATCAATCTCTCTAGGTGAATTTCATCTCCATTTATGCTTTATAAGAAGGTGTAGGTGCCCCACTGAGTGCTGCGTACATCTAGATAATGAACAAATATCATTTGACTATAAATATAATATGAACCACTTTGAAATGGCCCTCATTGTAGAGTTATTCATTTTAAACAAGCCTCTTCCAATGACAAGAAATGTAAAACTGGTGCAGTTTCAGATAGAGCAAAGACCCAATTTGTCATAGATTAAAATGTATTTATATTATTGCCAAATGGATTGTCATTGAAGCAAAAGTGATTGAGTGAAGTAATTTAGAAAAATCTGGCTATTTAAAATACATCTGAGAGCTTTATAACCTATTATTTTATTCATAAAAATTCACATGTAAATTTAAACAAAAAAATCAATATTTTTGAAAGGAAATAAATATCTTTAGCCCAGTCCACCACACCTTAATTCCAAACTATCCCTTATTACCTTCATTGCTTGGATCACATTTATTTCCTAAGTGCATGGGATTATGTGGCTTGTGTTCACAGGTTTGGATTGGAAGTACCATGAACAGGGGCGCCTCTAATTTCAGCTCAGGTCATGATCTCACATTCATGGGTTAGAGCCTTGCGTCGGGCTCTGTGCTGACAGCTCAGAGCCTGGAGCCTGTTTCCGATTCTGTGTCTCTCTCTCTGCCCCTCTTTGCTCATGCTCTGTCTCTCTCTGTCTCAAAAATAAATAAAACATTAAAAAAAGGAAGTACCATGAACAATATCATGTGTAACATACGCCTTTGGAGTCCAAAGAGTGTCTGCTTACAGTAGTTCCCTCCACTCTTTTTAAATGCATACACTGTAGTTAGCCTCATCATCCTCATTTATGTGAAGCATTTCTTTTTTGGGGTGGGGGTGTGAGAGACACATTTCATTTAAAAATTGCCACAAGGTCATACAGCCTTTTTAAGTAATCAGATTTGGTAATGACCGAACTGACTAGTTCTCTAATGGTCAAACAAACAAACAAACAAACAGACAACAACAGAACCCAAACAATTAAGGTATCCTCATTTCAACCATCCAAACCAACCTCCAACAAAAGAATCGAAGGTAATGTTTAAAAAACAGTAGTGTCTTTTTTCTATGCACTCTGCCCTTTCTCAGTGTTATAAAATATTCCCATGTTGACTTACTGTACATTGATTTTAATAGGCGTTCTCTACAGAGCAATATGAATATCATTGGAAACTGTATAATACAATTTTTTACTCCTGAAATGCTATAGAAAACTGCACATTTTATACTGACATATGCCCCATCAATAATAGAGTTTTTATATCTTATTTGTAGCTATTGATCTCAACAGCATAATGAAAAATTGATTGCAGCAAAGTGCACCATTTCTTAAGTATAAATTTCAATGTCAAATTATTTTATCTATGCTTCCCAATTATACATGAAACTTATACATTTATATATGTTTGCTTCTACAAAACTCCACCACAATAAATTAGATATGACAAGAATCTACCAAGTCAATAGAAACCAAGTTTCTCTCACTAAAATATGATTCCAAAATTAAATACTCTAGTTTCATACTAGTTTCATTTCTTCATTATAAAGAGAATTAACGTCTTGATATATAGTATCACCTTCCCATGCAATTTAACAATTTGAAATGAGGTCTTAAATCTTCTGGGGGTATGAGCGTGCACACACACGCACACAGACACATGTGCATGGAAAAAATATGCACTCAGAAAACCCAGGAGCTTATTTGTAGTCCAAACGATACTGTAAATGAGGTGCCTGTTCCTTGTTATCTCTGGAGACCTTGTTGTTTTAGAGGGAGCATTCCGCTAGGAAAATCTACAGGTTTAAGCACTGACAAAATATAAGAGGGGCATCCTCTCTGCTCCTCAGTGGTGGTCCCCAAGTCTGACATCACAGACACAGAATGAATTAGGTCAAAATGCACAAATATAAACAAAATCCATCAAATTTGTACTCATAATGAAGAAGATCCTTATAGTCCTCCAGGAAGAAAGGGGTTCAGAAAATGAGAAAAATTCATTCCTCATATTAATTTGTCCTCTTTATGTTATTATAAATGGAAACTATTAGTTAAAATGTTTCCAGAGTTTTTCTCTAAGATATGTGCATTGAAAAACATAAATATATTATTTAATGAAATTCCTCAACCTCACAAAAGAAAATGTAAGGCACATATATTCCACTGGTGAACATTTTTCCTGCCTTTACATGTGATAGTACAGTGCTGTGTCCCACAGCGATCATCACCAAACCTCACTCACACTCACTCATAACTCACTTTGGAGAATATTTTACCCTTCCAACCTGTTCCAGTGACTAGACAACATCCTTGAATCAATGATAGGCATTTGACCATGGTGTTTGGATTATGATTTTAAAAAACAGATTTATTGAGATCTAACTCACAGAACGTAAAATACACCTATTTATACTGTACAAGCTAACAGTTTTTAGTGTATTCATGCACAACATTGTGCAATTATCACTATAATCTAATTTTAGAACATTTTCATCATCCATAAAAAAAAAATCCTATAGCCGTACCCAGTCACTCCCTTCTGCCTGCTTTGGCAACCACTAAACTACTTTTTGTCTCAATGGATTTGCCTATTCTGGACATTCATCTGCGTGGACTCATACAACACATGGTCTTCTATGCGTGGCTTCTTTCATTAGCATGTTTTCTAGGTTCATCTGTGTTGTAGCATATATTGGTACTCCACTCCTTTCCACGGAAGAGTGACATTTCATCGTATGGATATACTACATTTTGTTTATCCATTTTCCGGTTGAAAGACATTTGGGTTGTGTTCACATTTTGGCCATTAGGAGTAATGCTGTTGTAAATGTTAGCGTGTTAGTTATATGCAGACAGATGTTTTCATTTCTCTTGGGTATGCATCTAAGAATGGAGTTGCCAGGTCATATGGTAACTGTTTAAGTTTTTGAGGGACTGTGGACTATTTTTGAAATGGCTACTCCACTTTACATGCCATTAGCAATGTATGAGGGTTCCAATTGCTCCACATTGTTCACAACAATGGTTGTTATATTTATTTTTATTTTAGTTTTGTTGGTCAATGTGACCATTGCATAGTGTGACTTAATTTGTATGTCCCTAATGACAAGTAATGTTGATTATCTTTTCATGTGCCATTTGTATATCTTCTTGGGAGAAAAATTCATACAAATCTTTTTCCATTTTTAAATTGGGTTATACGTCTATTTATTGTAGAGTTAAGCCAAGTCTTTTTATCTATTTTTGATCCAAGTGTCTTATCAGATATATGATTTTCAAATGTTTTTTCCTATTGTATTTTTGTTAAATCTCAATTTCAGCCAATCTTCCAAATGTCTACAATTAAAGTTCTGCCATGGACATTAGTAAACAAATATGCCAAACTCATGCCAAATGCAGATGAATCTTCAGGTCTACATGAAAGAGGTGACTGCAATACATTTCAGATGTAGAAATAGAAGTACAGCCTGTACAATACAGGATGGATTCCTGTTGTACTATCCCAATTTTCAATTTACTTAGCAAAAGCGTCAGAAAACTGTCAAGTGTCAAAGTCAGTAGCATGTCAACAAGAATCTGTGAAAGGGTGTAAGTAAATGAATAGTAGAGGAAAATGTGCAATATTAAAAAACAAGGATCTTTAGAAGGAGGCTGAAATGCTATAGCAACTGAGTATGAGAAAAGTAGCAGATTTGACTGAGGGGAAGTCATAATTGTAACACTTTGCTATTGACAGATGGGGGCCCAGAAGGGAGCTTGGAGTCAAAACAGAGCACCAAACACAGGAATAACTTGTGAAAGAGCGGGTGAGATCAAAAGCATGTTTATAAAAAGATAATTATTTTAGAAGAGGATCTAAATAAAGGTTCCTCAGCTGTGAAGGGTTCAAAGCAACAATTATTTTCATTCTCCTAATTTTTCTGTAACTGACATTGATGGTCCAGTTGAGAACAGCCACATTTTACTGCTTAGTGGTACATTGCTCTCTGCACAAAATGACTATTCCACTGGGGGAATGGGAAAACGAATCAAGAAGTCAAGTTCCATCTAGGATTGAAGCTGGAATCTCATCACTCATTCATTTGTTCATTTCATAGGTGCTTAATAAATAATCTTACATATCTGTAACTTTGTTACATACTGAGGATAAAATACTAACCGAAATATAGATCAAGCCCTCTAGCAGTTTACAGTTTATTGGAGGAAATGACAAATAAAAATATAATTTTTCTGTGCATAGCAAAATTTTGTATCCCCAATGGTGAAATCCTGCTCTTTTCTGATGTATTGAGGTTGCTGGATATCAAGGAATTCTAAGTCAGTTTTGATTGTGTAAAAGAAGTCTTTTAGGAGCATACAAAAGAAAAAATAAAGAGTGTCCCCTTGGAGGTACAATGCAATTGTCATCATCATGGCTCTCTCTGCTTTCCTTGCAAATAAACAAAATTTATGAACTCAGAGATTTGGTTAGGAAGTATGTATGTATACTTACTGGGAGGGGGAGGAAAATTTTTATTATTATGGCCTCCTGACTTACCATGACATCAAGGAAAAAGCTCACACTCCGAAGCCAAAGTGCCTTGGTTTAAATTTTGACTTTGCCACTTAGCAGATGTATGTATGACCTTTAGCAGTTTCCTTAAGTTTCTCTGTGCCTTAACATTTCCATTTGTAAGAAAGGGGATAAAAATAGCACCTAGATTATAAAGTGGTAGTGTGTTGAATGTAAATGAACATATAAGGTTTTGCAGAGAGGACCTTGATTCTAGAAAACACTCAAAAGATCTCTATTCAGATTGACCTCTACTGAGCGTTTTTCCAGGAACAGCCAACAGCCATTGATGACGAAACTTGTGTAGAACTTTCATTGCACGTTGACAAGGAAGACAATTCACCACCAGTAACCTTAGGAAGAGGGCATCTGTGTTGCTTGGAGAGATTGCCAAGTGACATTTGAGGAGGAACTTTTCCTTTTTTCATTCCACAAAAATGTCTTGACAGCCTATTCTATGACTCATTACTGTGCTTTACTTCTTCATGAAATGTGTGCTCATCTGGAATGATCTGACTTATTTCTCTCTGCACTGTCTTCCCACGTGAAAATTTAAACCTTGTGGGTATGGCAGTGCCCAGGGTTCTGTTCCTAGGGCCTGTAATCTTGGGGGGCACATCGTAGGAGGTCAGTCAATTTTTTCTGAATGAATAAATGCCCAGTGATGTGCATTATGTGATCAACTCACCTTCTGGATGGGAAGAAGATATGGGAATATGCACCCTCGGCTCCAGATGTGATTAGGAAAACCCAGCATGTCCCCAACCTCTCACTCAAGACAAGCTGCCTCAGTTGCCCAGGAGTTTAATACACTACTCACTGAACACAATATTTCTGTTTTTGTTTTCGTGTGTGTGTTTTTCCTAGATAGACTCATGTAACATCTGGACCCATATAGAGGCAAGCTATGCTTTACTAGGAAAATGTATAACTCAGATGTTTGGATTCTATGTGTATCAGTTTGAATATGCTTCTCCTTCTGTGGGGATGAAATGCTTAGTGCTAATGGCACTTACTAGAAAATTAACTTTACTACTCAGTGACTAAGTTCTTA
>NC_043703.1:84304356-84305467 GCF_006229205.1 Suricata suricatta | reverse complement strand
CCTGTTTCATTTTTGGGGCCGAGTAATATTCCACTCTGTACCTAGACCACATTTTCTTTATCCATTGATCTGCTGATGGACGTTAAGGCTTTTCCCTATCTTGGCTATCGTGAATGATGCTGCAGTGTAGAAGCAGAGTAGAATGGTGTTTGCCAAGGGGTGACGGGATCGAGAAGGTTCAGTTTTGTGACACGAGCAACTTCCAGAATGGTACAACATACTGCCTGTAATTAACAATACTGCTTTATATGCTTAAAACATGAAGAGAGTAGATCTCATGTTGTGTACTTAACACAATAAAAGAAAAACAGAACAGCTTTGGTTTCTATTTTATTCTGAAAAGGGTAGCAGGCTTCTCCTCTGGATCAAATTCTTACTTTTTACGTGATTGGTAATTGCTCAGAGAAAAATGGATGCAAAGTGCCAGGCATTGTCCTAAGCACTTCAAACCTAGTTTTGCCATCTTGAGTGGCAGATGATACTATTATTCCCATTTAATGGATATGAAAACTACATCTGAAGATTAAATTAACTGCCCAAGATCACACAGCTAGAAAGGTGGTGTAGCTGGAATTTGAACTTGGGTTGTGTGACTATAAAACGGATGCCCTTTTTTTAAGTTTATTTATTTTGAGACAGAGAGATAGAGAGCAAGTGATGGAGAGGCAGAGAAAGGGAGAAACAGAATCCCAAGCAGGCTCTGTGCTGTGAGCACAAAGCTTGATGCCAGGCTGGAACTCACAACTGTTGAGAGCATGACCTGAGCCAAAATTCAGAGTCAGATGCTTAACTGACTGAGCCACCCAGGCGCTCCTAAAATGGAGATTCTAAAGCTTTACACAATAATTCTTTTAGTTTATTTACCTGTCCCTTATTTTTTTTAATTTAAAAATTTTATTATTTTTTTTACTTTATAAAGTTTCATATTTTTTAACATATGTAATTATTTTCCATCATTTACAACACAGTAGTTGCAATGACACTCCAAACAGTAAAGCAAAGTAAAAAATCAAAACACCAACTTCTGTTTCATGTAATTAGACTTATACAGAAATTAGAAGGTTAAGTAACAACTAGTTAATCACCTAATTTCACAGCTCTCTGAAGTGGC
>NC_043703.1:84303145-84304256 GCF_006229205.1 Suricata suricatta | reverse complement strand
GCCACTTCAGAGAGCTGTGAAATTAGGTGATTAACTAGTTGTTACTTAACCTTCTAATTTCTGTATAAGTCTAATTACATGAAACAGAAGTTGGTGTTTTGATTTTTTACTTTGCTTTACTGTTTGGAGTGTCATTGCAACTACTGTATTGTAAATGATGGAAAATAATTGCATATGTTAAAAAATATGAAACTTTATAAAGTAAAAAAAATAATAAAATTTTTAAATTAAAAAAAATAAGGGACAGGTAAATAAACTAAAAGAATTATTGTGTAAAGCTTTAGAATCTCCATTTTAGGAGCGCCTGGGTGGCTCAGTCAGTTAAGCATCTGACTCTGAATTTTGGCTCAGGTCATGCTCTCAACAGTTGTGAGTTCCAGCCTGGCATCAAGCTTTGTGCTCACAGCACAGAGCCTGCTTGGGATTCTGTTTCTCCCTTTCTCTGCCTCTCCATCACTTGCTCTCTGTCTCTCTGTCTCAAAATAAATAAACTTAAAAAAAGGGCATCCGTTTTATAGTCACACAACCCAAGTTCGAATTCCAGCTACACCACCTTTCTAGCTGTGTGATCTTGGGCAGTTAATTTAATCTTCAGATGTAGTTTTCATATCCATTAAAAGGGAATAATAGTATCATCTGCCACTCAAGATGGCAAAACTAGGTTTGAAGTGCTTAGGACAATGCCTGGCACTTTGCATCCATTTTTCTCTGAGCAATTACCAATCACGTAAAAAGTAAGAATTTGATCCAGAGGAGAAGCCTGCTACCCTTTTCAGAATAAAATAGAAACCAAAGCTGTTCTGTTTTTCTTTTATTGTGTTAAGTACACAACATGAGATCTACTCTCTTCATGTTTTAAGCATATAAAGCAGTATTGTTAACTACAGGCAGTATGTTGTACGATTCTGGAAGTTGCTCGTGTCGCAAAACTGAACCTTCTCGATCCCGTCACCCCTTGGCAAACACCATTCTACTCTGCTTCTACACTGCAGCATCATTCACGATAGCCAAGATAGGGAAAAGCCTTAACGTCCATCAGCAGATCAATGGATAAAGAAAATGTGGTCTAGGTACAGAGTGGAATATTACTCGGCCCCAAAAATGAAACAGG